>NC_134353.1:68627225-68975721 GCF_048569485.1 Anomaloglossus baeobatrachus | reverse complement strand
ACATTCGACCGAAGGTCCTCTATGCAGTCCACCGCACTGCTGCCCAGGATTCTGTGCCAGCCAGAAGCAAACGGTATCGCCCGATGTGGTGAGTGTGTGTGTGTGTGTGTGTGTGTGTGTGCGCGATCTGATGTGTAATTGTCTGTGTGATCTGATGTGTGTGTGTATGTGATCTGATGTGAGTGGGTGCGTGATTTGATGTGTGTGGGTGCACGATCAGATGAGTGTGGGTGCACAATCTGATGTGTGTGGGTGTGCGATCTGATGTGTATAGGTGCGCAATCAGATGTGTGTGGGTGTGTGATCTGATGTGTGTGGGTGCGCGCTCAGAGGAGTGTGGGTGTGCTGTCTGATGTGTGTGGGTGCGTGATCTGATGTGTGTGAGTGCGCGATGTGACGTGTGTGGGTGCGCATTCCATTGCAAGTCCTCTCGTTCAGCGTCTGGTGAGTACGAATGCGAGGTATTCTCTCTTTCTTATTTTGGGGGTGCACACTTTCTATAATGAAGTGTCCTGTAGTATTCTTTAATTCTTTTTGCTGCATGGACACTTCGAATCATTACTGAACCGCGACTAGGGCTTATTTTCAGGGTAGGGCTTATATTTAACCTTACTCCAAAAATGCTGAAAATTCCTGCTAGGGCTTATTTTTGAGGGAGGGGTTATTTTTGGAAAAACATTGTAATAATGTCAGGGGATCACATTTTATTGAGGGTATCCTAATTGCCTTGCCAAAAACCTGGAGAAACCCATGTTCATAGTAGGCATGACGGACCTGCTTTAGGAATTATCATAAGGTCTGTACTTATAGGAATGGAGGGAGACAATTAAGTTACTGACCAATATCTGCATGTGTAGTGTGCATTAAGGTGTTCCATGTTTTATATTCAGCATCAACATCCATTTTACCTAGTCTTGTACAGTCATCACTATTTTATGGAAAACTGGAGAAACATTCAGAGAACTAAAGTGTACAGAAGAAGGGCATATTGTCTCCAGAGAAGAAGATGACGGGTCTCTAGTGCCACCTATTATAAGTAGCAATCCTAAAGGTCAATATTGACACTATAATTAGCCTTGTAATATGACTTAGGATAAAAAGCCAACCAAAAACTCAATTTGCACATTTGATTTTGGGGGGGGGGGTGTTACGGGGTATGCGACAGAGCAGTAAGGGACGACAGGCCAAGGAACAATCCAAGAAGATTTAATGAGGCAGGGAGCGTAAAACATCCAATATTAAAATGGTTCTTTAGAGTCCACACAAAGGAAATAGGTCCGGGGGCGCCAAGGAGAATGCAAAAGTCCTCAAAGTCCAATCGTCCATGTACGGGCGATAAGGAGCTGGCCTTAGCACAGGTCCTCACCCTTCACTCAACAAAGCATCACTAAAAACTAAAACATGGGGCTGAATCTCCCACCCCTCCTTAAATCCACCCCCTTAACATTTGCTACTTGTAGCTACTAGCTAGAAAAGGGTTCCTAGACACAGTCTCCAGAGATTATGTACTAGGCAAGCCCCCTGCAGAGGAGAACAATATATATGCAACCCCCCCAAATCAAGGACAATAGCTACGGCTGAAGCCTGATTGCAATATGATACAGGCTGGGGGGATATAATGTTACAACCCCTTCCCCCCTCAATTGGTGTACGGACTAGTGACCTCAACAGGTCACTTGTTTAAGTACACGTAAACATGGTGGACCTGACTCAGGGCTCTTCTTGCCTGGACAATCCGTCTGCATTTTGGTGTTGGCTGCCCCTTCTATATTGTATGGTAAAGTTATAGGGTTGAAGAGCCAGGCTCCATCGTAATAAGCGTCCATTGTCCCCAGAGACTCTGTTCAGCCAGGTGAGGGGATTGTGATCAGTAACCACAGTGAATTCTCGCCCATACAGATACGGCCGTAGTTTCCTAAGGGCCCACACTACAGCCAGACATTCTTTTTCAACAGTTGCATAGGCCACTTCTCGGTCCAGCAGTTTCCTGCTGAGGTAGGCAATGGGGTGCTCCTCCCCGGCTGCATTCACCTGGCTGAGGACAGCTCCCAGTCCATAAGCAGAGGCATCCGTCTGCACAATGAATCTCCTCTTATAGTCTGGAGCAGCAAGAACAGGGTCGCAGACCAAGGCGTCCTTCAGCCGGTTAAAAGCCTCATCACAGGCTGGAGTCCAGATCACCAGCCGGGGCATCGTTTTCTTCGTGAGGTCTGTAAGGGGCTTGGCCACACTGCTGAAATGAGAAACAAATTTTCGGTAATAACTGGCAGTGCCCAAAAAAGCCATAACTTGTTTCTTGGTTTGGGGTACAGGCCAGTCTCTAATAGCCTGGATTTTGGCAGGTTCAGGACGTAACTTCCCTCCTCCTACTCGATGCCCTAGATATTGGACTTCACCCATCCCCAATTGGCATTTATCAGGTCGAATAGTTAGGCCTGCTGTGAGAATCCGGTCAAGAACAACAGCTACTTGATTCAGATGTTCCTTCCATGTGTGGCTGAAGATGGCGATATCATCCAGGTAGGCACAAGCGAAGTCGCCACATCCCCGGAGGATCTGGTCCACCATTCTCTGAAAGGTTGCAGGGGCGTTTTTCATTCCGAAAGGCATGTTTAGAAATTCATACAGACCAAAGGGGGTTATAAAAGCCGACTTTTCTCTACCTTCCTCCGTCAGGGGAATTTGCCAGTATCCCTTACTGAGATCCAATGTGGTGACGTATCGTGCCCCAGCTAGCCGGTCTAGAAGTTCATCAATGCGGGGCATTGGGTAAGCATCACTGATGGTATGGTCATTTAGTCGTCTGTAGTCCACACAAAATCGAGTACTCCCATCTTTCTTGGGTACTAACACAACAGGAGAGGCCCAAGGACTATGGGAGGCCTGAATCACCCCAAGCTGTAACATCTCCTCCAGCTCATGCTGCATGGTGTTTCTAACTGATTCTGGTACCCGGTAGGGAGCCTGTTGTATGGGACGGATGCCCTGTGTGTCCACATGATGTTGGGTTACTGTGGTTCGACCTGGTCGGGATGAGAAAGCAGCCTGTCTCTGATGGAGCACTCCCAGCATTTGTTTTTTCTGTAAGGAATCTAAGTGATCTCTCAGAGGAACCTGTTCCACAGTAGATGGGGCTCTGGCTGCTTCAACAAAATCAGGTAATGGGTCCTCATCCTCCTGACCATCTTCTGAAGCCAGCCGACAGCTTGCTATCATAGGTAATGTTCGGTCATGGTACTCCTTAATCATATTGGCATGGACAGTCCTTTGTCTTAGACCCTGATCATCTAGAGCAAGAAGGTAATTGGTGTCGTTTAGTTTTCTGAGAACCCGGAAGGGACCCTCCCATGTTGTCTGGAGTTTATTTTGCCGATGGGGAACAATCATTAAGACTTGTTGTCCCTCTACAAATTCTCGATAGCGTGCTTTGCGGTCATACCATGTCTTCTGTCTGGTTTGAGCCATCCGTACATGATCCTGAGCCAAACTAGCAAGTTGAGCCAGGGTTTCCCGAAGCTTGAGGACATATGGAACAACAGGGGTTCCTGTATCTTCAACTTGCCCCTCCCAATATTCCTTTAGCAGAGTTAAGGGTCCTCTGACCTTTCTTCCATAGAGTAGTTCAAAGGGGGAAAACCCAGTGGACTCCTGGGGAACTTCCCGGTAGGCGAACAGGAGATGGGGTAGGTACTTCTCCCAGTCGGAATCACTGTCAGTGAAGGCCCTTAGCATAATTTTCAGTGTTTGATTAAACCGTTCACAAAGTCCATTGGTTTGAGGATGGTATGCTGTAGTTCGAATTGCCCGTACTCCACAGGTGCGCCACAGACACTGCACCAACTCTGACATAAACTGGGAGCCTTGGTCCGATAAGATTTCACTGGGGAATCCTACTCGGGTGAAAATGGTAACAAGGGCCTCGGCCACCTTGGCTGCAGAAATACTTGACAAGGCCACGGCTTCTGGATATCGGGTGGCATAGTCCACAACAGTGAGAATGTACTGCTTTCCAGATTTACTTGGTTTAGCCAGTGGTCCAATGAGATCGACAGCTACTCTTTGAAAGGGTTCTTCTATTATAGGGAGTGGTTGCAAGGGTGCCTTTGGGTGATCTCCGGGTCGCCCTCTACGCTGACATATGTCGCAGGATCGGCAGAAATGCGCCACTGCTTGAGAAATTCCAGGCCAATAAAAAATTTGAGTCAATCGTCTCTCGGTGCGGGTTTTCCCTTGATGGCCAGCAGTAGGAATGTCATGAGCAAGGTGTAATAGGAAAATTCTGTATTTCTGAGGAACAATCAGCTGTTTGCTATAAGTCCAGGGCTTATCTAAGGAGTCAGCGTTGGTAACTCGATATAGGAGTCCATTTTCTCTGATAATTTTTTCCCCATTTTCTCCTAACTGCCCTACTTCAGCCCGAGCTCTAAAGCTAGCCAGGGTGGGGTCAGTCTCTACCTCTTGTCTAAACTGAACTTTATCCCAAGTGACATTCATATGAGACCCACAAGAAGAATCACTCACCGGCTGTGAAGGCAGTTCGGGTGGCCTCAGTTCCATTGATGGGTTGAACACGTCCACGTCTGATGCTCTCTTTGCTTGACTTCTGGTTATCGCGCCGACAAAGTGGCATTGAAGATTCCCCACATCATTCCCTAGAAGAATGTCTGCAGGAAGGCCGCTCATCACACCAATCGTGCATTGTTTTGCTCCAAAGCCATAATCCAGGGTCACACTCGCTCTTGGAATATATCTCTGAGTACCTCCAGCCAATTCAATAGTAATTCCTGGTCCCTTTTGCACTGCTTCTGGTTGAATTACTCGGGGATCTGCGATGGTGAGAAAAGCCCCAGTGTCACGAAAGCCAACAACTTTTTGGCCATCCAGCACAACCTCCTGTAGATGTTTATGCTGAAGATCAGAAGAACGGGCGGCTGTGGCTCGCACCCCATAGACTCCTGGTAGGGAAGTCAACATATCAGAGTCACTTGGCAAATCATCAGGGAATGAATCCAGCTCTTCTCCTGTTGAGGGTGTCTGTAGATAATGAACAGGCAAAGGGGGTCTGTAACTGTTTTGCCTCTGAGCACCTGGACAGTGAGCTTGGAGATGACCAGGCTGCCCACATCCATAACATCTGCGTTCTATGAGTCTTTCTCCACGTCGTACTCCCAAAGAGGAGGCAGGAGTAGTAGGAGGCACATTCACACGGGGTCCGCCATGTGTTGGTAGTCTATTGGGACGGTGAACATTGGAGGCCAAAGGACAAGGGACCACTGGTGTTGGGGAGCTGGTAGTTTTTTTGTCACCGACTAGTAGCCTTTTCCATTAAGGCTTGATGGTGAGCACCTCATCAGCTAGAGCGGCAGCTTGTTCCACAGTTGACGGCTTTCTCTCACGCACCCATTCTCTGATTTCCGCAGGGCACCTGGCATAGAACTGCTCTTTCAGGATGACCTGGAGGAAGGTCTCCCAAGTTAAGGCTCCCTCTCCCTCCAGCCAGCGATGGCATACTTGTTTCAGTCTGTGGGCAAACATCTTGAAAGACACTTCTCCATCACAGGCTAATGTATGGAACTTAGTCCTATAAGTATCTGGGGTCACGGCATAATGTTCCAGAATGGTCTGTTTTATCTCCCCATACTCACAATTCCACTGAGGGTCCATAGCTCTATAGGCGTCGGCAGCTCCACCCTCCAAGAGGCCCACCAGGTGTCTGACTCGCTCTCTTTCTGGGACTTCCATTAATCGGCACTGATGCTCAAAGTCCTGAAAGAAGCCCTCAATGTCACCTGCAGCTTCATTAAATGGCTTAAAGTCCTTGCGGGACACTCTGGAGAATTCCCTCATAGTTGGTGCTGTGGTTAAAGTTTGTCTGGAACCTCTAGCTGCTTCCACAGCAAATCTCCTCTCCAGCAATGCCCTCTCCTTAGCTCCGCGAATAGCCTCCCTCTTATCTTCTATGGTGGCCTCATCTCCAAGCAGTGCCATCTCCTCCTCATACCACACAATCCATTGACTTTTTTGGGTATTTACCTCCAGCTCCCGTCTTTCCTCCCTTTGCTGTGGAAATTGTTCCTCGGTGCCATCTTGCAGGCAAGCGTTTTCCAATGCCTCAATTAGTTGCTCCTTAGAGAGTCCTTTGTAACTGACTCCTAATTCACGGGCCATTGTTTGTAGGCTCACCACAGTCCAGTTCTTGTACTCTGAGGTTCTGATTCCAGATGTTAATAGGCCCATTGTCCTCCATTCTTTCTGCTCTGATCCCGCTGCTGCCACCAGTTTGTGACGGGGTATGCGACAGAGCAGTAAGGGACGACAGGCCAAGGAACAATCCAAGAAGATTTAATGAGGCAGGGAGTGTAAAACATCCAATATTAAAATGGTTCTTTAGAGTCCACACAAAGGAAATAGGTCCGGGGGCGCCAAGGAGAATGCAAAAGTCCTCGAAGTCCAATCGTCCATGTACGGGCGATAAGGAGCTGGCCTTAGCACAGGTCCTCACCCTTCACTCAACAAAGCATCACTAAAAACTAAAACATGGGGCTGAATCTCCCACCCCTCCTTAGATCCACCCCCTTAACATTTGCTACTTGTAGCTACTAGCTAGAAAAGGGTTCCTAGACACAGTCTCCAGAGATTATGTACTAGGCAAGCCCCCTGCAGAGGAGAACAATATATATGCAACCCCCCCAAATCAAGGACAATAGCTACGGCTGAAGCCTGATTGCAATATGATACAGGCTGGGGGGATATAATGTTACAGGGGGGTTTGCCCCCTCATCAATGGAAAGCAAGAGAATTGGTTTCTCCATAGTGGGGAAGCTTTGAGATGTATACCCCATGTCTGAGGCTTCTCACCAAACTAAATCAGTTCTCCGGGTTTGGACTGTTGAGGAGCAAACCACATATCTGCAAAGGGAGTGTCTGGTTTGACTCTTATCCTAAGTCATGTGGCAAGACATTTTAAATTATCAATATTGACTTTTAGGCGGGCTTTGCACATTACGACATCGCAAGCCGATGCTGCGATGTCGAGTGCGATAGTCCCCGCCCTCGTCGCAGGTACGATATCTTGTGATAGCTGGCGTAGCAAACATTATCGCTACGCCAGCTTCACATGGACTCACCTGCCCTGCGACTGGCGCTCTGGCCGGCAACCCGCCTCCTTCCTAAGGGGGCGGGTCGTGCGGCGTCATAGTGACGTCACACGGCAGGCGGCCAATTGCGGCGGAGGGGCGGAGATGAGCAGGATGTAAGCATCCCGCCCACCTCCTTCCTTCCACATAGCCGGCATGAGCCGCAGAACGCAGGTAGGAGATGTTCCTCGCTCCTGCGGCTTCACACACAGCGATGTGTGCTGCCGCAGGAACGAGGAACTACATCGTACCTGTCTCTGCAGCGGCATTATGGAAATGTCGGAGAATACACCGATGATAAGATAACGACGCTTTTGCGCTCGTTCATCGTATCAAAAAAGTTTTACACACTATGACATCGCAAGTGACGCCGGATGTGCGTCACTTAGGATTTGACCCCACCGACATCGCAGGTGCGATGTCGTAGTGTGCAAAGCCGCCCTTAGGATTGCAATGCCAATAGGAGGGGCCACATTTAAAATATGCTTCCTATCTAAAGAGTCTATTTACATTTTTTTCTTTAATCTCCAAGGGAGCATTGCATGGCCTATACAGTTCCTTGAAAATGTGAACTGTGAACTTTTACACATTTTTTCACATTACAACCAAAAACTTAATTTTATTGGGATTTTATGTGCTATACCAACAGAAAGTAGTAAGTATTTATAAAAGTGTAAAATAAATGATACATATGTGACGCCCTGGAGCCCAGGGGTCACAGGTCATTCCACGCACCACACAGCCCCTCCCCACACTAGGAACACCTGTCAATTAAGACCTGATTGCCTCCCTCAGTGTTAGACAGGCACACCAGGTGGGTGGAGTCAGGCGCAAAAACACGCCCACCGAGGAGTCTGCTAGCCTGAGGCAGGAAGTTCAAGGGCAGTTTTTAGAGAGGAGTTTGGTGGAGTGTGACACACAGCGCTGCGCAGGGCCTAGGTCGGAGCCTAGGGCCCTCATACAATCAGGCAGGCAGACGGCAGGGGCCACCTGCAGGAGACCGGAAACACGACCGGTGGAACCGTAGGGACCGGGCCCGGGTTGGAGCCCGCCGGACCTGAACCGGGGAGCCAACAGTTTACCGGAGCACCAGGAAGGGTACTCAGACCCTGACTAGGCTGTAGGCCACCGTATAGTCAAATTTACTGATTGAGGTCTGGACCTCACGGGGTCCTTTCCCACCCAAAGTCCTGATTGACGGCAACAGCCCAACCCGACTGGATAACAGCCACTGCCAGAGGCCATAGATCCAAGGGCCAGCGCCTGCGGGCAAGGAACTCCCACGACATACCCGCCGGGGAGCGGACCACCCGTGCTTAGGAACCATGGTCCACACAAGTCAAGGTGCAGGAGAAAGGGGACCCTGTCACATCGTCCAGTGCTGCAGCCGGCCGTGGGCCGCCTGTCTTACATCTCGTTTGGTTTACCAGAGACTCTGAGTGACTTAATTGTGAGTACTACATCACTGCACTGCAGCACTGTGCCCCGCACCGCAGCTTCCCCGCTACCGGGCCCCAGGACACACCGCCGCTACCCACGGAGGGGTTAACAACCGAGCTGTGCCCTGCCATCACTCCCGGGAGCCCCTCCATCTTCACCGCAGCGGTGGTGTCCCATATCACCACAACCCATGGGTGACGTCACGAAAACCACCCCAACACCGGACTACCCGCATCCCCCCCTGCGTGTAGCGCCGACCTAACCCCTTGCAGAGTGACGTGACCCCCGGATCTGTGAGAGGCTCGAGCCACCGCCCGCAGAACGAGCACAGATCCGAGCGGCTCGGCGGTCGCAGCCGAAGGCCACGGGGCGGTACACATCGATCTCCAAATAGTTTAAAAATATAAATCTGAAAATTGTGATATGCATTTGTTTTCAGCTCCCTGTAGTCTGATACCCCTAAATAAAATCCTCAGGGACCAATTGCCTCCAAAAGTCACTTAATTAATAAATTGATTCCTCCTGTGTGTAATGTATTCTCAATAAAACTACAGTTGTTCTGTGAAGGTGTGACAGGTTTGCTATGGACATTGGGAATCAAACAGAATCATGAAAACCAAGGAACACACCAGATAGGCCAGGGGTAAAATTGTGGAGAAGAGTAGAGCAGGGTTAGGTTATAAAATAGACCAAGCTCAGAACATCTCACAGAGCACTGCTCAATTCATCGTCCAAAACTGGAAGGAGTTCGGCACAACTGCAAACCTACCAAGATAAACCTATAAGACAATCCACCTCAGCTGACATCCTAAGCAAATTAGAAAAGCGACCAAAAGGCCTATAGGCACTCATAAGGAGCTTCAGAGATCTAAAGCTCAGATAGGAGAATCTGCCGACAGGAAAAATATTAGTTGTGTACTCCATAAATCTGGCCTTTACGGAAGAGTCAGAAGAAGTAAGCAAGCCAAAAGAAGTCATGTTTGTAGTTTGCAAATAGCCATGTAGGACACACAGCTAACATGGTGAAGAAGATGCTCTGGTCAGATAAGACCAAAGTAGAAAAATGCTATGTGTGGCGGAAAACCTCAACCTGAAAACACCATCCCCACCATCGCACATAGTGGTGGCAGTATCATGTTTAGGGGAGGCTTTTCTTCAGCAGGGGCAGGGACACTGGTCAGAGTTATTGAAAAGATGGATGGAGCTAAATACAGGGTGATCCTGGAGTTAAACCTGTTTGAAGCTGCTAAATACGTGAGACTAGACCATAAGTTCAACCTTCCAGAAGGACAATGACCCTAAACATCCTGCCAGTGCTACTGTACCGCCCCGCGGCCTCGGCTGCGACCGCCGAGCCGCTCGGATCCGTGCTCGTTCTGCGGGCGGTGGCTAGAGCCTCTTACGGACCCGGTGGTCACGTCGCTCTGCAAGGGAGGTTGGCGCTACACGCGGGGGAATGCGGGAATTTGGTCTTGGGATTGTGATTCGTGACGCCACCCATGGGTTGTGGTGATGGTGGACACCACTGCTGCGATAGAGGTGAGGGACTCCTGGGAGCAGTGTAAGTGGCGCAGCTTTGGTGTTAACCCCTCCGTGGGTAGGGGCGGTGTGTCCCGGGACCCGGTTGCGGGGAGATGGTGCAGGGCGCAGCGCTGCGGTGTGGTGCGGTGACGGATGGCACTGTTGCACTCACGATTAAGGCACACAGAGTAACTGGTAAACCAAATGTGGTGATAGACGGGAGGCCCGCAGCCGGCTGCAGTTCACTAGGCGGGTTGGCAGGGTCCACCTTTCTCCTGCACCTAAAGGCTACTTTACACACTGCGATATCGGTCCCGATATCGCTAGTGTGGGTACCCGCCCCCATCTGTTGCGCGACACGGGCAAATCGCTGCCCGTGTCGCACAACAGCCGTCACACATACTAACCTGTCCGGCGACGTCGCTGTGACCAGCGAACCGCCTCCCTTCTAAGGGGGCGGTCCGTGCGGCGTCACAGCGACGTCACTGAAACGTCACTGAACCGCCGCCTAATAGCAGCGGAGGGGCGGAGATGAGCGAGACGTAACATCCCGCCCACCTCCTTCCTTCCGCATAGCAGCCGGGAGGCAGGTAAGGGGAGCTTCCTTGTTCCTGCGGCGTCACACGCAGCGATGTGTGCTGCCGCAGGAACGAGGAACAACTTCGTTACTGCTGCAGTAACGATTTTTGAGAATGGACCCCCGTGTAGCCGATTAGCGATTTTGCACGTTTTTGCAATGATGCAAAATCGCTTATCGGTGTCACACGCAACGGCATCGCTAATGCGGCCGGATGTGCGTCACAAATTCCGTGACCCCAACGACTCCGCATTAGCGATGTCGCAGTGTGTAAAGCCCGCTTTAGTGTTAGTGCACCACGGTGCCTAGGCACGGGTGGTCCGCTCCCCGGCGGGTATGTCGAAGGAGCTCCTTTGCCCGCAGGCGCTGGCCCTCGGATCTCTGGCCTCTGGCGGTGGCTACTATCCAGTCGGGTTGGGCTGTTGCCTTCAATCGGGACTTTGGGTGGGAAAGGACCCGTGAGGTCCAGACCTTAATCAGTTAATTCGACTATGGTGGTGGCCTATAGCCTAGTCAGGGTCTGAGTACCCTTCCTGGTGCTCCGGTATACTGCTGGCTCCCCGGTTCGGTTCCGGCGGGCTCCAACCCAGTCCCGGTCCCTACGGTTCCACCGGTCGTGTTTCCAGTCTCCTGCAGGCGGCCCCTGCCGTCTGCCTGCCTGACTGTTTGGGGGTCCTAGGCGCCAACCCAGGCCCCGCGCAGAATTGTGCGTCACACTCCACTACTGTACTGAACTCCAACTCAACTTAAACTACTCTTGAACTTCCTGCCTCAGGCCAGCAGACTCCTCGGTGGGCGTGTCTTTCCGCCTAATTTCGCCCACCTGGTGTGCCTGTCCAACACTGAGGGAGGCAATCAGGACTTGTGTTTGACGGGTGTTACCTTACTAGTGTGGGGGGGTGTAAGTGGTGTATGTAGTGACCTGTGACCCCTGGGGTCCAGGGCGTCACACTACAATGGATGATTTATATCAAAGCATATTCATGTGTGTAAATGTCCCAGTCACAGTCCAGACAGAAATTCCATTAAGTATCTGTGGAAAGACTTGAAAATTGCTGTTTACAGACGTCTCCATCCAATCTCATTAAGGCTAAGTTCACATTTCCAGTATCTGTTAGAACGGATCCAGCAGCAATCTGTTTGGAAAAAAGTTCTGCAAACACAACTTTCTTGTACATTTTAAAAAAAATTGTTTTTTTGCAGGATTTGTTTTAACATTGGAGTATATGGAAAACGGATCTGTTAACTGATTGCTATTTAGCCATCCATTTTTCTTGAATTTGTAAAGAATCCATAGACTTTTATGTAAAAAAACAGATCCTGCAAAAATCTATTTTTTTACAACATGGATCTGTTCTAAGGGATGATTACTGGACATGTGAACATAGCCTAAGATAGAGATATTTTGCAGAGAAGAATTTTTGCTTTTTGGTGAAAACATATCATGGAGTGTCAAGATGGAAAGATCAAACATGGAACTCCTACACTATACAAAGAAGACAAAAATAATAACTACTGCCAGTTATCACCGGGACACGTGAGATGGACGGCAACAAACTGGAAATTGTAAGGACTTCAACCTACTCAGATCAATGATCATTCAAGATGCAGCAATGACACCAGAAGTCACTAGCAGAATAGCTATGGGCAAATCAACAATGAAGTCACTGAGCAAGGTCTTCAAATTGAGGAACATTTCACTGATGACGAAGACACGGCTCCTATAGTCTGGTCTCTTCTGTAGTAACAGCTAACTAATGTAGCGCCCCTGAGATCATCAGGGTGCTACAAGGTTCTGCTTCTCTGCCAGGATGCAGGGCCTACCCCCAGTGCCGGTAACACGAAGAACCCAGGTAACCTCAGTTACCCCAACAAATCCCCCATAAAATGGTACCCAGCTAGGGTGAGACCAATGGATGGCCGCCTAGAGGTGGAGCCACTGCAGTCCACTAGTTGACCAGGTAGGAGGGGCAGACTGTGGAGAGATGTCAGTTGAAGTCGGAGTTGACAGCAGCAGTGTGAAGTGATGACTGAGCAACGTCCTGACTCGGGTTGACGGTGACCTGGTACCAAGGAGAGGTAGTTGCCGGTGGAGTACGGTGGAGTACTCCCGGAACTACGTACAGACGGAGTACAGGACCCTAGGAAATGAAAGAGCTCCAAGCCGAACTGTTAACACCTGCACACCAAAGGGGACCATCAAGGACCTTGCTGAACCGAAAGAATCTGAAGACTCAGTAGCAACGGGAGAGTCAGGGACAGGACCAGAGACTCCAACCCCACAGGGTTCACGCTACTGTGACGCCCTGGACTAGCCAGGTAGTCACAGATAGGCCCTTACACAACACCTGTCCCCTAATAAGGTAATATCAGCCAACCTTAAAACCCTAGTCACCTCCCTCAGAGTTTGATGGACACGCCCACCGAGGACTTCACAGGTCCTGAGGCAGGAAACGCAGGCAGTTAAGTTCAGAGTGGAGTGGAGGAGTTTAGTCTGAAGTTCAAGGCTAGAAGCAGGCCTGTGCCCAGGTCTGCAGCGGTCTGACAGGTGCCAGGGTAGGAGCCCTGGTACATTTGGCTAGGAGGCATGCGGAGCCGGGAAGACGGCTCGATGGAACCATAAGGGACCGGGACAGGGTAGTGGCCCGCCGGTACCGTACCGGGGAACCGACTGGAAACCGGAGCACAAAGAGGGGTACTCAGACCCTGAAACGAGGTCCAGAAACTACTGGACTGAGTTAATTAACTGATTGAGGTCTGGACTTTAGGTCCTTTCCCAACCAAGTCCCGACTGAAAACAACAGCCCACCGAGGAGGATAGAAAGCCACTGCACAGGCAGAGAGATCCCATGGGCCAGCGTCTGCGGGCAAAGGGCTCTCCCGACATACCCAACGCCGGGGAGCGGACTCCCGTCGCTGAAGCGCAGGCAGTCCACAGCTACACAACACGATGCAGGAGAAAGGCAGAGACCACCAAACCGGGTGGGGGACCAGACGCAGCCGGCTTCAGTCACCGACCACCATCATCTTGGTTTACCAAAAACTCGTGTGTGTCAATCATCGTGAGTACAAATGTGCCCTCAGGCCGCGCACCGCCCTGCACCACAACAGCCAGTGCTTCCCAATCGGGTCCCGGGGCCATCACCCCTACCCACGGAGGGGTTAAGAACTCGCTGCGCAACATCTTCCCCGGGTGCTAGTAAACAGCAGCGGTGGTGTCCACATTCACCACAACCCGTGGGTGGCGTCACGAACTATACCAAAACCACAGCTCCGTCCGTAAACCTACGTCCCCTCCAAAGCGACAGCCCCCTTTCAGTGAAGTGACCCCGGGTCCGGAGGCACTCGAGCCACCCACTGATAAGCCCGGATCCGAGTGGCTCTGCTGCAGCCAAGTGCGGGGCGGTACACTACCGTCAGGCGGACACAGGTGGACAAACTACAGACCGAGGACCCCCAGTGTTCCATACCACGGGGACCCACATATTAGAGACATGTGCAGGGGAAGCAGGTACCAGAGAAGTAGACTGGCATTGGGACGAAGGGGACATGGAGGTGAAACCAGCCGGCCTCGGGCAACCAGTTAAAGACAACAGTGAGTAAACCAGTTGCACCTGTCTGGACTCCTTCTTCCAATGCCCACTGCACCATACACCTGCTGAGGTAATACCCTATTTGCGGAGGGCCCAAGTCATCAGAGTTGCACATTCCATCAGCCCCAGCAAAACCTGCAGCGGCGGCTCCCTACACTTAGCCGCAACACTGCAAGTGGCGTCATGAATAACTTTATGCACAAATCCCTTGTTAATACCCCCCATTACAAACAGGGCCCAGAGCACGGAACTGGGTAACGGCCACCATCGTGACATTCCCCGTAGAGACACTGCCCGGAACCGAGTACCCCATATCCCTGGGTGCTACACTAAACCTGAAGAAAAAGAAATAAGACAGAAAACAAATCAATGCCTTTGAAATGTGGTGGTGGAATAGGAAATTATCAATACCATGGATGGCAAGAACGACAAACAAATCAATTGTAGAACAAATCAAGCCGGACATGTCACTCAAAGCAAGGATCACCAAGCTAGGACTTACCTATCTCTGGCACATCATGCGAAGAGAGCAATCATTGGAGAAGGACATCATGGTCAGAAGACTAGAAGGAACAAGGCGAAGAGGAAGACCTGCAACCCCATGGCTTGATACTATCAAAATAACAGCAGAGAAGACCCTAGTGAACCTATCTAGGCTGCACAAGATCTATATAACTACAGAGCGTTCATCCATCAAGTCGCCATGGTTCGAAATCGAGCTGAAGGCTATTAAAAGAAAGAAAGATGTGAAAAACTGGTAGAGACATAACTTAAAAACTTGCAGTGTAATGTAGTAGAAAGTATTGACTGAATACAAATCTATATATATAATTGCCTTATTCTGTCTGTCTGTCTGTCTGTCTTGCTCCAAAATTGTGTCCTTACAGTGACAACCGTCGGATTGGCCGCTGGGCTCGGCCTGGCCCCGTCCCCCACACGAATTGGCCGCTGGGCTCGGCCTGGCCCCGCCCCCGCATGGATTGGCCGATGTGCCGCTAGGCCACGCCTCACGTGGTACCGCTAGGCCACGCCCCTCACACTATGCCGCTAGGCCACACCCCTCACGCTATGCTGCTATGCCACGCCTCCGCACTATGCCGCTAGGCCACGCCCCTCACACGGTGCCGCTAGGCCACGCCCCTCACATGGCACCACTAGGCCACGCCCCTCACGCGGTGCCGCTAGGCCACGCCCCTCACACCGTATTGCTAGGCCACGCCCCCTCACACTGTGCCGCTAGGCCACGCCCCTCCTACTATGTCGCTAGGCCACGCCCCCTCACACTGTGCCGCTAGGCCACGCCCACTCACACTATGCCAATAGGCCACGCCCCCTCACACTATGGCGCTAGGCCACGCCCCCTCACAATATGGCGCAAGGCCATGCCCCCTCACACTATGGCGCTAGACCACGCCCCCACTATGCCGCTAGGCCACGCCCCCACTATGCCGCTAGGCCACACCCCCACTATGCCGCTAGGCAACTCCCCCCGCACACTTTGGGCACCTGTACACCTCCCCCCAGGACAACTCCCAATATACTCCTATTATACTCCTCTCTGAGGGGTTTGCAGCATGGGGGATGCAGCACGATGGGGGGTGCAGCATGGGGGGTGGACCATGATGGGGGGTGCCCAGAATGGGGGGATGAAACACGATGGGGGGTGCACAGCATGGGGGAAGGAGCACGATGGGGGGTGCGCAGCATGGGGGATGGAGCACGATGGGGGGTGCACAGCATGGGGGATGGAGCATGATGGGGGGTGCACACCTCCCCCCAAAACACACACACACACCGCCACACACGCACTGCACAACACACCACACACACACTGGGAACCACAAACACCGCCCTACACAGACACCCACACACACACACAACACCCAACTCACAAACACCGCGGCACACACAAATATACGCACATACCGCACAACACACACATTACACAAAACATACCTCCACCCAAAACACACACACACCCCACACCAACCGCGCAACACACACACACACACACACACAACACGCTACAGACACACAGCGCTCCACAAACAACGCAACACACAAACAACACCGCTCTCACACTCCCACACCCAGACAACACCCAGAACATGTACAGCGCCCTACACAAACACTTGGTAACCACACACAACAACATCTAATATATATATATATATATATATATATATATATATATATATATATAAAACAAAAATCATACATTAACTACACAATACGTAAATTCTAGAATACCCGATGCGTAGAATCGGGCCACCTTCTAGTGCACTAATAAGCAGAGATGACAGCGTCCGATTGGGTGAAGTTCAATCCATATTTACTCCATCAGACATAGTGAAAACAGCAACGATTCAACCAGTTTTGTCTTTGTCAAGCATAGTTTGACAAAACCCAAACTGGTCGAAATGTTGCTTTTTTCACCATGTCTGATGGAATAAATACAAATTGAACTTCACCCAATGGGACGCTCTCATCTTTGCTTATGGTATGTCTGCATCAAGTAATCCCTTGAATATGGACGTGCGTCCCTGAACTGCTGATTATGTTGTTATACACAGGCAGTCTTTTTCTTTGACCATGGTGCTGTGGACTCTGTTTTTTATGAATACAAAATTTTCAAATTTATTTTTTTTAATATTTAGGAAACCATCTATCATTTCCTTTACACTACACAAATACTTGCTACTTAGTGAAGGTATGTTACATAAAATCCCAATAAAATACATTTAACTTTGAGGGTATATTTTAAACAAAGGTGGAAACGTTAATGGGATATGAATGCTTTTGGCACCTTCGCACTCTACACAAGGATACATTTTACTTCTTAGGATAAGGATTGAAACTTTTGATAAAGGCAAGAACACTATATAGGCTCTTGCTCTTCTTGGGCCCTATTGTTCTACATAGCTCAGAATAGGACATTATTTTTATATCTCTATAATGTGTTACCATTAATTGAAAGCTATGACGTTTACTAGCCCAGTCCTTGTTAATTCAGTTTCATAGTTTATGGAAAGTTGCAAGCTTATTCTTAATGTTACCAGCAGGCTGCACATAAGGTTTGTCTGCCCTTGGTGTCAACCCTGACCTGCATCAATTAATTTCCTAAATGTTAATGTGACACCCTGGCGCCGCCAGGTGGTCACACAGATTAGGCCCCCGCACAACACCTTCCCTCACAGGGTTACACACAGCCGACCTGAAACCCTAGTCACCCCCCCTCGGGGTAGGACAGGCACACCAGTGGGCGGGACCAGGCGGATGGAGAACACCCATCTAGGGGTCTGGAGAACCCGGGGTGGGAAAAGCAGTAGTTCAAGTTTAGAGCTCAAGTGGAGTAGTGGTGGAGGAGATTAATCTGAAGCACAGAGAGCAGAAGCACTGGGGTTGGAGCCCTGGAGCACTGGCTAGGTGGCAGACGGTGGTTCGTGTCTAGCAGGAGACGGGAAGATGGCAGCCGGAGATCCGAGGTGGACCGGGGCAGGGTTGGAGCCCGCCGGTACCGACACCGAAGAACCGACCCGGAAACCGTGCATAGAGGGGATACTTGAACCCTGAAGCCAGGACCGGAACCAACGGCCTAGCTAATTAACCAATTGAGGGCAGGATTATAGGTTCTGTCCCAACCAAAGTCCAAAAAGCAGACAACCACCCACAGAGAGGGATAGGGCATCCGCCAGGGCCCGGTAGATCCCATGGGTCAGCGGGCACGGCTCCCAACAGTAGTACTGGGAGCGGACTCCCGCGTTCCACACCGGGAAGTCCACCACATCACAACACAGTGCAAAGGAAAGTGACACAGACCACCAGCCCGGGTGGGGGACCAGAGTACACCTGGCCGCGGCGGCCAGCCACCAGCACCTTGGTTAACCACTGGACTTGTCTGATTTCTTTAACCGTGAGTAAGCTAAGACTCCCTGGGCTGACCAGGCGCGCCGGCCCCTGCCATCAAAGACTAACTACGGCAAATCCCATACAAATACGTCCCCCTTTCATTTGGAGTGTCCGAGTGACCCCCGGGTCCGGAGAATCCCTCGAGCCACACTGCAGGTCCGGATCCGAGCAGCCCGGCTGCTACTGACGTGGGGGCAGCACACCCCAAAAAATGGCATCACGAACAGGATTGTAACCCCTCCACCTACCTGGTGGAAACGCACCTTGTCCTGGACTGTCAGCGGTACGCCGCTGCAAAAATTCTGAAAAGCCGCCATCTTGCCGCCATTTTTACGTGCGAAAAACGACAACTCAGCGTCTTTTTCCCCGAGAAAGGGCGCAAACCCAAAGCCCCGCCCCCTGGGAACAAGGCCGGAAGGAAGTAACACCCGGAGGCCAAAACGAAACTAGAGAGCGGAGCAAAGAGAGTGCTCGCAAAAGACCAAGGGGGGCGGGCGGAGAAGCTGCTGCATGTGACCCAAAGAGATAAAGGGCAGGGACGCCAGGACTCTGCCATCTTTTGCTCCTGGACACTGTGATGGTGGGATATTGTGGGTCATGTACCATTTTGTGTGGGATCATGTTTAGGCTATCACTATTCATTATTTGTACTGCTTATGTGTACATTCTATTGTCTGTAGATAATCACCCCCTACAGTGCTTCTGTCCCTAGGTCTGGGGGAGGGGTCCAGGGATTCAACTAAACTCTCTGTTTTACTTGGGGATTAGCAGTCTGTTGGAGAACTTCAAGAATGAAGCAGGAAGATTGATCCACTGGTAAAAGCTGAGACTTCTCAGAGAGAGACCTGGACATTTATTGCTTACCGGACTATATTTGTGTTACTGGATTAATTTTACACTCTGTTTTGTGGATTATGTTATGGACCATTTGATTTGCTTGGAATAAATGCTCTTTGGATTGTACCGCCATCTCTCGCTCTGATGATTGTGTGATATGGGAGAAGGACCCCGTGACAACTGGTGGCAGCGGTGGGATCGACAGAGCGCAGCCTAATGGAGATCCACCAACAGAGTGAGTACAGAAACTGGACTGTTTCCAGTCTAAAGGAGAGAGACAAAGATCTGGACCTTAGCTACCAGGGACTGAGTAAAGAAGCCTTAATTGATCTACTTGTGGGTGAGAGCCAGTCCACCTCCTCCCAGATGTCTGATGGACAAACACTGAGGACGGGGATCCCTGCCCCAAAAAGCCAGTGGGTGGTGTGGTTCGAAGAAGAGATGGCAGCTCTTGGGCCGGTGCATCTCAGGAATATAAGGAGCAGGCTGCTCGCTGAGCACAGAGGAGACAAGAAACAATGGAGTCCGACAGAGGGAGTAATGTGAGTTGGAGTGTAAACCCAGCGATCCAGGAGCCTGTGCGAATCACCCGGGTGGACTTCAAGCCATTTGATAAGGTTTCCGGAGATGTGGAAGGGTTCTTCTTCAAGGACTTTGAGCAGCAGTGTGTCATGATGGAGGTTCCCCACTCTGGCTGGGTGCGTTTGTTAGTGGGACTCCTGAACGGGAGCCTGGCAGAGGCTTATCGCACCATTGACTCACAGCAGAACCGGGATTACAACATTGTAAAGCGGACTATCTTGGATTATCATGCCATCACCCCAGACTCACATAGGGTACAGTTCCGAGATCTCCCATGCACCACGGGGGGATCATTTAGGATGTATGCTCATAAGATGTCCCAGGCATGTCAGAGATGGCGGGAAGCGGAAGACACCTTCACTGTGGAAGACATTATACAGGTATTTCTTATAGAACAATTTCTTTACAAGTGTCCGTCAGAAATACGGGAGTGGGTCAGAGAGCGCACGCCGTACACCTTGGATGGAGCTGCAGCCATGGCTGATGAGGCCCCTTACTATCCGACCGCAATGGAGGGGGCTTCTGGACAATAAGCCACAACCTGCTCCTGCACTCCTGCCCTCTCCAGTTATATCTGCCCTTCCAACCAGCCACAGGCCGATGACAACCACGGCTCACAATCCTGGGCCCCAACAGTTCTGACCAGGCCCTGGGGGGATCACAGAGAAGAGATGTTATGGGTGCGGGCAACCTGGGCACCTGCAATCCAGTTGTCCCGCAAGGACTCGGAGGGACCCTCACGCGACTCCATCCCATCCGGTGCATTTTGTGCATTCCATCCCGCCTGAGGAAGAGTTACCACCACCTCCACCGGAGTGTACCGCTGACCCCAGCACCATAGATGTCCCTGTTGGAGTGTATGGACTTCGGCCTTTGTCACCAGGTTCTCCTACTTGCCCTGCTGGTCGATTGAGGAATGACTTTACACCAAATCGACCTGTTGGTTCTCTACAGCTGAATACAAGGTGGGAAGAGTTCTCACCCCTTCAAGTTGACTTGCCTAATGACTCAGACACTCGTGGTCGGCCACTAGGGGTTTATGGGGTGCGAGCCACAGTCCCGAGTTCCTCTCGCCATCAGAGTAAGCACTTACAGGAGGTCGTGCTGGATGGACAGAGAGTCATTGGATTTTGTGACTCCGGGGCATTTCTCACAATAGTTGATCCCCGGGTGGTTCGGCCAGAGGCAATACATCATGGACCAGGGATTGTTATTGAATTGGCTGGAGGACAAAAATGGAATATTCCAAAGGCGACTGTGAATCTGGACTTTGGCTTTGGAGTCAAGCAATGTGTGGTTGGGGTGATGAGCGGCCTGCCAGCAGATATTCTCCTAGGAAATGATGTGGGAGATCTACAATGTCGATTTGTGGGTGCAGGAAACACAGTTTGAGTGAAGGAGGACAGAAAGGGAAGCTTGTCCTTCCAACCCTACTGCTATACAAGGGACTATCTACAGCTTTTCCATCCAATACAAGTGTGGAAGCCAACACCGGAATGCTGATGGACTGTCCCAGCAAGGCGAACCATAGACTATTTACAGCTGAGCAACATGGACTTAAGTGAGATGGCCAGAGGTCTGTGTACACCTCATGGCAAACTCACATATTAAAAAGGAGGGACAGGTTGTGATGGTGGGATACTGTGGGTCATGTACCATTTTGTGTGGGATCATGTTTAGGCGTGGTTCACTATCCATTATTTGTACTGCTTATGTGTACATTCTATTGCCTGTAGATAATCACCCCCTACAGTGTTCCAGTCCCTAGGTCTGGGGGAGGGGTCCAGGGATTCAACTAAACTCTCTGTTTTACTTGGAGATTAGCAGTCTGTTGGAGAATTTTCAAGAATGAAGCAGGAAGATTGATCCTCTGGTAGAAGCTGAGATTTCTCAGAGAGAGACCTGGACATTTATCGCTTACCGGACTATATTTGTGCTACTGGATTAATTTTACCCTCTGTTTTGTGGATTATGTTATGGACCATTTGATTTGCTTGGAATAAATGCTCTTTGGATTGTACCGCCATCTCTCGCTCTGTTGATTGTGTGATATGGGGGAAAGGACCCCGTGACAGACACCAAAGTAGAAGGATGTCTGACCGGTCCGGCAACCCTGCTTTGGAGGAACCTGCTCCCGGGATGGCTGACTGGGTGGAAGCCCAGACTGCAAAAATGTGCAGCAAGATCCAGGCTAATTATCTGCTGGCAAGATGGACGGCCGAGATGAGGGATCTGGCTGCAGCCATTCAGGCACGTGAAGAGGAGATGGCCTCGGAGGAGCGGGTAAGCGACCCACGCACCTATGTTCCACCGGAACCAGCCCAACTGGCTGAGGAGCTCGGTCTTCCCCCGTTCACCACGTCACCTCCCTCGCTGCCAGCACCTGCTGTTGGTGACCCAATCGGTCCGCTGCCCCAAGTCACGGCGGCGGGGCCCGTTGCATCTGCCTGTGAGAACCCGGCAAGCTGGTCCTCGGGCTAAGAGCATACCACCGCTCCGGCACCCACACTGGCTACAAGCAAGCCCAAAGCCCGGAAGACATCTCCTCCAGCCCCAAGCCTGGCCACGCCAAAGATGACGTCACCTCCGGCCACGAGGATGGCCGCACGAATGACGAGACGGGCTCCGGCAGTCTGCCCGGCCGCATCGGAGGCAGAGCCAACCCAGAAGTCAGCCCCGATCGTGAGTCCCAGCGTCAGCCCGTACCCAGTCCCGGCTGTGGAGCAGCCGGGGTGTACCTGCCGAGAAGCAGAGCAGGCCATGGAGCGGAGCCCTCAGCCAAGAATGGAGCCGGTGGTGGCCGGCAGTGAGAGCATCCGCATGAGCCGAGCTCCCGAGCAGGGGGAGGAGCCTGAATACCGTGCTCCGTACTAGGAGGGGCAGCAGAAGCAACTGAAAAAGGATATTGCTGCCCGGGAAAAGAGAAAGGCGGAGGTACTGTCCCGGACTTACCTAGAAAAAGATCACCTCCGGCAATCCACCTTCCGGGTGCGGGGTCCAACCTACCGTGGGCAGGTCCGCCATTTTAACCCTGGGGGTGGGTGGGGATTCATCTATGAGCAGGGCATGGATGCCGAGATTTTCGTGTCCCGGAGGGACGTAGCCCCACACCTGCCCACAGGACACCAGGGTCGAGACCTAGAGCTCGGAGAGCTGGAATCGTACACTCGGCATTGCGGAGAGAGGGGATGGTTCTCCCTAAATGTCAAAAAATGGGTGAATGTTGAGGGGAAGCTGTGCCCCTACCCCCCTTCACCATCTCCAGCAACAGAAGATGAGTAGGTAGCAGATTCACGGCTACCCCAGTTATGTGTCTCCGTTCGGACCGTTCTACAGCTTTACAGTTTCTGCCACGGAGTGGTTAACAACCAGCTGCCATCCCATCACCCCGAGTGTCCCACAACAGCAGCGGTGGTGCCATACTTCACCACAAACCGTGGGTGGCGTCACAGACTAACTACGGCAAATCCCGTACAAATATGTCCCCCTTTCATTTGGAGTGTCCGCAAGACCCCGGGTCCGGAGAATCCTTCGAGCCACACTATGGGTCCGGATCCGAGCAACTCGGCTGCTACTAACGTAGGGGTGGCACATTAAAGTTGTAGAAGCTGATAGTCTTCTATTCAGTCACACCAAAGCACATGACTATCAGTATGAAATGACAATCTGATGAAGTAATTCTTTGGGGTACTTTGCACGCTGTGACATTGCTAGCCGATGCTAGCGATGCCGAGCGCGATAGTACCCGCCCCCGTCACACATGCGACATTTTGTGATAGCTGCCGTAGCGAACATTATCGCTACGGCAGTTTCACACGCACTTACCTGCCCTGCGACGTCACTCTGGCCGGCGATCTGCCTCCTTCCTAAGGGGGTGGGTCATGCGGCGTCACAGCGACGTCACACAGCAAGCGTCCAATAGAAGCGGAGGGGCGGAGATGAGTAAACATCCCGCCCACCTCCTTCCTTCCGCATAGCCGGTGGAGGCAGGTAAGGAGATGTTCCTCGCTCCTGCGGCTTCACACACAGTGATGTGTGCTGCCGCAGGAACGAGGAACAACATCGTAACAGCGGTCGATCCGACATTATGGAATTGACCGACGCTACACAGATCACCGATTTACGACGCTTTTGCGATCGTTTATCGGCGCATCTAGGCTTTACACGTTGCGACATCATTACTGATGCCGGTTGTGCGTCACTTTCGATTTGACCCCGACGATATCACAGGTGCGATGTCGCAACGTGCAAAGTACCCCTTACTCCTATTAAAGGTTTCTGGGATTCATTCTACGGCGCTCGTGAGAATTATATAAACACACACAGGCTTGTGATTTCCAAAACTCGACAAATTATTTTAATGACTAATCTTTTATAAACAGCAGAAATATAATTGTACTATACATAAATGTAGGTGTGACGCCGCTGAACTATCAGGTTGTCACAGGGTATTGTGCAATCTGCCCTTCTGTGCAATATCCACCTCCTCCTTGGTTATGGGTCCCCGACTACATGGTGTTGCCGACAACAGCTAATAAAATTCTAGGCACACTCTGCACCACACCCACCAGACGCACCAATGGACGGCCTGAGTCGAATAGGGTCGCCCACTTAGGGGTTTGGTTAAGGGGAGGTCAGGAGTAAGTCAGTGAAGTATAGGAAGTCAAGGAGAGAGGAGGTCAGGAGCCGGGCTCCTTGGAAGCAGGGGATCGTGACAAGGGGCACAGAACTGACGAGGAGGACAGCCGGCGGCCTTGTACCATCACCGGGCTGGGACCAGGGCACGACGGGGTACGTGGACCCTAGGTCAGGGAGTAGCTTCAGGCAACCTGACAATTCACCCGACGAGAACGGAGCCTTCAAGATCTGCTCTCCACACCGCTCCAAAATCGGGGTATTAGCACACCGAGGGGGATAGGACTTTCCACTAAAATGGTCCAGGAAATCCCAAGCGTGAACCCTGAGAGCAAGCTCCCACAGTTAGTCATACTGGGGAGCGGGACTTGGCTAGTTCCAAGCTACCGGGACCAACTGAGAAGTAAACTCAGTGCCAGGAGGAAGGTCACGGATCACCAGGAAACACTATCGGGGACGGAACCCAAACTAGCTCCCGTCAGCGGCAGTGGTGTCCAAAACTTTGGTTTATCCAGTTGTCGGTGTCAGCTTTATGGACTGAGTGAATACGCAAGTGACCCCCTTTGCTCCCCACAGCACTCCCCGAACACCTTCACCGAGTCCTGGGGCATCCCCCGTACCCGTGGAGGGATCTAACACCTGGATGCCCCACTCCATCGCCCCCGGGTAGTCCCAACTGCAGCAGTGGTACTCCATATTACCACATACCACGGGTGGCGTCACAAACACGAAAATACAATCCCCTGTAAATACCCCCTTCATTTGAGTAGCGGCACGACCCCCGGGTCCGGACACCCCTCGAGCTACCGCGGATCTGGAGCCGAACAGCCCGGCTGCTGACACAGGGGTGGCACACCTCAAATACCTGGCGTCATGAACAGGATACGAGCAGGACCCACTTACCTGGGTGCCGTGCACCTTGAAGACCGAAACCGCGACTCAAAAGCCCCGTTTCCCCGCCATCTTCCACCATCTTTTGGCGCCAAAACGCCATCTTCTTCCCCGAAAGCGCGCAAAGCTGAAGCCCCGCCCTTCGACCTGAGAGTCAGCCCGGAACCGGAAGTTCCCAGAGGGCCACAGCATTGAAGAGAGTACTGAGTGAAAACTGAGGGGGTGTGACAGCATGTAGCAGCAGCGGAAGAGAAGCAGGGATGCCAGGACTCTGCCATAACGTTCCTGGACCCCGCAGAGGAAAGATGGCGGAGCAGAGCTGGTCACCGGAACATGCTGTTCCCAGGACCGCAACCTGGATTGAGGAAGAGATGGAGCAGATTTGCAGGAGAATGCGGACGCAGTTCCTGTTTATACTTGACCACTGGAGGGAAGAGATGAGGAGCCTGGCGATGGCGGTGCAAGCCTGTGAGATTGAGATCCCACGTGAAGAGAGGGTAAGCAGTTACCCAGTCCCTAATGATTACCCTAATCCGGCCAATGCGGCTGAGGGATCCGGACCGCCCCCGCTCCCAGTGAGCACTCCGCCGCCACCAATCCTGTCCTCGGCGGACGCCGAGCTGCCTGCTCCCACCATGGCAGCGGAACCTTCAGCCCCTGTGTACGAAGATACAGCTGCATAACCCCCGGTTCCGTCCCTCGACCCGGTCATGACAGCGGTCACCCCGACACCGGCCACACCAGACCCGGCCGCATCACCGGGCCCGTCCTTAGAGGCGGAGCACACGGACTCTGCAACCCCGGCTGCGGAGCAGTCAGTACATCTACCCGATGTAGCGGAGGTGGAGCCTGAAGAGCTGCCGGTTCCACCACCGCGCGGCATCCCAACGGCTGTTGGGGCCGCAACAGTATACTTAAAGCCAGAGCCAGCTAAGGAGCCGAGGCCAGATGCTAACGCCCCCTACTGGGAACGACACCAGCAGAAGCTGCAACAGGAGATGGTAACCCGAGACCGGCGACGACGGGAGCTTGCCACCCGTACACATTTGGCAGGTGAAGAGCGCTGCTTCCCGAGTTTGTGGGCCATGGTGCCGTGGTCTGGTGGATCGATTTGACCCCTTGCAAGGATGGGGGTTCATCCAGGTGGCAGGCCTCAAAGCCGGGGTATTTGTGTCCCGACGGGATGTCGCACAGCACCTCCCCAGGGGACATCCCTAGCGAAATCTAGAGCCCGAAGACATGGTTACCTACACCTGGCATTGTAAAGAGCGGGGCTGGTATGCCCTAAAGGGGACCAAGCATGTGATGTTAGAAGAAGAGTTTGTGCCGGTGTCGGTAGCACGTAGTAGCAAGAAAGCGTGGCTACGGGACCCGGTAGTTTAAAATGTGTAATGTGTAAATTGTTAAGTTTGTTATTTTTCATATAGAACATGTTAGAAGATTAGACACTTATCAACAAGGTTTGAATGAAAAGAGAAAAGTTACCTTATTAACGAGAAGATTTTTATAGTGTGTACACCCGGTACATGGACTTCGTTACATATATAGTAGCAAATATGGACCATGGTCACAGGACTGGTTGTGACCAACACAGACTTGTGTATTGTAAATAGTTGCACCTCCTGTGCCTACCAGAGTCGTCTTTTACAACACCCGAGACCTTAACCTGATAACGGACCCAAATAGGTATGCTGAGGGTCAGGTTTGTTTGGGTGGCGGGTTGATGGGATCCGGGACGTTGGGACTGGACTTTTGCAGGAAGAGGCTACAACGGAGCAGGTTGAGCCTCCACTACTAACTAAACCGGTAGCGTTCCATCTTTGGAATGATGAACTCTAAGTTACGTAATGTTCAAGTGTCCCGCCTCCCTAATGTGCGAAGTATCTTGTAAATAACAATGTTCCTTTTTTCTACTTTTCCAGTTTAAAAAAAAAAATAAATAAATAAAACCTCTGATGTGCTGTAGCTCGAGGACGAGCTACTTTTAACCAAGAGAAAATGTGACGCCCCTGGACTATCAGGTCATCACAGGGTATTGTGCAATCTGCCCTTCTGTGCAATATCCACCTCCTCCTTGGTTATGGGTCCCCAGCTAAATGGTGTTGCCGACAACAGCTAATATAATCCTAGGTACACTCTGCACCAAACCTACCAGACATACCAGTGGACGGCCTGAGTGGAATAGGGTCGCCCACTTGGGGAGTTGGTTAAGGGAAGATCAGGAGTGTCAGGAGTAAGTCAGTGAAGTGTAGGAAATGAAGGAGAGAGAAGCTCAGGAGCCGGGCTCCTTGTAAGCAACTAGGTAGCAGACGGTGGTCTGGTCCTTGTAGGAGCTGGACCTCCAGTCGCAGGGGATCGTGACAAGGGGCACGGAACTGTCGAGGAGGACAGCCGGCGGCCGTGTACCATCACCGGGCTGGGACCAGGGCACAACGGGTTACGTGGACCCTAGGTCAAGGTGTAGCTTCAGGCAACCGGACAATTTACCTGGCGAGAACGGAGCCTTCGAGATTCGCTCTCCATCTGCTCCAAAATCGGGGTACGAGCGCAACGAAGGGGATAGGACTTTCCACTAAAACGGTCCAGAAAATCCCAAGCGTGAACCCTGAGAGCAAGCTCCCACAGTTAGCCATACTGGGGAGCAGGACCCGGCTAGTTCCAAGCTATCGGGACCAATAGAGAAGTAAACTCAGTGTCAGGAGGAAGGTCATGGATCACCAGGCAACACCATCGGGGACGGGACCCAAACTAGCTCCCCTCAGCGGCAGCGGTGTCCAGAACTTTGGTTTATCCTGTTGTCAGTGTCAGCTTTATGGACTGAGTGAGTACGCAAGTGACCCCCTTTGCTCCCCATGGCACTCCCTGAACACCATCACCGAGTCCCGGGGCATTCTCCCTACCCGTAGAGGGTTGTAACACCTGGCTACCCGACTCCATCACCCCCGGGTACACCCAACTGCAGCGATGGTACTCCATGTTACCACATACCATGGGTGGCGTCACGAACTCTAAATACAATCCCCTGTAAATACCCCCTTCATTTGAGTGCCCGCACAACCCCCGGGTCCGGACGCCCCTCGAGCCACTGCGGATCCGGAGCCGAGCAGCCCGGCTGCTGACACGGGGGCGGCACATAGGCGTTCCTTACATGGTAGCAAATAGTAGAATACAATCAGTTGTGCTCAAAAGTTTACATACCATAGCAGATTTTTTGCTTTCTTGGCCTTTTTTCAGAGAATATGAATGATAACACAAAATTTTTCTTTCCACTCATGGTTAGTGGCTGGGTGAAGCCATTTATTGTCAAACTACTGTGTTTTCTCTTTTTAAATCCTAATGACAACCAAAACCATCCAAATGACCCTGCTAAAAAGTTCACGTACCCCAGTTCTTAATACCATGTATTGCCCCCTCTAACATCAATGACAGCTTGAAGTCATTTGTGGTAGTTGTGGATGAAGCTCTTTATTTTCTCAGATGGTAAAGCTGCCCATTCTTCTTGGCAAAAAGCCTTCCATTCCTGTCACGTCTCCACCCGATTCGACTTCTGCTTCAATCACCAGACGCCACTGCGTCACCACTGTGAGCAGCCCTGGGGACGAGGCAGCAGTCAGTGGCTTTGCTCGGCGCAGGCTCTGCTCATCTATTAGGCTGGGTGTCACTAGGACCTGCAGTACCACTAGTTGACTGTGGTGGTGTGTGCCTTCTGGCTGGAGTAGCTACCTTTTAGCTGGGGCCAATGGGAAAGCACCACATCCCTCTTATGCTTTCTCCCTTCTGCTGCCAGGTGCCAGATATAGTCCTGTATTTCCCTTCTAGACTCTGGTTTTTGCTGTTTGTTTGTATTCCCGTATATTGACCTTAGCTTGACTATCTGACCACTTTTCTGCCTGCCGTTCCTGATTTTCGCTGCTAGCTTCGGTTTTGACCCTTAGCCTGATATCTGACCACTCCCTCGCCTGACATTTTTTGTCCCTGTTCTACCTTCTAGATTTGACCCTTCCTGGTTACTGCTATTCTCAGGACTGCAGTCTTCCGCGGGCAGCATTCACCTGGGCCCTGTCGTAATTCCAAATCTCTGTATAGGGGTTAAAGGGTTGCGGGGTCCGGGTTCCTGCTTTGTGGGCAGTTGCCTCTATTCACCTGTTTCACCGATCCTGAGTCTGTGGCTCCAGGCAAGCGTCACATATCTGGCCCACTAAAGAAAAACAAAAAGGAAAAAAAAAAAATATGGCTCCACCCCAAACTGTGATGGATCAGGTGCAAAATATGTCTAACCTTGTCCAAGGACTTGTCCAGCATCTTGCATTTACCCAGGCTAAAGCTTCTGCAGCACCTTCTCCATTTTGTCCTGGATCCCATCGACATCAAGGAGGCAAGTCACACTTGGCTGTCAATAGAGGAGAGTCTGGACATTGGGGAACATCCTGCCCAAGGCCGGATATCCTGGAGCAACATCAGTGCCTGAGTGAGCCCAAGAATATCCACTCAGGCACCCAGGTACTCCCTGCTGACCCTGTGAGATTGTTGTTACCCGTTTGTTTGTCTAACCAAGGATGATCTGTGCGGTTGCAAGTGTGCGGTTTCTATTTGTTTTAGTTAAAACTGTTTTTTAATGTTTTTCATGCTTGTCTCTGCTGCCATCTACTGGTCAGACCTTTCGGCTCCTGTTTCTTTGTCCAGCCCATGGGAGTGTCTGTTGCACCTTTTGCATCACTTCCTGGCATATTCAGTCCATCCAGAGTTTTTGTGAGAATCACATCCCTTATTGGAGCTGCTAGAAGCAAAGTCTTCTGACCACGTAGTAGCTTCAGAGACAAACATCACAAGAGAACTACAATGCCAAGTACTTGGACCGCTGTACTTCTGCATGTCCTTAACCTTTGGAGAAAATAAACCACCATTGTTTCATCTCAGCATGTGCATGTTTAACTCTGGAGCGCTCTGGTCCTGTCTGCCTCACCTATAGGAAAAACGAAGGTAAGATTCTCACAACCTCTCACAACTACGCGCCTTCCATCGCCTTTAAGTGGGGACAGAACAGTCAGAAGACTGCTTAACAGCCCAAATCAGTCAGAAGACTGCTTAACAGCCCAAAGCAAAAACTTCCTGGAGAGCCTAAATCAGTCAGAAGACTACTTAACAGCTCAATAGCCCAGCTACAGATCCCTAAGAACCCTGTAACTTCCCATGTAATCTGCCTAGCAACAAGCCTTGTGCACTAGTCTGCCTGCAACAGTGCATGCCTGGACAAGCCTAAGGGGAAGTGTGTCGCCCTGGGCAAGCCAGGGGACACAGGTCACACACCATCACACCCTACATCCCAGTTAGGAACACCAAAGCTAAACAAAAACCCTTGTTGCCTTCCTCCAGAGGCTGATGATTCACACCAGGGAGTGGGCCAGGCGGTTGGCTCCGCCCACCGAGGAGATCACAGCTCTGGAGGCAGGAAGTACCAGGCAGATTAGCCCAGGCAGGGCAAGAGTGAAGTCTAGCTGAGGGCTAGAAAGGAGTAAACAACTAAGTGAAAGTAGAAGGAAGAAAAGTAGTAAGGGAGGAAAGCAAGAGTGGTGACAGAGAGAAAAGCCTGAAGTAGTCCAGCTGTGTGCAGGACAGGTCAGCAAGGTCAGCAACAGTGGTGACTGTCTGGAGGGGGACCGTTTGGAAGTTCCTGGAAGGACCCCGTAGGCTGTGTGCCCGGCGGTCTGGAGCAGTGTTCCGAAGGACAGTCAGCACCAGGGCAGGGGCCTCTCGGACCCCGGCAAGGCTTGGAGTCGCCAGAATTTGCCGAATCCGTCAGTGAAGGGGACGTAGATCCCCCAACAACCAAGTCCCGAGTGAAGGCAACAGCCCAACCTGTACAACAGAGACACCGCCACCGCCAGGGCACCAGTTTCTGAGGGCCAGCGCCTGCGGGCAAAGAGTAGAGCTCCTCCGGCCCAGCTTGAAGCCGGGGGAGCGGGTTACCGGTGGGGACCCATCGCAACCAACAAGTACACAAAGGTGCAAGGAAGAGGGACATCACCGTCACCTACTGGGAGAGCAATTGCAGCCGTCCGTGGGACCGTCTTACCAGCCGTTTGGTTTACCGTAAAAACTGTGTCAACGTCTCAGGCTGAGTGAGTACCACAGTGCCGCAAGGCACAGCGCTGCCCCCGCGTCCCTGTGCCCACCAGGCCCTGCACCTCCCAAGCCATCAACGGGCCCCGGGATCACCAACCCCTACCCACAGAGGGGCAACACAACACCTGGCTGCTCCGCATTACCATCCCCGGGATCCCGACACCGAGCAGCGGTGGTGAAATCACCACAACCGTGGGGTGGCGTCACGGACAATAAACAATCCCCACACCCAAACACCCCCTTTCACTCACGGGCGAGGAGCGCCGCTCGAGAAACCCCCGGGATCCGGCCCACCGCTCGAGCCACCACTGAGCAGCAGCCGCCGGACCCGAGCAGAAGGGGTGAGCGTAGTGTGCTGACACCCTCCTCCCCGCCCGCGACAACTTGGCGTCACGAACAGGATCTTACCGCTCTGCCATCTGGTAGAGGTGCGCCTTGTTACCGCCGGAGGTATCCGGCAGGAACATTTCAGAAGTCGCCATCTTTGGCGCAAAAAGTTCCCGCTCGAGCGTCTTCTCGAGTAGTAGAGGCGCGAAGGCCAAAACCCCGCCCCGAGAAAGGAGGGGCCGGGAAAGAGCTAAGGGGGACGCGATGGCGGCTGGACGCATGTAGCTGCAGCTATAAAAGCAGGGACGCCAGGACTCTGCAGCGATACTGGGTTCCTGGAAAGCACGACTGCCGAGATGTCCGCCCCACCTAGTTCTGCAGAGACTACCGAGCGGGTGTCTGGAACAGCGGCATGGCTGAGGGCCCGGGCGGCGGGGATCTGCCGTCACTACCAGAGTCGGATCGGGCGGGCTGATGGAGCAGTGGGCCACGGAGGTGGAGGCCCTAGTTGCTGTGGCGCGAGTGTATGGAGTGGAGGCCGTGATGGAGGAGTTGGAGAATGACCCACGCCCCTGTGTCCCCGAGGGACCGGTCGCTGCGGCTGAGGGACCCGGTCTGCCCCTGGCTCCTGTGTTACCTCCGTCCTACTCGCTCGCGCGCTGCACCGCACCTGGCCCGTCGGACATGCATCCCTCTGTGACTGCGGCAGGGGCAGAAGATAGCGACTCCGGTCCTGACACTGAGCCTGTGTCGGAGGAAGAGGAGGGGGTCGTTGCCTTGCCTGGCATGGAGGCCACATATGTCCCCCGAACCGGGAACAACGGGTATCGGGCGGCCCTTCCACGCCGTGCTTGCTATGCACTGGAGGGGCTGGTGCCCGTGTCCTTCCACCCCGAGCTGGGTGAGGAGGACGAAAATGCCCAGTAGTGCCAGCGGATGCCCGCTGCAACCATCCCCGTTGGGACCACCACTTTGTTTGTTGAAAAGTTGAAAGTTTGAATGATAAGAAGAAAATGATCCGAAGTTCACCTGATTTGCCTTGTGATTTGTAACCGGCTGGAGCCGGCACCGTTGTCCCCGTGGGGACCGTTTACAAAGTTTTGCATGGGAACTATCCATGGACAAGCCCGTGAACTTGCAGGGCAACCACAGACGTTAGTGGCTTGTAAATATGTTGTTTACCGTTACCGTTTTTCGCAGGCCGCCTCCGAAGAGGCAGGTTGGAGGGAGGGCCCTGAGCAGAGCAGGCTAGGGCCCAGCCACCAAAGGAACCGGTGGCTACCCTCTGGAGGGAAGGACAGATCCCGATCGGGTACCGTGTGCTGGACTGTGGGTCAAGGGGGTGCTGCCTGGGCTTTAGGGGCAGCATCAGGGCCAGGTTGCTTGGGTGGGAGAGAGCGGAAACCGTAACCGTAAACCGTTATGCAACGTTAAAGTAAATGTGCCTCCCGTTAAGGGAAGAGTTATTGAAAATGTATTTATGTTGATTTACTATGTTATCTTTTACAGAAAAATAAAACCGGTGTTGGACGGCAGCCCGCGGACGGTCTGCATTTTGCTAAGGGGGGAATGTGTCGCCCTGGGCAAGCCAGGGGACACAGGTCACACACCATCACACCCTACATCCCACTTAGGAACACCAAAGCTAAACAAAAACCCTTGTTGCCTTCCTCCAGAGGCTGATGATTCACACCAGGGGGTGGGCCAGGCGGTTGGCTCCGCCCACCGAGGAGATCACAGCTCTGGAGGCAGGAAGTACCAGGCAGATTAGCCCAGGCAGGGCAAGCGTGAAGTCTAGCTGAGGGCTAGAAAGGAGTAAACAACTAAGTGAAAGTAGAAGGAAGAAAAGTAGTAAGGGGGAGGAAAGCAAGAGTGGTGACAGAGAGAAAAGCCTGAAGTAGTCCAGCTGTGTGCAGGACAGGTCAGCAAGGTCAGCAACGGCGGTGACTGTCTGGAGGGGGACCGTTTGGAAGTTCCTGGAAGGACCCCGTAGGCTGTGTGCCCGGCGGTCTGGAGCAGTGTTCCGAAGGACAGTCAGCACCAGGGCAGGGGCCTCTCGGACCCCGGCAAGGCTTGGAGTCGCCATAATTTGCCGAATCCGTCAGTGAAGGGGACGTAGATCCCCCAACAACCAAGTCCCGAGTGAAGGCAACAGCCCAACCTGTACAACAGAGACACCGCCACCGCCAGGGCACCAGTTTCTGAGGGCCAGCGCCTGCGGGCAAAGAGTAGAGCTCCTCCGGCCCAGCTTGAAGCCGGGGAGCGGGTTACCGGTGGGGACCCATCGCAACCAACAAGTACACAAAGGTGCAAGGAAGAGGGACATCACCGTCACCTACTGGGAGAGCAATTGCAGCCGTCCATGGGACCGTCTTACCAGCCGTTTGGTTTACCGTAAAAACTGTGTCAACGTCTCAGGCTGAGAGAGTACCACAGTGCCGCAAGGCACAGCGCTGCCCCCGCGTCCCTGCGCCCACCAGGCCCTGCACCTCCCAAGCCATCAACGGGCCCCGGGATCACCAACCCCTACCCACGGAGGGGCAACACAACACCTGGCTGCGCCGCATTACCATCCCCGGGATCCCCACACCGAGCAGCGATGGTGAAATCACCACAACCGTGGGTGGCGTCACGGACAATAAACAATCCCCACACCCAAACACCCCCTTTCACTCACGGGCGAGGAGCGCCGCTCGAGAAACCCCCGGGATCCGGCCCACCGCTCGAGCCACCACTGAGCAGCAGCAGCCGCCGGACCCGAGCAGAAGGGATGAGCGTAGTGTGCTGACACCCTCCTCCCCGCCCGCGACAGAAGCTCTCCCATCTGCCACGTCCTGTGTCACCTCCGCTAAAGGGACAGTTTATGCACCTGCTGTTTCTCTCTTGCTATACTCCTTCTATAGACTTGCAGTACATTATACCTCATTACTGCACATTGCTGGACTGCGAACCCCAAGTTTTTCTAAAGACACCTTGGGGATTTCATCAGGGAGTCCTTGCAGAACTGCACAACGATTTTCAGACCCCTATTCAAAAGTCAAGTTTCTTAACCCCTTCACGACCGCGGGCCGTAAAATTACGTCCTATTTTAACGTGACTTAACGACCAGGGACGTAATTTTACGGCCTAAACTTCATTTGATTGCCGTGGGCCATAGCAACGGCTTTCAAATGATGTCCCCTGCTGTTTCTTACAGCAGGGGACCTTTGCTTGACCCCAGGGGGGGGCGGCATCGCCACCCCCTATCGACGATCGATGTGATTGGCTGTTCAAATCTGAACCGCCAACCACATCGATCGCACTAATTTCGGGCAAAAATAATGCCCGAATTAGTGCGATCCTGTGAGATCCAGCTATGAGATGCCGCAGCTGCAGCAGCATATCATAGGGTGGACCTCAAACATGCCGCCCCCAGCCCCTGCAGCACTGATTGGAGCGATCGTGCTATGACGCGCAATCGCTCCAATCAGTGTGCAGTGGGGCGGTCTGATCTGCCGGTGGCCGCCCTCCCCAGGCCTGTGCTGGCCTGCGAGCCCTCCCCCAACATGGCTGCAGCGTGCAGTGGCTGGTACTTGTGGTACCACGCCACCGCTGCTGCCGCCGCCGCCGCCTCTGATGTCTCCGCCGCTGCAGCTCTAATGGTAAGTATTCCGCTCCCTGCGCGCTCCCGTGAAGGCCCCTGCGCGCTCCCGTGAAGGCCCCTGCCCGTGCCCCCCCCGATCTGCCCCCCTACGCCCCGATCTGCCCCCCTACGCCCCGATCTGCCCCCCCGGCATCCCGATCTGCTACCACCGCTGCTGCTGAGGTCACCGCTGCTGCTGCAAAGTGAGTACTGTGCTCACTTTGCAGCCCGTGCGCGCTCCCGTGGTGCCCCTGCGCGCTGCCGTGATAGCCCCTGCCGTGCCCCCCCCCGCGATCTGCTCCCCCCAACCCACCCCCCCCCCCCCCGACATCCCGATCCGCTCCCCCCGCGATCTGACTGCCTCCCCCATTATTTCTATTCTGCTTCTGCAGCTCCCTCTCCGGTCTCCCCCTCTGCTCTCCCCCCCCTCCCCCTCTGCTCTCCCCCCCCTCCCCCCTCTGCTCTCACCCCCCCCCCCCCCCCTCTGCTCTCACCCCCCCCTCTCCCCCTCTGCTCTCCCCCGACGTCCTCTTACCTGTCTTCACCGGCCTGATCACATCTGCGTCCATCGCTGGGTACTTCCTGGGCATTCTGCTGATCTGCCTGCTGCTCCTGTAAAGCTGTCCATCTCTCTGCCATCTGTTCCTCTGCAGCTCTTCTGGTCAGTGATCCTCCTGCTAGTCCTCTGGGTACTGTGAGTATAACTTTTTTTTTTTTCCGTATCCCCTGTCAATTTTTACACCTCATCCGTCCGTGCGTCCCGCCAAGCGCTGATCAGGGATGCAGATAACGGATCGGCATCCCTGCTCAATTTTTGGCGTGACTTTTTTTTCCGTATCCCCGACGCTTTTTGTATCGCATCCGTCCGTGCGTCCCGCCAAGCGCTGATCAGGGATGCAGATAACGGATCGGCATCCATGGTCAATTTTTGGCGTGACTTTTTTTTCCGTATTCACGACGCTTTTTGTATCGCATCGGTCCGTGCGTCCCGCCGAGCGCTGATCAGGGATGCAGATAACGGATCGGCATCCATGGTCAGTTTTTGGCGTGACTTTTTTTTCCGTATCCCGACGCTTTTTGTATCGCATCCGTCCGTGCGTCCCGCCAAGCGCTGATCAGGGATGCACATAACGGATCGGCATCCATGGTCAATTTTTTGGCGTGACTTTTTTCCGTATTCGCGACGCTTTTTGTATCGCATCCGTCCGTGCGTCCCGCCGAGCGCTGATCAGGGATGCAGATAACGGATCTGCATCCATGGTCAGTTTTTGGCGTGACTTTTTTCCGTATTCACGACGCTTTTTGTATCGCATCCGTCCGTGCGTCCCGCCAAGCGCTGATCAGGGATGCACATAACGGATCGGCATCCCTGCTCAATTTTTGGTGTGACTTTTTTCCGTATTTGCGACGCTTTTTGTATCGCATCCGTCCGTGCGTCCCGCCAAGCGCTGATCAGGGATGCACATAACGTATCTGCATCCATGGTCAATTTTTGGCGTGACTTTTTTTTTTACGTATCCCCGACGCTTTTTTTTATCGCATCCGACCGTGCGTCCTGCAGCGGCCGATCAGTGCACTGCGTCTGTGCGTTTGAAAAGTCAAATGGCGCTCCTTCTCTTCTGAGCCCCGCCATTTGCCCAAACAATTACTTTCCACCACATATGAGGTATCTGCGTACTCAGGAGAAATTGCACAATACGTTTTATGGTGCATTTTTTCCTGATAGCCTTGTGAAAAAAAAAGCTACCTAGTTGAAGCAACCGTTTTGTGGTAAAAAAAAATTTTTTTCTTTTCACGGCTCAACGCTATAAACTTCTGTGAAGCCCCCAGGTGTTCAAAGTGCTCACCAAACATCTAGAAAAATTATTTGAGGGCTCTAGTTTCCAAAATGGTGTCACTTGTGGGGGAGCTCCACTGTTTAGGCACCATAGGGGGTCTCCAAACGTGACATGGCGTCCGCTAATGATTCCAACCAATTTTGCTGTCAAATGGCGCTCCTTCTCTTCTGAGCCCCGCCATGCGCCCAAACAATTACTTTCCACCACATATGAGGTATCTGCGTACTCAGGAGAAAATGCACAATACATTTTATGGTGCATTTTTTCCTGATAGCCTTGTGAAAAAAAAAGCTACCTAGTTGAAGCAACCGTTTTGTGGTAAAAAAAAATTTTTTTCTTTTCACGGCTCAACGCTATAAACTTCTGTGAAGCCCCCAGGTGTTCAAAGTGCTCACCAAACATCTAGAAAAATTATTTGAGGGCTCTAGTTTCCAAAATGGTGTCACTTGTGGGGGAGCTCCACTGTTTAGGCACCATAGGGGGTCTCCAAACGTGACACGGTGTCCGCTAATGATTCCAACCAATTTTGCTGTCAAATGGCGCTCCTTCTCTTCTGAGCCCCGCCATGCGCCCAAACAATTACTTTCCACCACATATGAGGTATCTGCGTACTCAGGAGAAAATGCACAATACATTTTATGGTGCATTTTTTCCTGTTACCCTTGTGAAAAAAAAAGCTACCTAGTTGAAGCAACCGTTTTGTGGTAAAAAAATTTTTTTTTCTTTTCACGGCTCAACGCTATAAACTTTTGTGAAGCCCCCAGGGGTTCAAAGTGCTCACCAAACATCTAGAAAAATTATTTGAGGCCTCTAGTTTCCAAAATGGGGTCACTTGTGGGGGAGCTCCATTGTTTAGGCACCTCAGGGGGTCTTCAAACCCGACATGGCGTCCGCTAACAGGTGCAGCTAATTTTGCACTCAAAATTTCAAATGGCGCTCCTTGCCTTCCGAGCACTGCCGTGTGTCCAAACATTTGATTTCCACCACATATGAGGTATCTGCGTACTCAGGAGAAAATGCACAATACATTTTATGGTGCATTTTTTCCTGTTACCCTTGTGAAAAAAAAAGCTACCTAGTTGAAGCAACCGTTTTGTGGTAAAAAAAATTTTTTTTCTTTTCACGGCTCAACGCTATAAACTTTTGTGAAGCCCCCAGGTGTTCAAAGTGCTCACCAAACATCTAGAAAAATTATTTGAGGCCTCTAGTTTCCAAAATGGGGTCACTTGTGGGGGAGCTCCATTGTTTAGGCACCTCAGGGGGTCTTCAAACCCGACATGGCGTCCGCTAACAGGTGCAGCTAATTTTGCACTCAAAAATTCAAATGGCGCTCCTTGCCTTCCGAGCACTGCTGTGTGTCCAAACATTTGATTTCCACCACATATGAGGTATCTGCGTACTCAGGAGAAAATGCACAATACATTTTATGGTGCATTTTTTCCTGTTACCCTTGTGAAAAAAAAAGCTACCTAGTTGAAGCAACCGTTTTGTGGTAAAAAAAATTTTTTTTCTTTTCACGGCTCAACGCTATAAACTTTTGTGAAGCCCCCAGGGGTTCAAAGTGCTCACCAAACATCTAGAAAAATTATTTGAGGCCTCTAGTTTCCAAAATGGGGTCACTTATGGGGGAGCTCCATTGTTTAGGCACCTCAGGGGGTCTTCAAACCCGACATGGCGTCCGCTAATGAGTGCAGCTAATTTTGCGTTCAAAAATTCAAATGGCGCTCCTTCCCTTCCGAGCTCTGCCGTGCGCCCAAACAATTGATTTTTACCACATATGGGGTATCAGCGTACTCAGGAGAACATGCACAATAAATTGTATTGTGTACTTTCTCTTTTCTCCCTTGTAAAAATGAAAATTTTATGGCTAAAGTAACATTTTTGTGTTAAAAAGTAAAATTTTCATTTTTTCCTTCCACATTGCTTTGGTTCCTGTGAAGCACCTAAAGGGTTAATAATCTTATTGGATGTGGTTTTGAGCAGTGTGAGGGGTGTAGTTTTTAGAATGGGGTCACTTTTGGGTATTTTCTGTCACCTCGGCCTCTCAAAGTCACTTCAAATGTGATGTGGTCCCTAAAAAAATTATTTTGTAAATTTTGTTGGAAAAATGAGAATTTGCTGATGACCTTTGACCCCTTCTAACTTCCTAACGGAAAAAAAATTAGTTTCGAAAATTGCGCTGATGTAAAGTAGACAAGTGGGAAATGTTATTTAGTAACTATTTTGTGTGACATATCTCTCAGATTTATGGGCATAAATTTTCAAAGTTTGAAATTTGCGAAATTTTCAAAATTTTCGCCAAATTTCCTAAATTTTCACAAATAAACGCAAAAAATATCGGCCTCAATTTACCACTGACATGAAGTACAATATGTCACGAAAAAACAATCTCAGAATCGCCAGGATCCGTTGAAGCGTTCCAGAGTTATAACCTGTCAAAGTGACACTGGTCAGAATTGCAAAAAATGGCCCGGTCATTAGGGTGTTTTAGTGGCCGGGGGTGAAGGGGTTAAAGAGACAGTACACCTTAAATCAAAATGGCCGAAAAAGACCTGGACAGTTCCCCACTGCTGAAATGGAGCAAATACAATCCGATACTGTCCACTATGAAGCCCAGGAGGCAGATCCCGTGCTTCCAGCAGACCAAGTTGTCCGACCGAAGGGCTCTTCCAAACTCACGATAAAGGCCACTGAAAACAATCACACTATGAAAGATGAGCTATGTGAACACCTGGAAGAACAGTGGGAACGAGTCACCTATTACATGTCAAGACTTGAATCCTCATCAGGTGATGCCGCATGCTTACAAGCCGCTCTGGAACAGCTGAACACAGCTCATGAAAGATACAAGAGACTGTCAACAAGGTATATTACCTTTCTAAAAGACTCTAAAATTGATGAAGCTCTTTCAGACCTGAGCAAGGCAGAAGAGGTGGACAAGGAAAGAGATGCCAAGGTGCAAGATGCCATAGACAAGGCAGAACACCGTATCTCTCACCAGCAAGAAACTAGATCACACCGATCAACCTCATCTAGACGTTCCTCTCGGTCATCCAGGTCATCATCCTCAAGAAGCTCAGCCCTGAGCGACAGGATACTAGAAGCCCGCATTAGAGCAGAGGAATCCAAGGTGAGACGTTCTTTCACAGAAAGAGAAGTAGAGGAAGAAGCCAAAAGGGCAGAAGCAGAAGCCCTTGCAAAACCAGAATCCGCTAAAGCAGAAGCCCTTGCAAGAGCAGAAGCCGCTAAAGCAGAAGCCCATGCAAAAGCAGAAGCCGCTAAAGCAGAAGCCAAAAGGGCAGAAGCGGAGGCTCGGATAAAGATTATTCAGTCACAGATGGAAGAGGAAGTTGCGCTAGCTAAAGTGAGACTACTTGAGCAAGCATTGATCCAAGGTCCTGATCCAGCTCACTCGCCACCACTGGAAGCAGACAATCCAGTTGATCACACAAGAGACTATGTACTGAATCAGTTACCTGTAGCAACCCCGGTTTGCAGTACCGTCCAAGCCGACAACACCGAAACCTCCAACTTACCTCTATCAGTGCCAGTACCACCTAAAGCACCCGAGCAAATTAATAACACTCACCAAGAGGTGCCCTCTCAAACACAGTCACCACGGCAAGATGGCAACCAAGTGTTTCCTGACCCACTTCCACAGCTCAAGCAGCGGTCATCAGAATCTACAGAGGCTAAACCACAGCTCAACCCTGCAGCAACGTCATTCTACCCGGGAACATCTTATCCATTCACGCCAGGCAGCCCATACGCCCCAGGGGCATCACGAGTCATCGTGGCAACAAGTGGTGAGAAATCAGATATGTCTGAGTTTGCCAGGTTCATGGTGAGCAGAGAGCTAATCAACACTAGTCTCACGAAATTCGATGATCGTGCAGAGAGCTACAGGGCCTGAAAAGCAACTTTCAAGGCGGCCATCGCCAATCTCAACTTAACTGCAGAACAGGAGCTCGACCTCCTGATCAAATGGTTGGGCCCAGGCTCTACAAACCGTATCAAGAGCCTCAGAACCGTCTATGTAGGACAAGCAGAATCAGGTCTCGCTGCTACATGGCAAACACTGGAATGCACCTTTGGCAGCGCAGAAGCAATAGAGAAAGCCCTATTCAAGAGACTGCAGGACATCGCAAAGATCAACCTTAAAGAAGTCCACAAGCTTCAAGACCTAAGTAATCTGCTCATGGAGCTGGAGCTCGCCAAAAGAGATCCTCGTCTGTCTGGGCTGTGCTACCTGGATACAGCCCATGGAGTGAACCCAATCGTGGTGAAGCTGCCATACAGTCTGCAGGAGAAATGGGCAACGTCAGTCTCAAGGTACAAAAGAGTGCATGACGTCACCTTTCCCCCATTTTTTCAGTTCTGCAAGTTCATCGACGAGCAGGCCCAGATGAGGAACGACCCCAGCCTCGACTTCCTAGAGTTCAACACTTCGGCAGCAGCAACAACATCATCATCAAGGTATGAAGGTGCCATACACAAACGCCGAGACATTAAGAACACTGTGAGTGTTAGGAAGACTGAGCTACCATCACCTGCAGCACCCACAGATAAATAGTACATCTCATCAAGAGATAAGTCTTTCAATCAAGAATGTCCCATCCATAAAAAACCGCATTCACTGAACAAGTGCAGAGGGTTTAGATCCAAAACCCTACAGGAGCGCAAGAAACTCCTCACAGAGCTTGGGATCTGTTTCAAATGCTGCGCATCACTTGAGCACAAGACCAAGGACTGTAAATCCATCGTCAAGTGTGAGGAGTGTCATAGTGAAAAACACATTTCAGCCATGCACCCAACCCAGCTAGCTAGAGACACACCGGCTAAAAACACAAAAAAACTGAGCTGTAACAAAGGTTCAATAAACATGCAACATTACAAGCATGTGAATTGCAGCCTCAAGACTAGAAAAAAACCAAAGGAGAAAAATTGTAGGAAAAATACCCTGACTATAAATAAATAAATTGCAAGTGCTTAATAACAGGGTACTTAGTATATACATTTTTGCAAAAAGGTAAGAAGCTGTCTCACCTCGTCACGGTGTACCCATCTGAGACAGTCCCTAACCTACTAAAGTTAAAAACATATTCTGTACCTGACTTGTGTCATGTCCAAAACTTCAATATGAATGGTAAAGTGGTCAGCTGGGTCCCAGATTAAATACACAGCAAAAAGTGAGACGCAGGTAATTGTTCAGCCTCAGTATCAGGAGGGCTGCACCCCCAACTTGCATTAGAGCAAGATAACAGACAAAAAACACAAAAAAACTGAGCTGTAACAAAGGTTCAATAAACATGCAACATTACAAGCATGTGAATTGCAGCCTCAAGACTAGAAAAAAACCAAAGGAGAAAAATTGTAGGAAAAATACCCTGACTATAAATAAATAAATTGCAAGTGCTTAATAACAGGGTACTTAGTATATACATTTTTGCAAAAAGGTAAGAAGCTGTCTCACCTCGTCACGGTGTACCCATCTGAGACAGTCCCTAACCTACTAAAGTTAAAAACATATTCTGTACCTGACTTGTGTCATGTCCAAAACTTCAATATGAATGGTAAAGTGGTCAGCTGGGTCCCAGATTAAATACACAGCAAAAAGTGAGACGCAGGTAATTGTTCAGTCTCAGTATCAGGAGGGCTGCACCCCCAACTTGCATTAGAGCAAGATAACAGACAAAAAACACAAAAAAACTGAGCTGTAACAAAGGTTCAATAAACATGCAACATTACAAGCATGTGAATTGCAGCCTCAAGACTAGAAAAAAACCAAAGGAGAAAAATTGTAGGAAAAATACCCTGACTATAAATAAATAAATTGCAAGTGCTTAATAACAGGGTACTTAGTATATACATTTTTGCAAAAAGGTAAGAAGCTGTCTCACCTCGTCACGGTGTACCCATCTGAGACAGTCCCTAACCTACTAAAGTTAAAAACATATTCTGTACCTGACTTGTGTCATGTCCAAAACTTCAATATGAATGGTAAAGTGGTCAGCTGGGTCCCAGATTAAATACACAGCAAAAAGTGAGACGCAGGTAATTGTTCAGCCTCAGTATCAGGAGGGCTGCACCCCCAACTTGCATTAGAGCAAGATAACAGACAAAAAACACAAAAAAACTGAGCTGTAACAAAGGTTCAATAAACATGCAACATTACAAGCATGTGAATTGCAGCCTCAAGACTAGAAAAAAACCAAAGGAGAAAAATTGTAGGAAAAATACCCTGACTATAAATAAATAAATTGCAAGTGCTTAATAACAGGGTACTTAGTATATACATTTTTGCAAAAAGGTAAGAAGCTGTCTCACCTCGTCACGGTGTACCCATCTGAGACAGTCCCTAACCTACTAAAGTTAAAAACATATTCTGTACCTGACTTGTGTCATGTCCAAAACTTCAATATGAATGGTAAAGTGGTCAGCTGGGTCCCAGATTAAATACACAGCAAAAAGTGAGACGCAGGTAATTGTTCAGCCTCAGTATCAGGAGGGCTGCACCCCCAACTTGCATTAGAGCAAGATAACAGACAAAAAACACAAAAAAACTGAGCTGTAACAAAGGTTCAATAAACATGCAACATTACAAGCATGTGAATTGCAGCCTCAAGACTAGAAAAAAACCAAAGGAGAAAAATTGTAGGAAAAATACCCTGACTATAAATAAATAAATTGCAAGTGCTTAATAACAGGGTACTTAGTATATACATTTTTGCAAAAAGGTAAGAAGCTGTCTCACCTCGTCACGGTGTACCCATCTGAGACAGTCCCTAACCTACTAAAGTTAAAAACATATTCTGTACCTGACTTGTGTCATGTCCAAAACTTCAATATGAATGGTAAAGTGGTCAGCTGGGTCCCAGATTAAATACACAGCAAAAAGTGAGACGCAGGTAATTGTTTAGCCTCAGTATCAGGAGGGCTGCACCCCCAACTTGCATTAGAGCAAGATAACAGACAAAAAACACAAAAAAACTGAGCTGTAACAAAGGTTCAATAAACATGCAACATTACAAGCATGTGAATTGCAGCCTCAAGACTAGAAAAAAACCAAAGGAGTTCCAAGTCATGGCGGGGAGTCCAAGAATCAGACTGACACCACCACAGCCGTCTCCTGACATGCTCAGAGGTATGTGGAGAGGGCCAAACACAGAAATGTTGTGCCCAAATATGCCTCATCAAGGTTTATCCCGAGGGACATCCAGAAAAGGCAATGAAGGTGTATGCCATCATAGACGACCAAAGCAACCGGTCCCTGGCAGGAACCAAATTCTTTGAAGCCTTCGGAATTAATGGACCATCAGAACCCTACACCTTGAACACCTGCTCGGGTCGCATAGAGACTAGCGGCAGAAGAGCCCAGGGATTCATTGCTTCTCCTATCAATGGGAAGACTGAAATACCTCTACCAACGCTCGTTGAATGTGACCAAATACCCAGCCACAGGAATGAAATTCCTACCCCAGAAGCTGCATTTCATCAACCACACCTAAGACACCTCGCTAGTGTTATCCCACCTTTGGACAATAACGCAGAGATTCTACTCCTGCTCGGCAGAGACAATCTAAGGGTACACAAGGTGCGACAACAGTGTAATGGGCCTGACTATGCACCATACGCCCAGAGACTGGACTTGGGATGGGTAGTCATAGTAAATGTGTGCGTTGATCGATCAGAAATTGATTCCTTCAAGACTTACGTGCATGGAGATGGGCGCACAACCTGCCTAAAGCCATGTCCTCATCACTATGGAGTGAAAGAGAAGTCTCCAGACACAATACAGCTACCTGACATCGCTTCTTTTCTGCATATCGACAACTTGGGAAGATCAGTCTTTCACACAACCAAGGACGACGATAAAGTAGCCTTGTCAGTAGAGGACAGAGAATTAATCGGAATAATGGACTGTGAGTTTTCTAAAGACAAAACCAACCACTCTCCATTACCCTCCCGATCTACCAGGGGAAGACTCCCAAACAACCAAGATCAAGCTCAGACTAGGTGTAACTCTCTTCAACGTTCCATGAACAGCAAGCCTGAAATGAGAGAACACAGCGTCGCCTTTATGGACAAGGAAGTCTGCAACAACCTAGCAGAACCTGTACCAACTGAACTGAATCCAGCAGATCACGCAACCAGACCTATGTCTATAAGTTCTTTTGCTACCTCTTCTTGGCTTACAGGTCCAGAGTTTCTACTGAGACAGTCAGAAAAAGGTATCCAGGAAGCCTTCAGCATCCTAGATCCAGACAACGATCCAGATGTCTGAGCTGAAGTCAATACCCTGGCCACCAGTGCAGAAAAAACTTCCAACCTCGGTTGCCAACGTTTTGAACGTTTCTCCAGCTGGATGAGGCTCGTCAGGACTGTCGCTAGGTTAGTGCACATCGCCAGATTCTATCATACGGACCTTAAAAACAAAGACTGTCATCGCTGGTATGTCTGCCACAAACCCCTTTCTGCTGAGGACATCTCCCATAGCGAGTCCCTCATAATACGCCACCTCCAACAGAGTGAATTCGCCATAGAATGGAAGTGTTTACACAACAAACAGCAGATTCCATTAAGAAGCCCTCTCACCAATTTAAACCCAGTTATCGACAGTTTCGGCTTACTGAGAGTTGGTGGTTGTTTGAACCAGGCTCATCTTGGGGTTGCAGAACAAAATCCTCTCATCATTCCCAATAAACACCATGTTACAGTCTTGCTGATCCGACACCACCATGAAAATACTGAACACCAAGGCAGGCAAATTACAGAGGGCGCTTTACGGTCTGCAGGCCTCTGGATTATTGGGATGAAGAGACGTGTAGCACAAATACTACACGATTGTGTGCACCGTCATAAAGCGAGAGGAAAACAACTGTACCAACAAATGGCTGACTTGCCTACAGACAGACTTTCTACAGAGCCACCTTTCACCTACGTGGGCCTAGACGTTTTCGGACCATGGATGGTATCCACACGTAGAACTCGCGGCGGCCAAGCAAACAGTAAGCGGTGGGCTGTGTTATTCACCTGCATGAGTGTTCGAGCCGTTCATATTGAGGTGTTAGAGTCCATGGATACCTCCAGCCTAATCAACGCCTTGAGAAGGTTCCTTGCCATCAGAGGACCAGTAAAACAGCTGAGGTCTGACCGTGGAAGCAACTTCGTTGGTGCATGTAGAGAACTGAACATCGACACCAAACCTATCCAAGATCAGCTGGCAGAGAAAGGTTGCACCTGGATCTTCAATCCCCCTCACAGTTCTCACATGGGAGGCTCCTGGGAGAGGATGATCGGGATTTCACGCAACATCTTGAACTCCATGCTAATGGACGTCAATTCCTCAAGACTCACACATGAGACTCTAGTCACTCTTTTAGCTGAAGTCTCAGCCATTATCAATTCAAGACCCCTTGTGCCAGTGACCACAGATCCAGAAATACCAACCATATTGACTTCTACCAAACAAACACTTATCAAAAACACTAGAAACGGGTTCAATACTTGGCTGACTACTTCTGGAACCGATGGAGGAAGGAATACCTCACCATTCTTCAAGCAAGAAAGAAGTGGCAACATCCCAAGCCGAACCTCAAAGAAGGAGACCTAGTCCTCATGAAAGACCAGACCACAGAAAGGACTGACTGGCCTATGGGACTGATTACTAGGATACTGCCTAGTCAGGACGGCAACATTCGGAAGGTGGAACTAAAGGTCATCAGGAAAGGTGAGACGAAGACCTTTGCAAGGCCAATCCACGAACTTGTTCTGCTGTTGCCCATAGAGAGTGATATAGAAGGGTTAATAGTTTCTCTATTTCTTTATTAAAGATATTTTATTGTTCCATTAGTAAGTATATCTGATGGTAGTTCATAGTCATTATGGAGCCTTCGGAATTAGAGACAAGCTCAAGGATTATTATTGTCTCTAAATGTTCTTCTTATCTTATTCTTATCTCATATGCATGACTCTACATTTTTGTTTTGCTAAAACTTAAAGGTCATATGAGCAACTTGTAAAGTCCAGCTAGAAGCCTTTTTTGCAATATCACATTGATCTGTAAATGGTATAAATAAACTGTACCTTAGCTGAATAAACAGAAAATTGATCATGCTCACATGAATGCAGGTCTTTTCTCCGAGCGCTCGATCTTGATTAGGTCTGAAGAGGCCTAATTCAGAGGACCTCACTGGTGATCCCATAAGCTGACGTGTGACAAAACAGAACAGCTACAACAGTTTTTGGCGCCCAACGTGGGGCCGTGGCCAACCAGCCTATTCGGAAGACGTTTTGGGGACTCTTGAGACAGTGAAATTTCAGCTGCAGCAAGGTGAGAAGCTTTATTCTTACACTTTATTTCACTCTCTCTGATTTCCCGAATATTCTGGGTAAGGCTGTACACACAGTTCAAGAACTCTGGCATCACCAGTGAGTATTGTTTTTTTTCTCATGCATGTCTGAATGAGAGTTGAAATATAGAGTAATAAGATAATCTGTTGTCCGTCCATTAACTGATTGCATAGATTGCATAGCACGGAATTTGGGACAGTCTCTGTATAATTACATTTGCTGTGTTGCTGTGTTTTGTGTTTTGCTTTGGCCATCTGGTCTAGGGATATGTGTTCATAAGTGATTTCATATTAATGCCTAGATAAAGTAGGCAGGCAATAGGTTGTTGTATATTGATGAGAAGCTTCTGAATAACAAAGTGACAAGCAATTGAGATAAGAGACTTGGTGTAATAATATGTATGTATAAGTTTAATGGTTATAGGTCATACTGTGGACTGTGAAAAGATGTTCTGGTTGTGAAATGTCACAGGGCATAGCCATATAGAGTATTTGAGTGGATACCTGACATATGTATTTTTTCCCATCAGTGTCAAGAGTGGTTTAGATAATTTTATTTACATGTCAGGTTAACTGATACTTGGAAGGTGTATTGTTACATATGTTTCTAGACTCAAGTGCTGTGAAGGTATATAAGTAGTCTCAATTTTCTGCTGGGATTGTGTATTATACCAGTGGGTATTAGGAATGTTTTGGAAAGCGGAATCTGGACGAAGAATTCTTTTGAGATAACACTCTTGCTAAACAAATTGTGCGCTGCTATTCTGTTGGGAGGGGGCAAGTGAATAGCTGTGCGATTTTCTGTCTTCTGCCCTCTGTGAGAAGTCAGCTCTGAGGATTGTTTTGGTTTAACTTTAGTTTACGTTCGTTGCTGGAATACTTTGTAAAGGACCAGCATGGAGTACCCAACTGCACATCAGGTCTAAGTGGGTTAGAGAGCCATGTGGCCTTCCCACTTACATAGAGGTGGTCTAGTAGGTGAGAGGACTATCACACCTGGTCCTTCCTGCTTTAGTCATCTGGTCTATTGGGTGAGAGAGGTGTTTTTTAACCCTTCCCAATACGCCCTGCAAGAGTAGCAGGTGAGAGTGTATGCTGATTTAGCCTTCCAGCTACAACTTGAGAGCCCATTCTGACTTGCCAGGAGAAGTGTGGCCTGTTGACAAGGTCCAGGGACACTGAGAGGGCATTTGCAGAAAGGTGGGCTGTGTGGGAATAAGTTGAAGCCATGGGCAACTTGTTCAGTATGCAGTGTGGGGCTCCAGCAGGATCCAAAACAGCCAAACAGATAGTGCAAGAAAGGAAAGTCAAGGAAGCAGTGAAAAATATCAGACCAATACTCAGAAAGGCAGACATGCCAGAGTGTGGGTGTTTGGATGTTGAGAAATGGCACAGATTCAGGGAAGAGGTGCAGCATTGTGGATGTAAAGAAATAACAGTGGGATGTATTATTATATTATTGTTATGTAAAGTGTATTATAAATGTTTGAATGCACCAAAAGCAAAAACTGTGACTGCTACCGCCCCACCTTCACATGATCAGAAACCCAGACCAGATGAATGAACTTGTAAACATTGTAGTCAGAAAAACCCAGACTGGAGAAGTACTTGTGCTACGTGTAATGTTACTCGCCCAAAGCGGATTGCACTAAATTCTGTTCGAACCAGATCACATGTGATGACAGAGGACGCTGACTCTGAGATAGAGGTAGTGAAGGAATTGAGTTTTGGGGAGGAAGCTGGACATTACTCTGACGGTGAGGAAAGAAAACAGTTATCTGACCCTGAAGACCAACCTTTCCCTCTTTCCCTGACTGACGTAATACAGCAGGAAGGGGAGAGTATAGAGACGTACTTTTGGAGGTTACAGCTGAAGTGGGCAGACATGGGGTACAAAGTCAGAACCTCCCTTAATAACAAAATACTGATGAGTATATTCGTTAACGGTATGAATAAGGTTTTATGAGAAGCAGTACAGACAGCCAGACCTGAGTGGAGAAACATGGACCCAACAGACCTTCTGCAAGTAGCTAACGGGGTTGAACTGACAAAATGCAAGCGACCAGTTATGTATGCTAGAGCACAAGGAAAACAGTGGAAGCAGAGAGGGAGGGCACCAGGTGACCTAGTGACCGTACAGTGCTGGAATTTTGGACAGAATGGACATTACGCCAGACAGTGCAAAAACCCCAAATAGGAGAGGGAGCAGACTGACTCTCCTCCTCCCTTCCCTCCTCCTTTGCCTCTGGCCTAGGAAACTGGTGACCATGAAGGGACTGGAGGGATTGGTGTTTGAAATTCTCTTGACAAAACAGTATCCCTTAAGCCCAGCCAAATCAATGGCCCTGAACAGAGATATAAGAGAATATGTGCAAGCAGGGGCTCTAGTACAAAAGGTCCTCCCCCTGTAACATTCCCTTGTATCCAATCAAGAAAAAAGGGCCCAAAGGTTCCCCTGATACATACAGAATGGTGCATGATTTGAGAGCTGTCAATGCTGTCACTGAGAGTGTAACACCAATTGTTCCAAACCCACATACCTTACTGTCACAAATCCCAGGGACCTCCAAATGTTTTACAGTAATTGATTTGGCAAATGCATTTTTCTCTGTGCCTCTACACCCTGACTGTCAGTATCTTTTTGCCTTCACACATGAGGGGAAACAGTACATGTGGACAGTCCTCCCGCAAGGAGGAATTAATTCACCTACCATTTATTCTACAGCTATGGCAGGAATTCTGGAGCAGTGGCAACCGCCTCATCCACAGGTTACGCTATTGCAGTACGTGGATGACCTTTTGCTCTGCTGTCCAGACCAGACGTCCTGCAAGGAAGCCACAATTTCTTTGCTGTGTTTTCTGGCAGAGAATGGTTGCAAAGTTTCACATGAAAAATTACAGTGCTGTAAGCAAAAGGTAACATTTTTGGATCACTGTATCTCTGAAGGTACAAGACACCTGACTGAGGAGAGAAAACAAGCAGTCCAAAATCTCTCCTTACCCAGGTCCCACCGGCAACTGCGCACCTTTTTGGGCTTAGTGTCATACTGCAGGCCTTGGATAAAGTCTGCCTCGCAAATGATGCAACCCCTCTATGATTGTCTGTCATCTGACCCCTTTGACCTCACTCAGGAAGCAATTGATTCCTTCCATTCCCTAAAACTACTCATTGTATCCGCCCCGGCCTTAGGTATTCCAAATTACGATCAACCATTTTTCTTGTTTTGCACAGAACAGGGAGGGCATGCGACAGCCGTCCTCACACAGCAACATGGTGACAAACAGAGACCAATAGCTTACTACTCAGCGCGATTCGACCCAGTTGTCAGAGGGTCTCCCACGTGTGTCAGTGCTGTAGCGGCTGCTGCAGTACTGCTAGGGAAAGCTTGCGAGATCACATTGACATTTTCCCTTAACAATTTACTCCCCGCATGACATCCATGCTATACTTGTGCAAGTCCAACCAAAACACCTGTCTATGGCCAGACAGCTCAGACTTGAATGTGCCCTTCTGATTCCTGAGTATGTCTCCCTCAAGAGGTGTAATGTTCTGAATCCAGCCACCCTTTTGCCAGTAGATTCAGAAAAGGGGGAATTAGTGACAATGGTAGCAAGTGAGGGATGAATACTTTGACATGACGCATGAACATGACTACATAGAGCTGATGAGTCAGGAGACAGCAGGTTTTCCACATGTCTATGATACACCTATTACTAATGCAGATTTTGAGTTTTTTGTAGATGGCTCCAGATACCACCTGGATGGGAGATTCTACACTGGATATGCAGTAGTATCCTCACATAAGGTAATCCGAGCTGAACCACTCCCGACGCACATGTCCGCGCAGGAGGCGGAGCTAACAGCGCTCATTGAGGTGTGTAGAGCAGGATCAGGTAGGAAAATTAACGTTTATTCAGACTCAAATTATGGATTTGGGATCTGTCATGATTTTGGCCCTATTGGAGAAGTAGAGCTTTTATTACGTCAGCTGGTAAGCCCATTAAAAAATGCAGAATTGGTAAAACGGTTAATGGAGGCACTAATGTTACCAGTCCAGGTTGGCATCATTAAGGTGAAAGCACACACAAAAGGTGACTCACTGGAGGTAGCGGGCAACAGAAGGGCGGATGCGGCTGCGAAAGCAGCAGCAAAGAGGCCTAGGGATCAGAGGATAGTGGCAGGGAGCCAGCAAGTCCCAGCCACAGTGAGTCTGGATGTCCTGAAATCCCTCCAGCATCAGGCTGCCCAAACAGAGAAGGAACACTGGGGGAAAATGGGAGCTGGGCTGAACTCGAATGGAGTATGGGAAAGCAAGGACAAGTTGTGTTTACCAAGGTCCCTGTTCCCTATGATGGCACAAGCCACACGTGGCCCCACTCACGCCTCAAAAAGTCACATGTGTAACCAGGTGAATGGCTTCTGGATCGCTCCTGGCTTCAGTTACGTAGCCTCCAAACACGTACAATCCTGCATTATCTGCGCACAACACAACCCAGGTAAAACAGTAAACGTCCCTAAGAAAGCAACACCCAGACCGCTCTACCCGTTTCAACGACTGCAAATAGACTACATACAACTACCCAAGGTAGGAGTGTATGAATACGTCCTGGTATGTGTAGATCTCTTCTCAGGATGGGTTGAGGCCTATCCAGTAAAATGTGCAAATGCTAAAACAACTGCAGATAAACTGATGAAGGAACTAGTCTGTAGGTTTGGCATCCCAGAACGCCATAGAAAGTGACAGGGGTACACACTTCACTGGAGAAATAATAAGGGACATTATGCAGGCCCTGGGAATAGAGCAGGCATCCATACCCCTTATCCACAGAGCAGTGGAAAAGTAGAGAGATTAAACGGGACACTTACACTAAAAATTCAAAAGGCCATGGCAGAGACAGGAAAGAATTGGGTAGAGTGCTTATCCCTGGCACTCTTTTCAGTCAGACACACTCCAAATAGAAAGACAGGCTTGTCTCCTTTTGAAGTCCTTTTTGGTAGTGCCCCAAAAACAGGTCTCTACTTTCCACAAGTGTTACAGATGCAACACGGCACTATGACAGCCTACGTCCAGGCCTTAAAGGAAAGACTTAATATGGTGCATAAACATGTCTTTTCATCCATTCCAGATCCCAATGCAAGTGCAGATGTGCATCACCTGAATCCAGGTGATTGGGTGGTCGTGTGCAGACACGTGAGAAGGAGCCTAGATCCACGCTTTGATGGCCCATTCCAAGTCCAGCTGACCACATCCACCTTAGTGAAACTTGGAAGGAAAACCCACCTGGATTCACTCCAGTCACTGTAAAAAGGTCACTCCACCGGCAGAATGATTGTTTGGTGCAGCAACCCTGCTACACCTAGCAGGATAATTAGCAAAACTAAGACACTGAGCGAACTTTTAAATACGGACTGGGATAATAAACTCATTCGACACCATATTTCTCTTACTGAGGACATGGAAGGAGAAAAGCCAAAAGACTGTTGGATCTGCACACACAGTCCTATTTCTTCAAAGACTATGCCTTATTTAGCCTTACCTCTGGAACCACAGGAGGTATTGGTACCAGTCTGTATACACAATGAAACCTGGACTCAATCTAGATTTTCGGGAGAAGATGTACCTCGTGATGTATCTGCTACATTGACTATAGTTGGATGGGTCACTAAACCCTGGTTCCAGCTAAATATCACACGGCCCGATGGATACTCGTGGTGGATGGAATACGATTCAGACAAGGGCATAATTGCCAAAATAAAGACTAAGATTCCTCATTCGGGCCCCATTCCCCATGATGGATTATGGTTCAGTCTTCACTACAATGGTGTTGGAAATTGTGGAAAAGACAATAACTGTTTCTATATACATACACATGACTTAACCAAGGACAATGAGACAGTATATCAGAAGGGTATTGAGGGCTGTACATCATCATTTATTAGACGGACTTTTAGGAGGGAGCGGGGTAGCTGTATCTCGGGTATGACCGGAAAACAAATGGACAATACGTGGTGTGCTCATAAAGTCATGAAGGGGCTTCTGAATCTGCTTTATTGTGTACAAAGTCAAACTCACTTTTGTATTTTCCCCAGAGGGAGTGTTTTTGGTTTGTGGGAATCGTGCTCACAAGTGGGTGAGCCCTGACATGAGAGGGGTTTGCACACTTGCCAGACTAACACCAGCCACTTTCATAGTTCCTCATAGTAAAGTAGATGTAGCAGCTGTCCCAATTCATACCTTGTATAAACGAGCAGCAGATAATAAACCCCGGTCAAATGGTAGGCCTCATGTAGTAGAAATGGGAAAAGCAAATAAGGTATTTAGTGCTATTTTCATACACCCTTTCTTAATGCAAATGTGGGACAAGCTAGTAGAGTCCACTGACTACCTGGATGATCAAATTTTTCGGGTTCTTGAGATTCTTAATGCTATACAAAAACAATTAATTGTAGTCACTAACCAGCATACAATAGTGCTAGACTTTGTGACAGCAAAAGACGGCGGAATGTGTCAAATAATTGGTCCTGCCTGTTGCCATTACATTGACCCTGCAGGCAACCTCCAGGTTAGAGCAGATATACAGAAAACAAGTGAACTTAGGGATAAATGGTTAAAAGAGCACGATGCCAACAAGGACTCCTGGTGGGGAAATACATTTTCTTTTATGAATCCAGCCAATTGGTTTAAGGGCCTAGCAGGTTGGGTTTCTGGCATTATACAAACCTGTATGCAAATATTGTTGTTCTGTCTATTGCTTTATATAGCTGTAAAAGCATTGATATATGCATTAGCTAAACTACTGAATAATGTATGTACTAAGAGTTCCAGTATTGAACCCTCTGTAGTTTACTATATACCCCAAATGGCCTCTGCTGACCGGAAGTAGGTGTCCACACTGAGGGTGGATGGGTGAAGTGGTAGTAAGACCCCTCATGGGTACTAGGCCCATGAGCCAGCAGCTCCTGTTTGGACGCCTACTGACCCTGTAGTGAAGGTTATACCATTTACAAAAGGGGGAAATTGATATAGAAGGGTTAATAGTTTCTCTATTTCTTTATTAAAAATATTTTATTGTTCCATTAGTAAGTATATCTGATGGTAGTTCATAGTCATTATGGAGCCTTCGGAATTAGAGACAAGCTCAAGGATTATTATTGTCTCTAAATGTTCTTCTTATCTTCTTCTTATCTCATATGCATGACTCTACATTTTTGTTTTGCTAAAACTTAAAGGTCATATGAGCAACTTGTAAAGTCCAGCTAGAAGCCTTTTTTGCAATATCACATTGATCTGTAAATGGTATAAATAAACTGTACATTAGCTGAATAAACAGAAAATTGATCATACTCACATGAATGCAGGTCTTTTCTGCGAGCGCTCGATCTTGATTAGGTCTGAAGAGGCCTAATTCAGAGGACCTCACTGGTGATCCCATAAGCTGACTCGTGACAAAACAGAACAGCTACAACAAGAGCGTCCCTACGGGATGAACGCTACCGGACCTGAACTTTGAGCCATCCTCCTTGTTTTGCACTCAATTGAGTTTGTTTTGCATTTAACATGCTTTTCCTTTCAGGTTGTATTATGGACTCAATAGTGAAATCCCCAAAGTGAATTTCAGACAGGGAGTGTGCTGTTTCTATTTGTTTTAGTTAAAACTGTTATTTAATGTTTTTCATGCTTGTCTCTGCTGCCATCTACTGGTCAGACCTTTCGGCTCCTCTGTTTCTTTGTCCAGCCCATGGGAGTGTCTGTTGCACCTCTTGCACCACTTCCTGGCATATTCAGTCCATCCAGAGTTTTTGTGAGAATCACATCCCTTATTGGAGCTGCTAGAAGCAAAGTCTTCTGACCACGTAGTAGCTTCAGAGACAAACATCACAGGAGAACTACAATGCCAAGTACTTGGACCGCTGTACTTCTGCATGTCCTTAACCTTTGGAGAATATAAACCACCATTGTTTCATCTCAGCATGTGCATGTTTAACTCTGGAGCGCTCTGGTCCTGTCTGCCTCACCTATAGGAAAAACGAAGGTAAGATTCTCACAACCTCTCACAACTACGCGCCTTCCATCGCCTTTAAGTGGGGACAGAACAGCAAGCATTTGTAGACTGTGGGTCTGCTGCTAACTTCATCGATTCTGGCGTAGTAAAAGATCTTGGGTTACCCTTGCTGAGACTACAAGTCCCAATCAAAATTCCACTATTGATAATACTCCCCTCACTCAGGGTGTGGTGAAATTTGTTTCTCAGGAGGTTTCCATGCTGGTGGGAGCTCTGCATTTGGCATTTGCGTCCTTTTTTGTTTTAGAAAACTTGTCTTCTGCAGTGGTATTGGGAATGCCATGGTTGTGCAAACATAACCTGGTCATTGATTGGCACCAGAGGGGCATAGTACGCTGGAGCCCAGAGTGTCAGGAGAGATGCACGTCTTTCTCTGTGAATCTGTCTACGGTTGTACCAGTCCGCATACCTTATGCATTTGGAGATTATGCTGATGTACTCTCTGTGACAGAATTGGAGAAATTACCTCCCCATAAGGAGTATGATTGTCCCATAGATCTGATTCCTGATGCCCGTCTTCCCAAGAGTAGGATTTATAATCTTTCTAGACCAGAACGTCAGGCCATGAAAGACTATATTTCTGACAGACTCCAGAAAGGATTTATCAGACTATCCAGGTCACCAGTCAGCGCTTGATTCTTTTTTGTTAGTAAAAAAGATGGTGGTCTCAGACTGTGTATTGATTATCGTCAGCTTAACGCTATCATTGTGAAGAATCAGTACCCTCTGCCACTCATCCCCGATCTCTATAACCAGCTTTTAGGAGCCCGTTGGTTCACTAAACTTGATCTCAGGGGTGCATATAATCTTATCCGCATCAGAAAGGGGGATGAGTGGAAGACAGCATTTAACATGCCCGAGGGACACTTTGAGTACCTGGTAATGCCTTTTGGCTTAAACAATGCGCCGGCTGTTTTCCAGAATTTTGTTAATGACATTTTCAGGGATATCAGTGGTCTATATGTGGTGGTTTATTTGGATGACATCCTGATTTTCTCTGCTGATGTTATGTCGCATGCCCCTCACGTACGCACTGTACTACAAAGACTTAAGGGTGCTTTACACGCTGCAACATCGCTAACAATATATCGTCGGGGTCACATCGTTAGCGACGCACATCCGGCGCCGGTAGCGACATCGCAGCGTCTGACAGCCAGGAGCGACGATCAACTATCGCAAAATCGTTCAAAAACGGTGATCGTTGACACGTCGCTCCTTTTCTTAATATCGCTGCTGCCACCGGTACGATGTTGTTCGTCGTTTCTGCGGCACCACACATCGCTATGTGTGACACGCAGGAACGAGGAACATCTCCTTACCTGCGTCCACCGGCAATGCGGAAGGAAAGAGGTGGGCGGGATGTTACGTACCGCTCATCTTCGCCTCTCCGCTTCTATTGGCCGGCTGCTTAGTGACGCCGCAGTGACATCGCTATGACGCCGAACGCACCTCCCCCTTGAGGGAGGGATTGTTCTGCGGTCACAGCGACGTCGCTGACAAGGTATGTTCGTGTAACGCTGCCGTAGCGACAATGTTCGCTATGGCAACGAGCACCAAATGTCGCACGAACGACAGGGGCGGGTGCTATCGCGCTCGATATTGCTAGCAATCGATAGCGATGTCGCAGCATGTAAAACACCCTTTAGAGATAACTCGTTATATGCTAAACTTGAGAAATATGTCTTTTTTGCTGAAGAGGTTAATTTTCTGGGGTATGTTTTGTCCGCAGACAGTTTTCGCATGGATCCCTCTAAGCTTCACCACATTAAAGAGTGGGTGCAACCCAAGTCTTTGAAAGCCCTACAGCGGTTCCTTGGGTTTGCAAATTATTATCGTAAATTCATTAGAGATTTTTCCAAGATCGCCAAAACACTCACCGACTTGACTAAAAAGGGGGCGGATGTGGTTAATTGGAAGCCAGAGGCGATCCATGCCTTCTCTAAACTAAAAGAATGTTTCTTCTCAGACCCTATTTTTCTTCATTAAACCTATTAATAAGTGGAGCCATAAGAATCACCAAGGCTTTATTTTAAAAAGATATTATACATTTTGTTTAACATTAATAAAAGAAAAACAAATACATATAATACAGTAAAAAGTGCATGGTGCAGGACTGAAGATAATAGCTAAAGTGCCAGAGTATTTAAAGTGCATGAAGAGAGTGGATTAGATTAATCAGACCATTTGTAAAGACATTACTAATCAAGCGACGATAACAAGATTCCCATGGATGTAAAGCACAGATATAAGATTATCAAATATACTTACCCATATATACCAAGTGGACTACTGGCACCAGCAACCCCTACGCACGTTTCTTGTGGGCTTCGTCAGGGATTCTCATTCAATTATGTCCTGAGAGTCTCATAAACCACTGTAACCAAGCATCCACAGTTGGCCCTTTAATCGCGCATGCGTAGTGTGTCGCCTTGGTCAGGTGCGAGGCGCTTCAGCAGTCAGACAAAGCCATCCAAATGAGGGAATTCCCTCATGATGTCAGTAGAGCTCAGTGTTCCATACATTGAGATCGCTAGCACCACCCATCCGTCCGGACACACAGTGCCTGTGCTTATCGGGCACCATGTTGGAGACCAATACGTACGTTACACATGGAGGACGCCATATTGCTAGAGACCAGGAAGCAGTAGCGAATGATGGACACCATCAGAGTCCTCATCAGAGATAAGTATCAGCCGAGTGGCAGACTCCGATGGTATGTAGCATCAGCACGTGCCTAATGGAAACCAGATAAAGGCGATTAAATTTGTGTTCAAATACAGCAAAAGATCATACATCAAAGGAAATGTGAATATCAAATGTATATGTACAAACATTTACTAGAAGACATATTCAGAAAAATGTTTATAAATACACATGGAAAGCTATCCTCAAAACCACATCAAGCATATTGATATAAACACGTCATGTAAATAAAGGAAGAACACGCATGACCACAAAAATAACCACAAAAAGATATCAAAATAATCCTAATGTCATCCATAATCTCCTCAGACATAAAAAAAACATGCATAGTAGATATACATTTTTCATTTAAAAGAAAAAAACAAAACAAACACAAATGGGCAAAAGTCATGCATAGTACAGTTAGGTCCAGAAATATTTGGACAGTGACACAATTTTCGCGAGTTGGGCTCTGCATGCCACCACATTGGATTTGAAATGAAACCTCTACAACAGAATTCAAGTGCAGATTGTAACGTTTAATTTGAAGGTTTGAATAAAAATATCTGATAGAAATTGTAGGAATTGTACACATTTCTTTACAAACACTCCACATTTTAGGAGGTCAAAAGTAATTGGACAAATAAACCAAACCCAAACAAAATATTTTATTTTCAATATTTTGTTGCAAATCCTTTGGAGGCAATCACTGCCTTAAGTCTGGAACCCATGGACATCACCAAACGCTGGGTTTCCTCCTTCTTAATGCTTTGCCAGGCCTTTACAGCCGCAGCCTTCAGGTCTTGCTTGTTTGTGGGTCTTTCCGTCTTAAGTCTGGATTTGAGCAAGTGAAATGCATGCTCAATTGGGTTAAGATCTGGTGATTGACTTGGCCATTGCAGAATGTTCCACTTTTTTGCACTCATGAACTCCTGGGTAGCTTTGGCTGTATGCTTGGGGTCATTGTCCATCTGTACTATCAAGCGCCGTCCGATCATCTTTGCGGCATTTGGCTGAATCTGGGCTGAAAATATATCCCGGTACACTTCAGAATTCATCCGGCTACTCTTGTCTGCTGTTATGTCATCAATAAACACAAGTGACCCAGTGCCATTGAAAGCCATGCATGCCCATGCCATCACGTTGCCTCCACCATGTTTTACAGAGGATGTAGGGGGCCTTGGATCATGTGCCGTTCGCTTTCTTCTCCAAAATTTTTTCTTCCCATCATTCTGGTACAGGTTGATCTTGGTCTCATCTGTCCATAGAATACTTTTCCAGAACTGAGCTGGCTTCATGAGGTGTTTTTCAGCAAATTTAACTCTGGCCTGACTATTTTTGGAATTGATGAATGGTTTGCATCTAGATGTGAACCCTTTGTATTTACTTTCATGGAGTCTTCTCTTTACTGTTGACTTAGAGACAGATACACCTACTTCACTGAGAGTGTTCCGGACTTCAGTTGATGTTGTGAACGGGTTCTTCTTCACCAAAGAAGGTATGCGGCGATCATCCACCACTGTTGTCATCCGTGGACGCCCAGGCCTTTTTGAGTTCCCAAGCTCACCAGTCAATTCCTTTTTTCTCAGAATGTACCCAACTGTTGATTTTGCTACTCCAAGCATGTCTGCTATCTCTCTGATGGATGTTTTCTTTTTTTCAGCCTCAGGATGTTCTGCTTCACCTCAATTGAGAGTTCCTTAGACCGCATGTTGTCTGGTCACAGCAACAGCTTCCAAATGCAAAACCACACACCTGTAATCAACCCCAGACCGTTTAACTACTTCATTGATTACAGGTTAACGAGGGAGACGCCTTCAGAGTTAATTGCAGCCCTTAGAGTCCCTTGTCCAATTACTTTTGGTCCCTTGAAAAAGAGGAGGCTATGCATTACAGAGCTATGATTCCTAAATCCTTTCTCCGATTTGGATGTGAAAACTCTCATATTGCAGCTGGGAGTGTGCACTTTCAGCCCATATTATATATAGAATTGTATTTCTGAACATGTTTTTGTAAACAGCTAAAATAACAAAACTTGTGTCACTGTCCAAATATATCTGGACCTAACTGTATATATAACGAATACATGTTTATCACTTGATCCAGTATATATGATAATATTCCTATGTGGCTTCTCTCTATGCATGCGTGTAGAGGATCAGTCATCCACAATAAGATAATTCACAAATCACCAGCAGATGGCATGCCAACTTGAAGTGGATACCTGATAGAATTTAGCACTGTAAATTAGGACAAACATAAAAATTAAAATACTGGAGAGAAACAATAAAACAGAAAGAAAGAAAAAACAAAATAAAAAAATATATCAAAACACAAATGGTAGAAAGAAAAACATATACAGATGCACAATGGAAGTGTGACGCCCTGGCCTATCAGAACGTCACAGGGTACTGTGCAATCTGCCCTTCTGTGCAATATCCACCTCCTCCTTAGTTACAGGTCCCTAACCAATGGTGTTGCCAAAACCAGCTAATCAAAATCCTAGGAACACTCTGCACCATACCCACCAGACACACCAGTGGACGGTCTGAGTGGAATAGGGTCGCCCACTTGGGGGGTTGGTTAATGGGAAGGTCAGGAGTGTCAGGAGTAAGTCAGTGAAGTGTAGGAAGTGAAGGAGAGAGGAGGTCAGGAGCTGGGCTCCTTGGAAGCAACTAGGTAGCAGACGGTGGTCTGGGCCTAGTAGGAGCTGGACCCCCGGTCGGAGGGGATCGTGACAAGAGGCACGGACCTGTCGAGGAGGACAGCCGGCGGCTTTGTACCATCACCAGGCTGGGACCAGGGCACGACGGGGTACGTGGACCCTAGGTCAGGGAGTAGCTTCAGGCAACCTGACAATGCACCCGACGAGAACTGAGCCTTCAAGATCTGCTCTCCACCCGCTCCAAAATCAGGGTACTAGCGCAACGAGAGGGATAGGACTTTCCACTAAAACGGTCCAGGAAATCCCAAGCGTGAACCCTGACAGCAAGCTCCCTCAGTTAGCCACACTAGGGAGCGGGACCCGATTAGTTTCAACTATAGGGGTCAATTAAGAAGAAAATACAGTGCCAAGGGAAAGGTCACAGATCAACAGGCAACACCAACAGAAATGGGACCCAAACGTGCTTCCCCGCAGCGGTGTCCAGAACTTTGGTTTACTAAGTTGTCGGTGTCAGCGTTATTGGACTGAGTGAGTACGCAAGTGACCCTTACCTCCCCAATGGCACATCCCTGTCGCCATCACCGAGTCCCAGGGCATCCCCCCTACCCGTGGAGGGTAAACACATGGCTGCCCACTCCATCACCACCGGGTACTCCCCAACCGCAGCGGTGGTACTCCACCTTACCACACACCACGGGTGGCGTCACGAACTTTAGACACTGTCCCCTGTAAATACCCCCCTTTCATTCGAGTGGCCGCATGACCCCCGGGTCCGGAAACCCCTCGAGCCACATCGGAAGTTCTTCTAGGGAGATGTCCCATTTTATACTGCGTTTACTTGTGATTTACAAGATTTTTTTCTTCCAAACAGGCAGAAAGAATCTTCTCCTGCACCTGATAGAGACGATGCTATAACCAGCTTGTCATCCTCGTCCCCATTGTCAGGTATGTACAGCTCTGCGGCACCAAAAATGTGAATGTTGACATCAAGCCTTAAACATTTCCACATGGTTTTCTGTAATAGGTTTTACTTTGTTATCCACGTTTCATGGATCACAATTACTGTATGTTGCCCATAGGCCCAAACTGTATCTCTATTTCCCTAATTTTGTCCTGGAGTTTTAATAATATATCGTTACTGATTTTATTTTTTTTTTACTTTCTGATCTGAATTTCCAGCTCAAGAAGAAAGAAAATCTGAACTAGAGGAAGAAAAATCAGAAAAGAAAGAAAAAGGAAAAAAGAGACGAGGTAAGTGTGAGAATCCTTTCCATGTGATGTCAGTCAGTGAGAAGACTCCATGTGGAGCAGATGTCATCTGTCAGTGGTGGGATTGTCACATGTATGATGGCTGACAATGACCCCTGACCTCTGTATGATAACGATTCCACTGACGTCCGGGCCACAGTGAACGCACAGTAGTATCATGTAATCTGGAGTCCCATCACTTATATTATACTTCTCTTCTCATAGGTAACATCTTCCGCCGGATCTTATCATCCTGCCGGCGTGGATTATCCAGGGCTGCTCGCGCATTTTGTTGTTGCGGCTGTTCCTCTAGAACCATCTAGCGCCCTGAAGAACAGCAGATCCACCATCACTGCTGCACTTGTATAGAAGGACCTTCACCATCTACCGGTGTCCTTCTATTGTTACATCTGTACCCGGACATGTTTCGGTAACGCCTCTGTCACCAGGCTCCGCGGTATTCATACTGCTCGCCTGAATTGGCTTTTACTGATCACCCGGTATCTGACCACGGCTATCTTTATGACTATAATTTTGTCTATTCTTTTATAGAAATCATTGATAACATAAATAGGGAATATATATTATGTAGTAGTGACAAATAGATTAGCATAAAAATAAATTTATAAAATCTATAAATATTTTTATGGGGATTGATTTGTCACTAATACTGTCTATTTGTTTATTCCTATTTTCCCCTCCCTCATCTTTTTATCCATTTTAAAAATAAATAAATTAATTACATCATTTCTGTTACTGACAGTTTTTTGTCTCCATAAAACTTCACTCAGCATTTTGTTAATGCATCAATAATATATTAACACTTCTGTTTATAAAAGGAAATGAAGCAGCACAAGCTTCAGAAAACAAATAGTAGATACCAGCCCAGTACAACCCAATAACCGCACCACCTACAGATCATATAAAGGGAGACGGCGCACTGAGGAGAAGTATTAGAAGTGCGAATAAGCTTTTAATCAATCCATGTGTGCAATGACAACGTTTCCACTCCACGGAGCCTTTGTCAAGCAATTCATATTTTACAAGAGGCATCTATAGAAAAATATAAGTATTAGCATAACCGCATGAAGCGACATCCAACGTTTGTAATCAGAGGTCATACATGGGACTGTCTGTATATACAGTTATTAGTGAGGAGTGAGCACTACGATACTTGAGTGCTCGGTACTCGTAAGAAGCAGTCAGATGCTTGGTCGGCTCAACTTGGGCTGGTAGATTTTCTGGAAAAATGCTCCAGTTCCTCATTGACTTCCATATTGTTACAAAAGTCGAGTCCGTCTGAGCGTCTGACTCATGCACCAAGGGGACAATGCTGCTCTTAGTTCTCTCTATTTAGCCTCATTTTACTACTTACTGAATTAACACATCATGTAGCTGTATTTATCTGATTGACAGAAACACATTTTTATATCCATATTCAGTACATATATATATATATATATATATATATATATTATATATTTATATACACACAGTACAGACCAAAAGTTTGGACACACCTCATCTCTAGAACAACCGTTAAGAGGAGACTTTGTGCAGCAGGGCTTCATGGTAAAATAGCTGCTAGGAAACCACTGCTAAGGACAGGCAACAAGCAGAAGAGACTTGTTTGGGCTAAAGAACACAAGGAATGGACATTAGACCAGTGAAAATCTGTGCTTTGGTCTGATGAGTCCAAATTTGAGATCTTTGGATCCAACCACCGTGTCTTTGTAGAAAAGGTGAACGGATGGACTGTACATGGCTGGTTCCCACCGTGAAGCATGGAGGAGGAGGTGTGATGGTGTGGGGGTCCTTTGCTGGTGACACTGTTGGGGATTTATTCAAAATTGAAGGCATACTAAACCAGCATGGCTACCACAGCATCTTGCAGCGGCGTGCTATTCCATCCGGTGTGCGTTTAGTTGGATCATCATTTATTTTTCAACAGGACAATGACCCCAAACACACTTCCAGGCTGTGTAAGGGCTATTTGACTAAGAAGGAGAGTGATGGGGTGCTACGTCAGATGACCTGGCCTCCACAGTCACCAAACCTGAACCCAATCGAGATGGTTTGGGGTGAGCTGGACCGCAGAGTGAAGGCAAAAGGGCCAACAAGTGCTAAGCATCTCTGGGAACTCCTTCTAGACTGTTGGAAAACCATTTCCGGTGACTACCTCTTGAAGCTCATCAAGAGAATGCCAAGAGTGTGCAAAGCAGTAATCAAAGCAAAATGTGTCTACTTTGAAGAATCTAGAATATAAGACATATTTTCAGTTGTTTCACACTTTTTTAAAGTATTTCATTCCACATGTTTTAATTCATAGTTTTGATACCTTCAATGTAAATCTACAATTTTCAGAGTCATGAAAATAAAGAAAACTCTTTGAATGAAGTGTGTCCAAACTTTTGGTCTGTACTGTATATAAAATCTAATGGGGAAAATAATTATTTGATTCAGTGCAGATTTTGAAAGTTTTCCCACCTATAAAGGATGGAGAGATCTGTAATTTTAACAAGTATTTAACATAACAGAAAAACAGAACTTAATATTTGGTGCAGAATCCTTTCTTTGCAATTACAGAGGTCAGTCGTTTCTTTCAGTTCATGACCAACACAGATCTTCAGTAACTAGAATAATTTCGGCACACCATCAAGAAATTATAAGCGTCCAAAAATAGTTTTTTGTAATGAAAGTCCACTTTTTATTTTCAAGCAAATCGTGCAAAGGGTGGAGGAAAATAATATTTTTTTACAAGTGTCCAGTAACCAATGTTTCGGCCTTGTATTGCCTTTATCGAGGTATATATATATCTGGATGGCCTGTGTGAACGGTGGCTATGAAGAACAGAGAAATGGCACTTGGGTGGATCTTCTCCAGATCTTTCATTGGAGCACTTCCCACCAGCTCTGTGCATGTTTTTGCGGTGCCGAGGAGTGACGTCAGTAGCATGATCAGCTGACTGCATCACACTGCTGACGTCGCCGGTTCAGGGCTTCAATTGTACTGGCGCTTAATAGACGTTCGTTCAGTTGATCCTTGGAAGTCGGCGCTGCAGATTTTGAGATGCAGTCAGCTTGACAGCGGTTCAAAGAACGTCCAAATCTCATGCAGCCGCTGGGGAGACACCACTGACCTCTGCATCAGGTGGCCCGAAGGTGCCCCACTGCCTGCTGCGCCCACCTGCCTCCTCTAAATACAGCTCTGGTCACTGACCCCTGCCCCTGGGGCCCAGTGAGCAAAAGAATGAAAGAGGAGGGGCCCAGGATGCCAGCATGTCCGGGCTCCCATGTGTGCTTCTGCTCACCATGTGCGCCCTCCGACGCGCATCCAGAAATGTCTGGTGTATGACTACGCTACAGGTTTTAACCAAGACCAAACCCTTCAGCAGGAAACAAGAGAGAGTATATGAGAGTATATTTATAAGAATGCTGTTGTTTTTCTTACTTTTAGACCTTTCTTGATGGATCTGGTGGACTTAAGCAGGTTTTACACGCTACGATATTGTCAATGAATTATCGTCGGGGTCACGTTGTTTGTGACGCACATCTGGCGTTATTACTAATATCGCAGCGTGTAACACTTATGTGCGACCTTGAACGATCGCAAAAGCGGCCAAAATCGTTTGCCGCGGAGAGGTCGTCCTAAAACAAAAAATCGTTTTCTTCTCATTAGCGATGTTGTTTGTCGTTCCTGCGGCAGCACACATCGCTATGTGTGACACTGCAGGAGCGCCGAACATCTCCTTACCTGCCTCCACCGGCAATGCGGAAGGAAGGAGGTGGGCGGGATGTTACGTCCCGCTCATCTCCGCCCCTCCGCTTCTATTGGCCGCCTGCCGTGTGACGTCGCTGTGATGCCGCACGACCCGCCCCCTTAGGAAGGAGGCGGTTCGCCGGCCAGAGCGACGTCGCAGGGCAGGTAAGTTCGTGTGACGGGGGTAAGCGAGGTTGTGCGACACGGGCAGCGATATGCCCGTGTCGCACAACCGTCAGGGGCGGGTACGATCGCTTGCGGTATCGGTACCAATATCGCAGCGTGTAAAGCCCGCTTTAGTCCTTCTTCCAGCAGATACTACTGGTGCTGTAATCTCATTGAGCTACTCCTATTCACTTTCTCGTAGACTGGATGAAGACCTTTCCATCGAGAATACAATATCAGCTTCTGTCGGAGATGAGTGGTGATAACACTTCAGAGCCTTGACTTGTATTGACACTTGACAGCAAGGACGAAAATCTTTGTAGCCACCAAGGAATCTTGACAGGTTCCAAATGTCAGGACAATAACATTGACACAAAGGATCTAGACTGATTGCCCGTCATGGCCGGATTACCTCCATCATACTGGGGAAAACAGTGACTGCATAAATCTGCTTTTATAGGTTTAAGAGCACAATTGCTTTCTGGTTTGATTTGACCCATTAAGTGACTGACATTATGCATTCATTATCATATTATTTCAACTTATCCACAAAGCATGTATGAAAATGAAGCATGACATTGTGCATTACATGGGACTGCAAGCAAAACAGTACTATCTCTCCTCAATATTACCATTTCATCTTGCAGAGATTCAGCTAGGTAATAGTTAAGCAATGCTCACTGGGAAAGGTATATAAATCAGCACTCCTCAAGAAACAAGAATATCTCTAGTCCCATCAGTATGAGGCTGCCTAGCAAGTCTATGACTGACCCTTTAAATAGAAACTGTCAAGCAGGTTTTTGATAGGTAATAAGAGAGCAGCATGATGTACAGGCAAAGAGCCTGATTCCAGTGATGTGTCACTTACTGGACTGCTTGGAGGAGTTTTGATTGAATCCCTGTTTTCTCTGCTGTAGATATAGAAGTGCTCAAAATGCTGAACTGTGTATAACCCCGCCACACCCCTGATTGGCCGCTTCAACTGTACATGGTCAGCGAGCTGCTAATCAGTGGTGGGAATAGGGTTACACAGACAGCTGACAGCTCTGCTCGTAAGACTAAGGGGTACTTTGCACACTACGACATCGCAGCTGCGATGTCGGTGGGGTCAAATTGAAAGTGACGCACATCCGGCATCGCAGGCGACATCGTAGTGTGTAAAGCCTAGATGATACGATTAACGAGCGCAAAAGCGTTGTAATCGTATCATCGGTGCAGCGTCGGCGTAATCCATAATTACGTTGCGCGACGGTCCGATGTTGTTCCTCATTCCTGCGGCAGCACACATCGCTGTGTGTGAATCCGCAGGAGCGAGGAACATCTCCTACCAGCGTCACCGCGGCTCCCGTAGGATATGCGGAAGGAAGGAGGTGGGCGGGATATTTACATCCCGCTCATCTCCGCCCTTCCGCTCCTATTGGCCGCCTGCCGTGTGACGTCACAGTGATGCCATACGACCCGCCCCCTTAAAAAGGAGGCGGTTCGCCGGCCAGAGCGACGTCCCAGGACAGGTGAGTCCATGTGAAGCTGCCGTTGCGATAATGTTCGCTACGGCAGCTATCACAAGGATATCGCAGCTGCGACGGGGCGGGGACTATCGCGTGTGACATCGCAGCATTGGCTTGCGATGTCGCAACGTGGAAAGCCCGCCTTAGGGCTGCAGTGATAATCTCCTGCTGATGAAACAATGCTTGTATTGAAATTACAGCACACAACCTAATAAGTGACATGTGGTGCCCCTGAGGCTCAGTCGCCACAGAGTATTGCATCTATCTTAAGGTGCAATGCTCATCCTGGGTGAGAGGTGGTTGACCACTGGTTTTCACTTACATAACATTCACCTAGCCACTTACATAAACATCCAGTTAGTGAGCCAGCACTTACACAGCTAGTTATACAACACAGGAAGCCAGACAGCCTGGGGAATTCCCAGTTACCAGGGCAACAGCCACTATGAGTCATCAAGAAGGTGGGGGCTGACTGAAGGTGTAGGAACACACAAACAGTTTCAGTTGAGAATTGTCTGAGACTCTGAACAACACGGCCGCTAAGAGAGAGTGCTAGAGAGCTTCTCTTAGCTAGAACCGGGCAGACTGGAAGAGGGTCAGAGGCAGCCGGTGGAGATGGTGAGACAGAGGAGAACATGGTAGCTGGAGGTCGAGCCTAACTATTCCCACAGTGCCAGCGCTGACAGGGTGCAGAAGCCCTAGGGCAGATCATACTTTATGTTGTCTGCCAGAATCTGCAGGGGATGGGGATTTCAAGTCCCATCGCCCACCACCCATTTTCCAGGAGCACAGTGACACATAGGATCCAGGGTCGGGATTACAGCCAGGCCCCACCCGGAGGATCCACGCCACCTGCATACGGGACGGGACACTTAATAGAGACACTGGGGTCCCCAAGCCGCTTCAAGCCACGGGGAGCCACAACAAAGTGCAAGGAAGGGAGGGCTCACACTCCCCAGACACCTGTGATTGCCTCTGATTTAGGCTACTTTCACACTTGCGTTGAACGGTATCCGTTGCATTGCGTTGTGTAACGGATGCAACGGATGTGTTGCATATAGTGACACAACGGATGCAACGGATGCTGCAAAACAACGCAATTCGTTTTGATTTTTTTTTTTTTTTTCCCGGTTTTACCAGCGGCAGACTATAGTGAACGATCAGCTGATCGTTCCCTGCAGCCGGCCGCTGGGTGATCAGCTGATTGCTCCCAGTAGCCGGCCGCTGGGTGATCAGCTGATCGCTCCCGCCCGCCGGGTGATCAGCTGATCGCTCCCGGCTGCCGGGTGATCAGCTGATCGCTCCCTGCAGCCGGCTGCCGGGTGATCAGCTGATCGCTCCCGGCCGCCGGGTGATCAGCTGATCGCTCCCGGCCGCCGGGTGATCAGCTGATCGCTCCCTGCAGCCGGCCGCCGGGTGATCAGCTGATCGCTCCCTGCAGCCGGCCGCCGGGTGATCAGCTGATCGCTCCCTGCAGCCGGCCGCCGGGTGATCAGCTGATCGCTCCCTGCAGCCGGCCGCCGGGTGATCAGCTGATCGCTCCCTGCAGCCGGCCGCCGGGTGATCAGCTGATCGCTGTCACTTGCCGGCGCCCGGGCATGCCGGCGGGCGGGCGCTCAGCTGAGCGCTGTGACTTGCCGGCGGCCGGGCATGCTGGTGGCCGGTCATTCAGCTGAGCGCTGTCGCTTGCCGACGGCCGGGCGCTCAGCTGAACGTTCGGCCACCGCGAGCCAAAATAAAGTTTGATTTAAAAAAAAAAAAAAAAAAAAAAAAAAAAGAGCATGCGCAGTGAAATCCAGAGGATTCCGCTGCTCAAAATAACGTTACATGCTGCGTTCCTCCCGCTGGGCGGAAGCAACGGAGCGTCGCCCAGCGGAAGCAACGCAGCTCCTTTTGGTACAATCCGTCAACCATACAAGTCTATGGGAAACAGCGGAATCCGTTAACGGATTCCGCTGTTTCCCAAAAGGGCGGATTGTAACGGAAGGAAAATAACGCAAGTGTGAAAGTAGCCTTACCCGGGACCAGCTGAGGCCAATCGCAGTGGAGAGCGGCACCTACGGGGCATCTTACAAACTGTGAGTAAAGAGAACTTTGAATCGCATCCCCCTGTGTTGTCCCTGTCTTTGCCGGCGCCAGCGCCCAGAGCTTCAGCGCTCCCATAGACAACAACCCTCACCATCCACCCAGGGCCCGCGCCGCCTGTGGGGAGGGACACCATCCTGGCTGCCATAACACCTGCCCCGGCAAGGAATTCTGCAGCGGCGGCTAATCCCTGCCTGCATATCACAGGTAGCATCGCGACAAACATTCCCAATCACCCCGTTTTCCTCTCCATTTGCTGTACGCCTCGGGGCAACGGAACCGGGCAAGGCCACCCGTGACATCACCTGACCTGACCCTCAATGACCCAGCAACGAGTAGGTTAACCACCTGCCCCGTGGGGCGTTACAGACACATCCCTGGAATCAGGCTTTCTTGCCCTATATAAGACTAATCATAGACTAAACACAGTAGCAAAAACCTGTTGACAGATTCCCTTTAAAGACACATGAAGTAAACCTGCCCCCACTAATAATTAGGAATGTTTTGCATGTTGCTGAAACAGTCTTGCAGAAAACCTGCTCAGAATAGAGGTTTTTATCTACTGCTGATCTTTTCAATTTTGGGCTAAAGAACAGCAGAGAGGGTGGAGCTTAATGAACTTTTAGTTCTATGGCAGAGAGGAAAGAGGGAGAGGTTCCTGCTGCAGCCAGTTATCTTACAGCCACATACAAGGATCAGTGAGTATAGCAGGGACATGGCTTGATAGAACAGTGACATGTAGAAGAAGAAAAAAGTAGCCATGTAAATACAGTCTCAACAAAACTAGAGGTCCTACTGGTTGGACCACCACCGATCATAAAGTGATGGCATATTGTGTTGTGACAACTTTAGGTTGTGTTCACACAATGTGGCAGGAGTGCAGTTTTCTGCTGCTGTGGATTTAAAATTTTGGTGCAAAAATGGTGCAGCAAAAACTGCACAGAAGCTATAACGTGTGAACGCAGTCTTGAAGAGCCAAACCAGAAACACACGATTTACAACATGGCTTTGGATTAACACTATTACTGTGTAGTTAATGGATACTGTTCTCTTAAAGGGGTTGTCCAGTCTAAAGCGGGCTCCACACGCTGCGGCATCGCCAGCCGATGCTAGCGATGTCGAGCGTGATAGCACCCGCCCCCATCGTACGGCCGATATGTGGTGATCGCTGCTATAGCGAATATTATCGCTACGGCAGCGTCACACGCACTTACCTGTGCAGCGACGTCGCTGTGACCGGCGAACCGCCTCCTTTCTAAGGGGGCGGTTCGTTCAGCGTCACAGCGACGTCACAGCAGCGTCACTGAACCGCCGCCCAATAGAAAAGGAGGAGAGGAGATGAGCGGCCGTAACATGCCACCCACCTCCTGCCTTCCTCCTTTTCCGGTGGACGGAGGTAAGGCATACCTCCCAACATTTAAAGATGAGAAAGAGGGACAAAGTATGCGGCAATTTTAAGCCACACCCCCTAACCACACCCATTTTGCAATCTGTAACGCCCACATTCAATCCTTTTCATCACTGCTGATCACATTGTTTAAGGCTGCGTGCCCACGATCAGTGTTTGCAGCATTATGGATGTAGCGTGTTTTTGCTGTGTCTAAAACGCTGCATTGTACAGTACAAGCACAGAGGATAGATTTCTAGAAATCCCGTGCCCACTGTGCTTGTTTTTTCTGCAGCAAACACTGACCTGCGGAGTGTCTTTCCAGTCTGCAGCATATCAATTGTTTGCTGCAGTTGCATGCGTCCTCCGTAGGGAGAACACAGCAGGAGACCGCAGCGCACTGAACCCTGATCGTGGGCACAGGCAGCTGTAACAAATTCCCTAAAATACATATGAACAGACAAATCTATACACAGTCATCTGCAGTGACATACATAGATATATATGTCGCGGGCGGGGAGGAGTGTGTCAGCACACCGCGCTCACCCCCTCTGCTCGGGTCCGGCAGCTGCTCAGTGGTGGCTCGAGCTGTGGGCCGGATCCCAGGGTTTCCCGAGCGACACCCCTCGCCCGTGAGTGAAAGGGGATAGTGGTTGGGTGTGGGGAATTGTTATAGTTCGTGACGCCACCCACGGTTGTGGTGATTTCACCACCGCTGCTCAATTCGAGGGTCCCGGGGATGGTGATGCGGAGCAGCCAGGTGTTGTGTTGCCCCTCCGTGGGTAGGGGTTGGTGATCCCGGGGCCCGATGGTGGCGAAGGAGGTGCGGGGCCTGGTGGGCGCAGGGACGCGGGGGCAGCGCTGTGCCTTGCGGCACTGTGGTACTCACTCAGCCTGAGACTTGGACACAGTTTGTACGGTAAACCAAACGGCTGGTAGGACGGTCCCACAGACGGCTGCACCTGCACTCCCGGTAGTTGACGGTGATGTCCCTCTTCCTTGCACCTATGTTTGACTGATGGTAGCGGTGGATTCCCTCCGGTTACCCGCTCCCCGACTACAATCTGGGCCGGAGGAGCTCTACACTTTGCCCGCAGGCGCTGGCCCTGAGAAACTGGTGCCTTGGCGGTGGCGGTGTCTCTCTGCTTCAGGTTGGGCTGTTGCCGTCAATCGGGACTTGGTTGTTGGGGGATCTACGTCCCCTTCACTGACGGATTCGGCAAATTTGGCGACTCCTAGCCTTGCCGGGGTCCGAGAGGCCCCTGCCCTGGTGCTGACTGTCCTTCAGAACACTGCTCCAGACCACCGGGCACACAGCCAACGGGGTCCTTCCAGGAACTTCCAAACTTTCCCACTCCAGACGGTCACCGCCGTCGCAGACCTTGCTGTTCTGGCCCTACACAAAGCTGGACCCTTCAGGCTTTCCTTTCTTCTTGTCACCTCACTTGCTTTCCTCCTTTACCACTTCTCTACTTTCACTGCTTGTTTACTCCTTTCTAGCCCTCAGCTAGACTTCACTCTTGCCCTGCCCGGGGCTAATCTGCCTTGTCCTTCCCGCCTCCAGAGCTGTGATCTCCTTGGTGGGCGGAGCCAACCGCCAGGCCCACCCCCTGGTGTGAATCATCAGCCTCTGGAGGAAGGCAACAAGGATTTGTAGTTTAGCTGTGATGTGCCTACCTGGAGTGTGGGGTGTGGTGGTGTTGTGACCTGTGTCCCCTGGCTTGCCCAGGGCGACACATTCCCCCTTAGCAAAATGCAGACCGTCCGCGGGCTGCCGTCCTACACCGGTTTTATTTTTCTGAAAAAGATAACATTTGGAAAAATCAACATATATACATTTTTAATAACTCTTCCCAAGACGGGAGGCACATTTCTTAAACGTTGCAACGGTTTACGGTTACGGTTTCCGCTCTCTCCCACCCAAGCAACCTGGCCCTGATGCTGCCCCTAAAACCCAGGCAGCACCCCTTGACCCACAGTCCAGCACACGGTACCCGAGCGGGATCTGTCCTTCCCTCCAGAGGGTAGCCACCGGTTCCTTTGGTGGCTGGGCCCTAGCCTGCTCTGCTGAGGGCCCTCCCTCCAACCTGCCTCTCCGGAGGCGGCATTGCGGAAAACGGTAACGGTAACCAACATATTTACAAGCCACTAACGTCTGTGGTTGCCCTGCAAGTTCACGGGCTTGTCCATGGATAGTTCCCATGCATTTTTAAACGGTCCCCACGGGGACAACGATGCCGGCTCCAGCCGGTTGCAAATGCCAACAGACAATCAGGTAAACTTCGGTTAATTTTCATTTTCCTTATCATTCTTTCCAAAACTTTTAAACAACAAACAACACAACTTCTGGTGGTCCCTACGGGGACGGTGCAACGGGCATCCGCTGCCCTACTCCGGTCCTTCTGCTGCTTCATCCGAGGGAGGGGGTGCAGGGCTCACCTTGCTCTCTTTGCTGCCCCTGAGCTTTACATCCAGGGCAAACCACCCCCTCTCTCCGCAGTGCCGGGTATACCGCACCATGTCTCCTGGTATGAGATTACGGCCAGGATGCTCCTCGGGCAGATGGGCATTCACGTGCCGCCGGCCACAAACACTTCGGCCTCCAGGCCCGGTTCGTATATGAATCCGTAGCCCCGGCGGACATCAAACCGCCTCACCTGCCCCTCGTACAACGGGCCCCGGACACGGAAGGTCGCTTGCCGCAGATTTTCCTTTTCCCGAATGGCTCGGGCCACCAGCTCGGCTTTCCTTCTCTCCCTCTCCGCGATCTCCAGGCCCAGCTTTGTCGGCTCCCTTTCCCAGTATGGCGCTGTTGCCAGCGCCGGCGCACGGGTCGGGCCCCGCGGGACATCCAGAACGTTACCCACTGTCAGAAAGGTGGGCGGCGTATCCCGCGGTGTCATGGCCTTGGGCGCTGCCCTGCAGCAACAACCCGGCGCCACCTCAGCCGAGGTGTGGGGGATGGGCACAGGGGCTTTCCGCAGCTGGGCCTTCGGCTCGGAGCGGGTCATCGGCTCCGGCTCGGGGACTGTCTCTGGCACACTCTTCGGGGCCTTCCATGGCAATGCCTCCGGTTTGCTTCGGGCTCCGGCTACAGGTCGGTCCGCTGGGGCGGACGGGCTGGGTATCGCTACCGGTTGCGGTGGCAGCGGGCCTAGTGGCGGGGTCACGGCCTCCGAGACGGGTGGCGAGGGAGGCAACGGGGGGAGAGGGCTTGGACCGGGTCCCTCAGCCGCAGCGACCGGTCCCTCCGGGACATAGGGGCGTGGGTCACTCACCCTCCCTTCCTCCGCTTCCTCCTCACGTCTCCGCACGGTGGCTATAACGTCCGCCATGTCGGTCTCCCACTCCTCCAAGAGGAGCTGCATCTTGACCTGCAGCCTGAGATGGAGCTGCGCGGTCCGGATTTCCACCCACGCTGCGGTTCCCGGCGCGGGGGCCACGGTGCTTCGGGACGGCATCCACATGGTGACTTTCTCTCTTTCTTCCAGGAACGGTATGCTTGCAGGGTCCTGGCGTCCCTGCTTTTATAGCCGCGACTACATGCGGCCAGCCGCCATCGCGTCCCCCTTAGCTCTTTCCGGCCCCTCCTCTCTCGGGGCGGGGTTTTGGCCTTCGCGCCTCTACTGCTCGAGAAGACGCTCGAGCGGGAACTCTTCGCGCCAAAGATGGCGGCTTCTGAAATTTTTCTGCCGGATACCTCCGGCGGTAACAAGGCGCACCTCTACCAGACGGCAGAGCGGCAAGATCCTGTTTGTGACGCCAAGTTGTCGTGGGCGGGGAGGAGGGTGTCAGCACACCGTGCTCACCCCCTCTGCTCGGGTCCGGCAGCTGCTCAGTGGAGGCTCGAGCTGTGGGCCGGATCCCAGGGTTTCCCGAGCGACACCCCTCGCCCGTGAGTGAAAGGGGATAGTGGTTGGGTGTGGGGAATTGTTATAGTTCGTGACGCCACCCACGGTTGTGGTGATTTCACCACCGCTGCTCAATTCGAGGGTCCCGGGGATGGTGATGCGGAGCAGCCAGGTGTTGTGTTGCCCCTCCGTGGGTAGGGGTTGGTGATCCCGGGGCCCGATGGTGGCGAAGGAGGTGCGGGGCCTGGTGGGCGCAGTGGCGCGGGGGCAGCGCTGTGCCTTGCGGCACTGTGGTACTCACTCAGCCTGAGACTTGGACACAGTTTGTACGGTAAACCAAACGGCTGGTAGGACGGTCCCACAGACGGCTGCACCTGCACTCCCGGTAGTTGACGGTGATGTCCCTCTTCCTTGCACCTATGTTTGACTGATGGTAGCGGTGGATTCCCTCCGGTTACCCGCTCCCCGACTACAATCTGGGCCGGAGGAGCTCTACACTTTGCCCGCAGGCGCTGGCCCTGAGAAACTGGTGCCTTGGCGGTGGCGGTGTCTCTCTGCTTCAGGTTGGGCTGTTGCCGTCAATCGGGACTTGGTTGTTGGGGGATCTACGTCCCCTTCACTGACGGATTCGGCAAATTTGGCGACTCCTAGCCTTGCCGGGGTCCGAGAGGCCCCTGCCCTGGTGCTGACTGTCCTTCAGAACACTGCTCCAGACCACCGGGCACACAGCCAACGGGGTCCTTCCAGGAACTTCCAAACGGTCCCACTCCAGACGGTCACCGCCGTCGCTGACCTTGCTGTTCTGGCCCTACACAAAGCTGGACCCTTCAGGCTTTCCTTTCTTCTTGTCACCTCACTTGCTTTCCTCCTTTACCACTTCTCTACTTTCACTGCTTGTTTACTCCTTTCTAACCCTCAGCTAGACTTCACTCTTGTCCTGCCCGGGGCTAATCTGCCTGGTCCTTCCCGCCTCCAGAGCTGTGATCTCCTTGGTGGGCAGAGCCAACCGCCTGGCCCACCCCCTGGTGTGAATCATCAGCCTCTGGAGGAAGGCAACAAGGATTTGTAGTTTAGCTGTGATGTGCCTACCTGGAGTGTGGGGTGTGGTGGTGTTGTGACCTGTGTCCCCTGGCTTGCCCAGGGCGACAAATATACATCATACATATACACACATTGGAGGTAATAATATGGGGAAGCCGGCAGCAGCCGCAATCACCTACCCCGCTTGTCTCTATCCAGCTCTTCCTCGGTATGTGATCACTTGGCATCACTTTAACAGACCTAGCCACGCACAGTGCACACTGACACCGCTGTGTATGTATCACAAGGAAGGATGGGGGTTTTATATACTAATATATATATATATATATATATATATATATATACACACACTGTATATATACAGTATATACAGCTCAGGAAGGGCTGGGGGCTACAGTATATACAGCACAGGAGGGGCTGGGGCTACAGTATATACAGCACAGGAGGGGCTGCGGGCTACAGTATATACAGCACAGGAGGGGCTGGGGGCTACAGTATATACAGCACAGGAGGGGCTGGGGGCTACAGTATATACAGCACAGGAGGGGCTGGGGGCTACAGTATATACAGCACAGGAGGGGCTGGGGGCTACAGTATATACAGCACAGGAGGGGCTGGGGGCTACAGTATATACAGCACAGGAGGGGCTGGGGGCTACAGTATATACAGCACAGGAGGGGCTGGGGGCTACAGTATATACAGCACAGGAGGGGCTGGGGGCTACAGTATATACAGCACAGGAGGGGCTGGGGGCTACAGTATATACAGCATAGGAGGGGCTGGGGTTATAGTATATACAGCACAGGAGGGTCTTGGGGCATAGACAGTACTTGAGGGGCATACATATAAGGCTTGTTTCAGATGTCAGTGATTCTGGTATGTATGTGCTAGTTTTTATACGTACCAGAATCACTGACCTATGCAGACCCATCATAATCAATGGATCTGCACACACATCAGTGATTTTTCACTGACCGTGTCTCCGTGCGGCGTACATGCGTATCCGTGATTGCCGCACAGAAACATGTCCGTTTTTTTTCTGGCATCAATGATGTACTATGGACCACACTATGGTGTGATCCGTGAAACACGTACCAGAAAAACACAGACATTTAAAATAAAAAGCTTTTTCAACTCACCTTCTCCAGAGATGCTGAGTTCGGCAGCTGCTCTCTGCTTCTTCCTGCCTGGTTCATTATGACATGCATATTCATTTATGCAGCCAGAGCCAACCTGGAAGTAGCTGCAGAGGTGAGAGAGCGGTGGCTGGATGCTGAATCGCGGGACTCTTCAGCACCACGGAGAGCAGGAGCGGGGGCAGGTGAGTATATGTCCATGTGCAATCACGGAGTACGGATCACGTATCACGGATTGCACATTGACAACCACTGTGTGCCGTGAATCACGGAGTATGAAGTGACATATGCATGTTTAACACATCAGTGAAGAACGTCTGTGTTTTTGATTGAGGGGCATACACGTTACTAAGGGGTATACACATTACTGGGGGAAATACACTTTACTATGGGACATACAAATTACTGGTAGCATAGATATTACTAAGGAGCATATAGCTCTGGTGTTGGGGCTTATACAGCTCTGGGGGCACATACAGCTCCGATGGGGTGATGGGGGCATACAGATCTGGTGAGTGGGGGTGGCTGGAGGCATATAGCTCTGGTGAGGAGAGGGCTCCTGGGGCATACAGATCTGGTGAGGGGGGGCTGGGATACATATCTGGTGAGAGGGGGCTGGAGGCATACAGAGCTGGGGGGTGCTGGGGGGCATATAGATATGGTGGGGGGGCTGGAGGGCATACAGATCTGGTGAGGGGAGGGTGGCTGGAGGCAGAGAGCTCTGGTGAGGAGAGGGCTGCTGGGGCATACAGATCTTGTGAGGGGGGGCTGGGGGCATACAGAGCTGGTGAGTGCTGGGAGGTATATAGATCTGGTGGGGGGGCTGGGGGGCATACAAATCTGGTGTGGAGGCTGGGGGGCATACAAATCTGGTGTGGGGCCTGGGGGGCATACAAATTTGGTGAGGGGGCCATGCAGATGTGGTGAGGGGGGTGACTGGAGGCATATAGCTCTGGTGAGGCGGGGGCTGGGGCATACACTCTCTGGGTAGGTGGGGGTCACATACAGCGTTCCTTGTTGCTGCAGCTCCTCTTCCTCCAGTCTGTTCATCTGTGGACAGAGCTCAGCATGTTGCTCGGTAGCTCCGCCCACAGATGCACACCCGTACACAAGCAGCCCAGATAAGAGCAGTGAGTGCACGCTGAGCTGCAGGTGCCGATTTAAAGCGCCGGCAGCCAGGAAAATGCTACTGCCGCCCACCGATAACAGCGGCAGCACAGAGCCAGAGCAGTGAAGCAGCGCTCGGCTCTGCTAATGCGCATTAGGAGGGGGAGAAAGTCAGACGGGGAGAGAGCGGGTGGGCAGAGCCACGGGACAAAAGCCTCACGATCGTGACACCGGGACACCTGCTCATATCCGGTACAGTCCCTCTGTATCCGGGACGCTTGGGAGGTATGGGTAAGGTGATGTTTGTCATTCCAGCGGCGTCACACATAGCGATGTGTGCTGCCACAGGAACGACAAACAACATCGTTACTGCAGCAGCAACGATAATTGGGAAGAGGGGGACATGTCCCCGATGAGCGATTTTGAACGTTTTTGCGACGATTCAAAATCGCTCATAGGAGTCACACACAACGAGATCGCTAAAGCGGCCGGATGTGCGTCATAATTACCGTGACCCCAACGAGATCGCTTTAGCGATCTCGTAGCGTGTAAAGCCACCTTTAGGGTATAAATCTGCAGTCACTCTATGCATTACTCTATGTGACTGCAGACTTGTGAATTCTCACAACGCACGCACCACGTGTTGTGAAGATTCTCCTGTGGCGTGCTGGGAGCAGCGGGCGAATGTCCGCAAGTATGCCATTTGCTTACATGTGGTCACATGCAGACTAGCTGGGCGCTGTTGCTTAATGCAAATGTATTCAGTGAAACCAGACACAGTTTAGTCAGAATGTAGCGGGAAATATGCAAATTGCACGTGACCGCCCGCTTTCAATGCCAGCACAGTGTGTGCAATGGGAGAAATTACAAGTCTGCAGTCACATAGAGTAACTGCAGGCTAGTAGACTAAGGTTGGAAAACCCCTTTTGCATACTTTTACCCAGACAGTATTGCTCTAGTCTAATGCATCCTACTATCAAGAAAAATCAGAGATTGGACAGCATAGAAATCGGGTTATTGCGGGAATTATGATGATACAGTATATCATAGCTTCCAATTTCAGCTCTGCTTCATCAGTACCCTGTGTGCAATTCTACACTCCTCTTATAAAGGATCATTATGTGCAGGGCCGTATTTACCATTAGGCACTGGAGGTCCGGTTCCTGGGGCGGCGGGTTGCGCCGCCAAGGGCGAGAGTAAAAAAAAAATTTTTTTTTCAAATTTCCCTCCCCAGACTCATTACTATACCCGGAGTCTTTGCGGGGGGGGGGTTGGGCTGGGGGGTGTTAGTTGGTCCCGTTTTTAATTTGTATTAGCGTCTTAAACGCTAATACAAATCATCCTCCTAACCTGCTTCCTGCGTGCCGGCACTTCCGGGGTTAGGAGCTGCAATCAGCTACCTGGCCTGGCGCGCTCACTGATGACGTCACGGGCAGCGTGATGAGTCACCGCTGCCGGCGTCTCTGCAGACTGAGTGCCGCTGAGGAGCTGAGGAGAGAAGTCACCGGAGCCGGGAGGTAGGCGCTGTAGAGCCGAAGATAGCGGCGGGGTGTAATCTACATGGGACAGGGGCAGCCATAGGGACCGCTCTCTATGGGAAAAGGAGGTGCATGGGGTGTAATCTGTGTGGGGCAGGGGCAGCAGCCATAGGGGGCGCTCTATATAGGAAAGGGGGTGCATGGAGGGGGATCTCTATGGGGCAGGGGGCAACAGCCATAGGGGGCGCGCTGTATAGGAACGGGGGTGCATGGAGGGGGATCTCTATGGGGCAGGGGGCAGCAGCCATATGGGGCGCGCTGTATAGGAAAGGGGGTGCATGGAGAGGGATCTCTATGGGGCAGGGGGAATCAGCCATAGGGGGCGCTCTATATAGGAAAGGGGGTGCATGGAGGGGGATCTCTATGAAACAGGGGCAGCAGCCATAGAGGGCACTCTATATAGGAAAGGGGGTGCATGGAGGGGGATCTCTATGGGGTAGGGGGCAGCAGCCATAGGGGGCGCGCTGTATAGGAAAGGGGGTGCATGGAGGGGGATCTCTATGGGGCAGCAGCAATAGGGGGCGCGCTGTATAGGAAAGGGGGTGCATGGAGGGGGATCTCTATGGGCAGCAGCCATAGCAGGCGCGCTGTATAGGAAAAGAGGGTGCATGGAGGGGGATCTCTATGGGGTAGGGGGCAACAGCAATAGGGGGCGCGCTGTATAGGAAAGGGGGTGCATGGAGGGGGATCTCTATGGGGCAGGGGGCAGCAGCCATAGGGGGCGCGCTATATAGGAAAGGGGGTGCATGGAGGGGCATCTCTATGGGGCAGGGGGCAGCAGCCATAGGGGGCGCGCTGTATAGGAAAGGGGGTGCATGGAGGGGGATCTCTATGGGGCAGCAGCCATAGGGGGTGCGCTGTATAGGAAAAGGGGTGCATGGAGGGGGATCTCTATGGGGCAAAGGCAGCAGTATAGGGAGCACTCTATATAGGAAAGGGGGTGCATGGAGGGGGATCTCTATGGGGCAGGAGCCATAGGGGGCGCGCTGTATAGGAAAGGGGGTGTATGGAGGGGCATCTCTATGGGCAGCAGCCATAGCAGGCGCGCTGTATAGGAAAAGAGGGTGCATGGAGGGGGATCTCTATGGGGAGGAGCAATAGGGGGCGCGCTGTATAGGAAAGGGGGTGCATGGAGGGGGATCTCTATGGGACAGGGGTAGCAGCCATAGGGGGCGCTCTATATAGGAAAGGGGGTGCATGGAGGGGGATCTCTATGGGGTAGAGGGCAGCAGCAATAGGGGGTGCGCTGTATAGGAAAGGGGGTGCATGGAGGGGGATCTCTATTGGGCAGCAGCCATAGGGGGCGCACTGTATAGAAAAAGGGGTGCATGGAGGGGGATCTCTATGGGGCAGGGGCAGCAGTATAGGGAGTGCTCTATATAGGAAAGGGGGTGCATGGAGGGGGATCTCTATGGGGCAGGGGGCAGCAGCCATAGGGGGCGCGCTGTATAGGAAAGGGGGTGTATGGAGGGGTATCTCTATGGGCAGCAGCCATAGCGGGCGCGCTGTATAGGAAAAGAGGGTGCATGGAGGGGGATCTCTATGGGGAAGGAGCAATAGGGGGCGCGCTGTATAGGAAAGGGGGTGCATGGAGGGGGATCTCTATGGGGCAGGGGCAGCAGCTATAGGGAGCGCTCTATATAGGAAAACGGGGTGAATGGAGGGGGATCTCTATGGGGCAGGGGCAACAGCATAGGGAGCACTCTGTATGGGAAAAGGGGGTGCATGGAGGGGGATCTCTAGGGGGGCAGGGAGCAGTAGCATAGGGAGCGCTCTGTATGATAAAGGGGGTGCATGTATTTGGCTCTGTGTGGGGCAGGGGTCAGCCTGCGGGGTGGGCTCAGTATGGAAAAGGGGGCAGCGTGGGGTGGGCTCAGTATGGAGAAAGGGCAACATGGCTCAATATGTAGAAGTCTAATGTGTGGGAGACAGTTCGAATAGGGGGCAGCATGTGGTGCAGACAGTTTGGAGATCATAGTTCATAAGTGAGGAGGGTGTAGTGGTTGTAACTCATGAGGGGAGACGGTGTGGTATATAAAAGGGGGGCAGTGTAGAAGCCATGTACCATAATATAGACAGTGTGGGGGTCATTTTTTTGTGAAGAGATTAAAGTGAGGGACATTTAGTTATTTTGGGGGCTTAATTAGGGAAGAGCATGGTTGATTATTTTTATAATGACATGTTATTTTTAAGGGCACTGTGTCATGATGTGCTTCAGAAGAGTAGAGAAGATGGAGATCTGCAGAGACGAGCTGTGGATGTGAAGTCATCATGGTGCTAGGACCTGTGAGGTACCGAGGTTTGAGGCTAGATAAATGTAGGTGATGGCTAAACACATTGGCTAAATGCAGGTTTTAAGTGATCGCTGATCTATATCCTGCAGATGGTCAATGGTTTAACAGCTGCTGAGCCTGTGACCGCACTTTCATGTGCACAGTACGATCTTTACCATGATCGTCCTGTGCACATAGAATAGCATTGTTCTTGGCAGCATGTGTTCACAGGACAATGTGCGGCCAAGAAAGATATTTAAAGGCGTCTGTCACCCCCCAAATGCCAATTAAACTGTACAAACATTTTTTTAGGGAACACAGCCCATATAAAAATCATGCCAGGTAGTAACAGTGTAACCTAACAATAAAAAAATCTTCTATTTTATTTATTTATTTATTTTGCAGTGAGGGGGCATTGTGCACTTTTGGAGTGGCCTATGGCATAAACAAAAGGGAATCTTTTATCAGCTGTATACACCTGGTGTGAGTGATTTCTGTATGAGCTGTATATACCTGGTGTGATTTCTGTATGAGCTGTATACACCTGGTGTGATTTCTGTATTGGCTGTGTACACCTGGTGTGATTTCTGTATGAGCTGTATACACCTGGTGTGATTTCTGTATGGGCTGTATACACCTGGTGTGATTTCTGTATGGGCTGTATACACCTGGTATGATTTCTGCATGGGCTGTATACACCTGGTGTGATTTCTGTATGGGCTGTATACACCTGGTGTGATTTCTGTATGGGCTGTATACACCTGGTGTGATTTCTGTATGGTCTGTATACACCTGGTGTGATTTCTGTATGGGCTGTATACACCTGGTGTGATTTCTGTATGAGCTGTATACACCTGGTGTGATTTCTGTATGGGCTGTATACACCTGGTATGATTTCTGCATGGGCTGTATACACCTGGTATGATTTCTGTATGGGCTGTATACACCTGGTGTGATTTCTGTATGGGCTGTATACACCTGGTGTGATTTCTGTATGGGTTGTATACACCTGGTGTGATTTCTGTATGGGCTGTATACACCTGGTGTGATTTCTGTATGGGCTGTATACACCTGGTGTGATTTATGTATGGGCTATATACACCTGGTGTGATTTCTGTATGGGCTGTATTCACCTGGTGTGATTTCTGTATGGGCTGTATACACCTGGTGTGATTTATGTATGGGCTATATACACCTGGTGTGATTTCTGTATGGGCTGTATGCACCTGGTGTGATTTCTGTATGGGCTGTATACACCTGGTATTATTTTTCTATGGGCGACGTTCCCTATTATGAATATTTGTGCAGGGTGATCGGCATTTTGTGGGTGACATATATTTTGCTCCTGCATCAGGTGATTGACAGTTTCTTAAGGTAGACCAATAATCCGCAGCAGTGTAAACGCACCTTAAAGAGCGACTTAATGTTTTAGAAATTATTTTATATGTTTTAGGGTAATTAATTTTGAACAGATCTGAGGGGAACACTGTCCCGAGTCCCCCACAATTTCTCCAAAGACCTATTAGGAAAGTGCAGGAGAGCAGACAGAGCAGCGCGGATTCAGTAGAAAGTCATAGTCCTGTCTCCTGAGATGTGCACTTTACCTATGGGGTCTCAGGACACATTACTGCACCAGTCTAAGAATTAATAAACCTTTTTGATGACCCTTCTTTTGAGAATACTAGAGCATGGTGCATGCTGGGATACTCGAAAGAAGCGTTATCATGGGGCGGAGGCTGCAGTCGCTGCCACAGCCTCTGCCCTCCCTGAAATGAAGCGCCATCAAGGGACAGGATAGGAACTTATTAATGCAAGTATATTAAAAAAAAAAGATATTTTGGCACTAAATAGATAGAGATTTAGAATGAAAATTACTTTGCCTTCGGACCAAACCTTTAAGTTACTCTTTAAATGTTTAATAGTGCAGCTACTAGCAAGTAATCAGTACTGTGGTACCTAGTTTGATGATAGTTAGTAACAACAATTTCAATAATCTCTTTACCATTGTTAAGGTATAGAAGTTTATATGATGGGGGCTAACCTGACATTGAAAGTGATCGCTGTATAACGTTGGTGATGTGTCATGTATTGACGGTTGTTCTCAGGCTGTATTTCTGTACTGACAATTGTTCTGGTGATGCAGTCATGTACTGACAGTGGTTCTGGGGCTGTATTTCTGTACTGATGATTATTCTGGTGACGTAGGCATGTACTGACTGTGGTTCTGGTGATGTATTCATGTATTGATGGTTGTTCTTGTGATGTAGTTAAGTACGACCATAGGAACGCAGCATGTAGCGTTTGAGCGTCGGAATCCTTTTTTTTTTTCTACTGCGCATGCTCAGCTCTTGTGTTTAATAATTAAAATCAATGTTTCTTTCTCTCTCTCGGCGGCTGAACGATCAGCTGATTGCCCAGCGGCTGGATTTTGAGATCGATCAGCTGGCTTTTGAGAACAATCATCTGATCGCTCGGCTACTGTGAACAATCATGTGATCGCCCAGCGGCTGGCCGCCGGGTGATCAGCTGATCGTTCACAATAGCCAGCCGCTGGTTAAACAGTAAAAAAAAACAAAAAAAACAACGGATCGTTGTTTTGCAGCATCAGTCACATCAGTTGTGCCACTATCTGCAACGCATCCGTTGCATAAGTCACACAACTGATTGTGACGGATGCAAAACAACGCAAGTGTGAAAGCAGCCTTACCAGTAGGGGGCGTTACAACTTAAAGTGCCTAGGGCAGCATGAATGCCAAATACGGCCCTGATTATGTGTCATTATCTGCCACATTCCCACTAGTCTTCAGCAAATGTTTAATTCAGAACTGAATTAGAGACCCATCAGGGACCTATGAATCATGCACATCAATCAAGATACATACATTTACAGATCATTTAGATCACTCATCTACAAGTCTCTTGACACCCCCCCAGGGTTTATAATGAATCTCACACAGATAGAATGAAAACAGTTGTATATTTTCATATTGTTTGCATTAATATTGCCCTCTAAGCACTTCATTTACAGAAGGCGAGGGCTGACATAAAGAGCACATGCGTTCTGCTGATGGGGTCTGCGGAGATGTCTCACAAGTTCAGAGAGGCATCACCTGTGAGCAGGGCTGTAGTTGGCCTTCGTGCTGGCCTAGGCACTTTAGGTTACTGATAACGTAAACCTATGATTTTGTGCACACGACATCTGTGTAAGGCCCCTTTCACACGTCAGTGATTCTGGTACGTTTGTGCTTTTTTTTAAACGTACCAGAATCACTGATATACGCAGACCCATTATAATGAATGGATCTGCTCACACGTCAGTGATTTGTCACTGCACGTGTCTCCGTGCGGCGTACCCGCGAGTGCGTGATTGCTGCACGGAGACATGTCCATTTTTTTCTGGCATCACTGATGTCCCACGGACCACGCAGTGGTGTGGTCCGTGAAACACGTGCCAGAAGAAAACGTGCATTTAAAATAATAAACATTTTAACTCACCCGGCGTCCAGCGATGTCCTCTGCAGCCCGTCCTCCCTGCTCCTTCTGTGCCGGCTGATTACTGTCGCGCATATTCATTATGCGCGACAAAGCCGACCCGGAAGCAGCTGCTGCAGGGGTCACCGCCGGCCGGATGCTGCGTCGCGGGAGGATTCAGCACCATGGAGAGCGGGAGCGGGCGCAGGTGAGTGAATCTCTAAGTGCAATCACGGGCCACGGAGAACGGAGCCCGGATTGCACTTAGACAACCCACGTGTGCTGTGATTTTCAGCACACGCAGGGACATGTGCGTGTTTTATACGCCAGTGAAAAACGTCTGTGTTTTTCACTGACGTGTGAAACGGGCCTAAGGCCGATCTACTCTAACACACTTGAAAAACTGCTAAACCCTATAAGAATGAAGATCAGCACTTGCTGCTCACACCTTCAGTTAGCTTCTTTTAACAGCTTCAGGTTTTCAAAGACACTAAATGGTTAAAATAGGTAACTGAACCATTTTTCAGGCTGCTGCCACCAAGAAGTTTGTGACTAGCACTTAGTACAATTTCTATTTAAAAAAGATGCCAGTGTTTCCTAACCTGTCCTCCGCCTGAAAAACTTAATAGATTCACAGATGTGTAAAAGCCATGGTGTGCACATAGCCTAAAGGCCGCTTTACACGCTACGACATCGCTAATGCGAGGTCGTTGGCGTCACGGAATTTGTGACGCACATCCGGCCGCATTAGCGAGGAGACGGGACTATGACTTTCTACAGGATCCGCTCTGCGCTGTGTGAACCTTATAAAAGAGCTTTTCAGTTGTAGTTGGGGAGATTCCTCACCAATCTGCTCAGAATTATTGAGATAAAACAAAAAAATTCTCCCAAAAGTTTAGTTACTCTTTGGAGGTGCATTTACACTGCTGTCAATAATCGGAAACAGATTAATCTATCTAAACCGGCTGTCAGATCACCCGACGCACAAGCAAAATGTTTGTTTGTCGGGTGAAATGATTTTTCCATTTACATAAACATTTATAAGGGACGATTACATTACAAAAATCAAACAGTTTAGCTTAAAAGGGGTTGTCCTGTCTAGAATGACAAGTCTGCAGTCCTTCTATGTGTCACTCTATGACTGCAGACTGGTGAATCCTTTCACGCACTCACGATGGTCATGAATGCGATATGCAGACTCCCGGCCAGAACTCGTCCAGCGAGTACGGCCTCGCTTAATGCACTTGTATTGAGCAAGGTGGCGCACCCTAGACGGGTTCTAGCTGGGACTCTGCATATCGCATACTTGACCGCCATTCCCGGCACAGACACCAGAGAATCCTCGTAGCGCACAGTGAGTGCACTTGGAGGAATCACAAATCTGCAGTCACACAGAGTGACCTACACAGAGTGACTGCAGACTTGTCATTCTAGACTGGACAACCCCTTTAATATTTGCTTCAACATCTATTTTTTAAAATGAAAATGAGGGGGCTTTGGTGCACTGTTGGCGTGACCTATGCCTTGGTGCACTCTTATATTTGCATATGAAAGCCAGTCCCTTGTGTTGATTGACAGCACTCACTTAGATATGTAAAATCAGACATACAAGCTGATATTAGACAGCACTCACTTTTACTATTGGAGCGCTGTCAATAAAAACAAAAGACTTTAAAATACAAATATGAGGGCGTAACGGTGCACCAAAGCAAAGACCACCCCAACGGTTTACCAAAGCACAAACAACACCAACCGTGCACAGAAGCAAAGACCACACCAATGGTGCACCAAAGCACAGACCACACCAACCGTGCACCGACACAAAAGACTACACCAATGGTGCACCAAAGCACAGACCACACCAACCGTGCACCGACACAAAGACTACACCAATGGTGCACCAAAGCACAGACCACACCAACCGTGCACCAAAGCAAAGACCACCCCAACGGTTTACCAAAGCACAAACAACACCAACCGTGCACAGAAGCAAAGACCACACCAATGGTGCACCAAAGCACAGACCACACCAACCGTGCACCGACACAAAAGACTACACCAATGGTGCACCAAAGCACAGACCACACCAACCGTGCACCAACACAAAGACCACACCAATGGTGCACCAAAGCAAAGACCACACCAACCGTGCACCGACACAAAGACTACACCAATGGTGCACCAAAGCACAGACCACACCAACCGTGCACCAACACAAAGACCACACCAATGGTGCACCAAAGCACAGACCACACCAACCGTGCACCGACACAAAGACTACACCAATGGTGCACCAAAGCACAGACCACACCAACCGTGCACCAACACAAAGACCACACCAATGGTGCACCAAAGCAAAGACCACACCAACCGTCCACCAACACAAAGACCACACCAATGGTGCACCAAAGCACAGACCACACCAACCGTGCACCAACACAAAGACCACACCAATGGTGCACCAAAGCAAAGACCACACCAACCGTGCACCAACACAAAGACCACACCAATGGTGCACCAAAGCACAGACCACACCAACCGTGCACCAACACAAAGACCACACCAATGGTGCACCAAAGCACAGACCACACCAACCGTGCACCAACACAAAGACCACACCAACCATGCACCAACACAAAGACCACACCAATGGTGCACCAAAGCACAGACCACACCAACCATGCACCAACACAAAGACCACACCAACGGTGCACTGAAGCAAAAACCACACCAACGGTGCACCAAAGCAAAGACCACACCAACGGTGCACTGAAGCAAAGACCACCCAACTGTGCACCGAAGCAAAAACCACATTAATGGTGCACCAAAGCAAAGGCCACACCAATAGTGCAGCAAAATGCCCTCATTTGCATATTAAATAAATGTAGATTTTTTTGCTAATATTAAAGGGAACCTGTCAGCTGGCATTGTGGTCCTGCGCAGGTGCACTTTGATCTGCCCTGAGCAGGGCAGATCAATGTATTGTACTGCGCAGGACCTCAATGCTGGCTAGTATGAATGACGTAAGACGCGTCATGCACCCAGACTTTTGAAGAAGGAGGACAAAGATGGCCGAAAGAAGAGGCACCGCACATGGAGAATGGAGACACCCATCCGACCAGTCTGCACAGCACCACCCTTTAGGTGAGTATTATAAAGTGATTTCTACATTCTACTCAGCGGCCTGGACTCCTATATACAGCATTCTAACTTGCTTTATATAAGAGCCCACTGGTGGTGGCCGCAGCTTATAGGCCCCAAATCTGCTGACAGGTTCCCTTTAAAGAAGCACTCTGGGCATTTTTTCCCCTAAACCTGTGAAAATGTTAGTGTAGTGTAAGGTCTGTGATAATGCATTCACCGATCGCTGTTCTCATGTCCCCGACTCCATGATGACTTCACATCCACAGCTCATCTCTGCAGACTTCTCTCTTCTCCGGTCTTCTGCAGCACATCTCACCATGGTGCCCTGAAAAATAACAGTGTCATTATAATGTTCCCAAATAACAATAACCACAAATGCTGTGGCATAAATAAGCCCTATGCTGTGGACTGATAAAAATAACTGCTCCTCACTGCGCTCCCCGCAAAAAAATATTACTCCACACAAACCTTCTTAACATACATGGCCTCCACACTATCCTCTCCTATAAAATATTCCCACCACACCATCCCCACTTATATGCTAAGACCGTCACACTGTCCCTAATAAAATTCCACACTGTCCTCCCTTATAAACTATACCCACCACACCTTCCTCAATTATGAAATATGCACACTGTCCTCACATCATGCTGCCCCCTCCTCACAATGTCCCTCTCCATATGGAGCTCACACGGCCCTTCTCCATACTGAGCTTCCCATGCTGCCCCTTCTTAATGCGCTCCAAATGCTGCCTGCCCCTTTTCCATAATGAGACCAGACAGAGACCATCATGCTGCCCCACTCAACATACAGAGACCACCATGCTGCCCCACTCATCATACAGAGTCCACCATGCTGCCCCACTCATCATACAGAGTCCACTATGCTGTCTCATGCCTAAAGCTGAGCCCCCCCCACACACACACACTATCTCACGTTTCACACCGAGTCCCCTACATTGCTCCACTCCATACTGAGCCAAGCCATGCTGCCCCCTTTCCATACTGAGCCCACCCATGCAGCCCCCTTTCCATACTGAGCCCACCTATGCTGCTCCCTTTCAATACTGAGCCCACCCATGCTGCCCCCTTTCAATACTGAGCCCACCCATGCTGCCCCCTTTCCATACTGAGCCCACCCATGCTGCCCCTGTTCATAATGAGCTCCCAATGCTTCCCCTTCTCCATACTTAGTGGGTTGCTACACACGGCACTTCTGGGGGGGGCACAAGTAGGGTCCAAAACCGTCTCAAGTAGGTGTAGAAACTTGGTGATCAAGATCAAGGTGAATAGTGGTTTTTATTGTGAAGAACTTGTAGGACCAGCACAAGCAGATCATTGCCACAGACAGCGGTGGACACCACATCATACCCAGCTACACTGCTCGCCACGCTACTATACTGTCTGAGAACCCTCTGCATGCACTGATGAAGGTCTTTTGAACAAAACATCTGTGCTTGTGCTGGTCCTACAAGTTCTTCACAATAAAACCACTATTCACATTGATCTTGAGTGCCAAGTTTACCCCTCTCCTTACTGAGACCCCCAACATACTGCGTCCTTACACTTTTCCCCATCGATTTTGTCCCTTGCACTATCCCTCACTCTGTAATCCCCCTCTACAGCAATAAGCTCCCTAAACTCCCCCCATCTACAGCAATAGGCCTACTAATCCCCAGACTATAGCCTCTGCCTGCCCCTCCCCCACACACATCACTATAGCCTCTGCCTGCCCCTCTCCCACAACCATCACGCTACAACCTCTGCCTGCCCCTCTCCCACAACCATCACGCTACAACCTCTGCCTGCCCCTCCCCCACACACATCACGCTACAACCTCTGCCTGCCCCTCCCCCACACACATCACGTTATAGCCTCTGTCTGCCCCTCCCCCACAAACATCACGTTATAGCCTCTGCCTGTCCCTCCCCCACAACCATCAAGCTATAGTGTGGCGCCCTGGACAAGCCAGGTCGTCACAGGTACTGCAACAACACACCCCACACCCCGAGATAGGCACATCAGTCACACACACAAATCCTTGTTGCCTCCCTCCAGGGGCTGATGTCCACACCAGGTGGGGTGGAGCCAGGCGGTTGGCCCCACCCACTGAGGAGTTCACAGCCCTGGAGGCGGGAAAGGAAGTTAGGACAGTGCAGTTAGGGAGAGTAAAGTGGAAGGATTAAAGTGGCAGTTGAGGAGTGATCTGACCGTGTCCGGGCACATACAGCAAGGTTGGCAGACGGTGGTGGCCGTCTGCAGGCGAGGCTGATCGACGCGGAACCGTAGGACTGGGGTCGGGCGGTGGCCCGCCGGTACCGAACCGGGGAGCGAAGAGAAGCCAGCATAATCCGGCAGGGCCGACCTGGCTTGGAGTCGCCGTTAAACCGGTCAAATCCATTAGCGACTGGAACCTCCGGGGTTTCCTAGCAGCAAAGACCCGACAAAAGGCAACCGTACAAACCGAGAAGGGAAATACAGTCACCGCCAAGGCTAGAATTCCCAGGGCCAGAGCCTGTGGGCAAAAGGGGCTCCTCCAGCCCATATCCAAGCTGCGGAGCGGGTTACCGGTGGGAAGCCATCGGGACCGAAGATACACAACAGGTGCAGGGAAAGGCAGCCACCACCAACCGTCCGGGAGTGACCACCGCAGCCGGCTGCGGGCCCCGTCCATCCAGCCGTTTTACCGGAAACTCCGTATACGTTATTGGCTGAGTGAGTACCACCGTGCCATCTGGCACCGCGCTGCCCCCGTGACCCTGCACCTCGCCAACCCTGCCTCCCCCGTCTCACCTCATCACCGGGCCCCGGGAAAACCAACCACTGCCCACGGAGGGGGAAAACAACATCCCAGCTGCTCCCTACCATCGCTCCCGGGATCCCCGTCACCAGCAGCGGTGGTGCCCCAACCTCACCACAAACCGTGGGTGGCGTTACGGACCAATTCCCCCAAACCCAAAAAAACCCCTTTCACTCATGGGCCAGGAGCGCCGCTCGAGTCCCCGGATCTGGCCCACCGCTCGAGCCACCGAGCAGCCAGCAGCAAACAGCAGCAGCGCCGGACCCGAGCGTTAGCGAGAGTGCAGCGGCGGCGGCCTCCTCCCCGCCCGCGACAACAGCCTCTGCCTGCCCCTCCCCCACAACCATCACGCTATAGCTTCTGCCTGCCTCTCTCCCACATACATCACGTTATAGCCTTTCCGTGCACCTCCCACACACACATCACTATAGCCTCTGCCTGCCCCTCCCCCACACACATCACTATAACCTCTGCCTGCCCCTATCCCACACACATCACGTTATAGCCTCTGCCTGCCCCTCCCCCACACACATCACTATAGCCTCTGCCTGCCCCTATCCCACACACATCACGTTATAGCCTCTGCCTGCCCCTCCCCCACACAAATCACTATAGCCTTTGCCTGCCCCTCCCCCACACACATCACTATAACCTCTGCCTGCCCCTATCCCACACACATCACGTTATAGCCTCTGCCTGCCCCTCCCCCACACAAATCACTATAGCCTCTGCCTGCCCCTCCCCCACACACATCACTATAGCCTCTGCCTGCCCCTCCACCACAACCATCATGCTACAGTCTCTGCTGTGGCGCCCCTGACCTGGTCAGGCACCACTGAGTACTGCACTCCTGCTGGGGCAGTACTTCCAGGTAATCCTGAAGGCTGGAATAGGGAGTGTACGCACAGACACATAGCAACCAGGTCTCCCACACCTCGAGAGGGGACCCTTGGGCAGACCCAAGAGGGGGCTTGCCTCCACATCTCATCTAGGGGTGCAGTGGAGGAGCTGGGAGCTAGGGTTGCAGTGGCAGTCAGAAAGGAGGAGGAGCAAGCCAGTCTGAGAGAGTGGAGCAGTAGTTGCTAAAAGAAGCAGTAGTGCAGACACGCTAGTCAGACCCTGCACGTGAAGTAGCTGTTGGCAGGGGAGATCAGTCACCGGCAAGTCAGTCAGAAAGACGCTGAAGGAGTCAGCTGGTCGAATAAGGGGACTCCTGGTGACTAGGCACGCACGGGGAACAGGTCCCTAGAGCGGACCTCCATTTAGTGGTCTGCTAAATCTTGCAGGTGCAGGAACTAGAGGTTCCTCACCAACCAAAACAGAGTCCGAGCCTCAGCAGCAACGAGGGGGCCCATAAGAGGGATGTAGCCTGGAGCCATCTCACTTGGTCCACGCTGCCGGCAAATGGGCCAGAAAGGGGAGAAAAGGCAGTAGCGAGTTCCCTGGATGAATCCCATGATACTTCAAGTTGGGGGTTGTCCGAAACAAGAAGTGCTAGGAAGGCGAGTTAACAGTTACCCTTAGACCGGCCTAATGGATACCTGGTTTCTCCTGGTTTAATCACAGCATCACCCAGGTACCTCACCAACCCTCTGAAAGTGAGTAAAGATCCATTGCAAGACATTTTGGACTGAGACTGAGTTATTCTGGGACCTCTGGTACTACACACCCGAGCCCCTGGGGCCAGCCTCACTCACAGGAGGCCACACAATCCGACTGCAGACTCCATCAGCCCCAGACGCTCGTTAAACCTGCAGTGGCGGTCATCTATAACCCTGACCGCAAACAATGAGTGGCGTCACGACTCCCATGTAAATAAACCTGACATACCTGTGGCTAGATAGCCCCAAAGTGAAGACCCTGTGGCGTCCCTGAAGGTGGAGTGGTGTCCCTGGGGCGACCGCTGCGGTGGTGGGCTTCACACTGCCTGCCCCTCCACCACACACATCACTATAGCCTCTGCCTGCCCCTCCCCCACAACCATCACGCTACAACCTCTGCCTGCCCCTCCACCACACACATCACTATAGCCTCTGCCTGCCCTTCCCCCACAATCCTCATTAGGAAGACCTGCACCTTCCCTATGAATCTTCAGCTCTGCGAGCGATTACCTGCTCCTGCGCCTGCTGTCCTCCTCTTCCTCCGGTGTCCATTGTTCTTATCTCGGCTGCGGTGAGTGTTCTCTCCTCCTCCGCGGCATCTGAAGCATTGGACGCCACAGCACAAAGCTGATTGGCGTGCGCCTCTGACCCCCGGAAGTGCAGGCGACAGCACTTCCGGGGTCAATCAGCTCTCTGTGCCCAGCGCCCAGAGTTTATCTGTATTGTGTCTTAAAGGTGGAGATACAGATAAATGAAGGTGCGCCTCTCCCGCTCACCCCCCCTCCGAAAACACAGTGGATTTAATCGACTGTCTAAAGGAGGGGGAGAGAATGTGTAATAAATTTTCTTTTTTCTTTGCTGCCAGAAGGTGCAGCCTCCCGCTGCGCGCCGCCCCAGGCACCGGACCATGGGTGCCTAGTGATAAATACGGCCCTGCCTGTAAAAGTAAATTGCAGAAGACCCCAGTGATAGGCATGTGAGGAGTGGGGGAGGATTATTTATTATCCCCCTGAGTTTTAGAACATGTGTAAGGATATGGACATACTGCCCACATTTCCTCTTGAAGACACCAGTGTTATTGTGATGTAAAGTAGTGTGTAATGTATCAGATAATATGTGTTGGCTCGATGAGCTGTGTCAGTGGGAGGCACAGTTTGGGGAGTCATGTAAAGCATATATAGGAATAACGGGTACATAGCAGTAACAAGTATAAATAATACACAATGGTTTAAGTTAAGATTTAGTGTAACGTAGGGACCAAGAGTGCAGGAGGGGGTGTAAGTGGTAGATAGTTTGTTAGTATGGCAGTAGACAGGAGCTGGCAGGCTTAGAGTCTGATACAGTTGGTAACCTATGAGACTTAGGGGCACTTTGCACACTAAGGGCGGCTTTGCACGTTGCGACATCGCACGTGCGATGTCGATGGGGTCAAATCGAAAGTGACGCACATCCGGCGTCGCAGTCGATATCGCAACGTGTAAAACCTTTTTGATACGATGAACGAGCGCAAAAGCGTCGTTATCGTATCATCGCTGCAGCCTCCGACATTTCCATAATGCCGGTGCAGCGACAGGTGCGATGTTGTTCCTCACTCCTGCGGCACCACACATCGCTGTGTGTGAAGCCGCAGGAGCGAGGAACTTCACCTTACCTGCCGCCGGCTGCAATGAGAAGGACGGAGGTGGGCGGGATGTTTACATCCTGCTCATCTCCGCCCCTCCACTTCAATTGGCCGCCTGCCGTGTGACGTCGCTGTGACGCCGCACGACCCGCCCCCTTAGGAAGGAGGCGGGTCGCCGGCTTGAGGGACGTTGCACGGCAGGTATGTGCGTGTGAAACTGCCGTAGCGATAATAATCGCTACGGCAGCTTTCACTAGATATTGCACGTGCGACGGGGGCGGGACTATCGCTGCAGCATCGGTAACACATTGTTACCGATGTCGCAGCGTGCAAAGCCCGCCTAAGACATCGCAGGTGCGATGTCGGTGGGGTCAAATTGAAAGTGACGCACATCCGGCGTCGCAGGCGACATCGTAGTGTGTAAAGCCTTTTTGATACGATTAACGAGAGCAAAAGCGTCATTATCGTATAATCGGTGTGGGGTCCGACATTTCAATAATGCCGGTGCAGCGACGGTACAATGTTGTTTCTCGTTCCTGCGGCCGCACACATCGCTGTGTATGAAGCCGCAGGAGCGAGGAACATCTCCTACCTGTGTCCCGGCTGCAATGCGGAAGGAGGGAGGTGGGCGGGATGTTTTCATCCTGCTCATCTCCGCCCCTCCGCTGCTATTGGCCGCCTGCCGTGTGACGTCGCTGTGACGCCGCACGACCCGCCCCCTTAGAAAGGAGGAGGATCGCCGGCCAGAGCGACGTCGCAGGGCAGGTGAGTGCATGTGAAGCTAGCGTAGCGATAATGTTCGCTACGCCAGCAATCACAAGATATCACTGCTGCGACGGGGGTGGGAACTATCGCGCTCGACATCGCAGCATTGGCTTGCGATGTCGCAGCGTGCAAAGTACCCCTAAGGCTCGACTCAAGGATCGGGGCTACAGTGTCCCTGGATCAGTAGGACATTGAGTAGAGCACAACTGGCAGATCCTTGTACTGGTGAGGAGCTAGAAAGCTGTCCAGGGTCATGTTTGGGACACGGTTGCCGCAAAGACAAGTAACGGTGAAGAATTACAAGAGTAGTCTCAGCTGCTGGAGGGCTAATACCCAGAGCAAGAGCTAGAAGCAAGAGTGCCTCTAGGAAACACAGGCAGCAGAACGTTAGAGGCTATGTCTGTCCTGATGAACTTGTACCAAAAATAAACCTATTTCTGCTGATTGATTTATAAAAGACGCTGTGTGTCATGCGTGGCCCTGGATGGAGGTGACTTTGAAGGCTGCAGCAACTGTAAAGCGCCAGGGAGGGGCAGTCGTGGGCGAGGGTCTTCGCAGAGGTCCTTAACCCACCCCGCCACAGTACAGACACGTGGAGGAAGAGTGGAGTAGGTGTTATATGATGGTGGTGTGGAGGGGGTACCTGCTGACTGCTGCGCTTTAACTTCTTCATCCGGCTTCTCCGGCTCCCGTACAATTCCATGGGCCCCATGCCCCATGCGCTCAGTAAGCAGACAACTACTTTTTTACTGATTATTGCTTAATTACTTAACAGGCGTTTTCCATTTCTTCATTACAAAGACATCATCATCAGCATTGCCATCTTTCATGCACATCATCTTCTGTATATGACCCGACTCTACAGGGACGGCTGTAATTGGGCGACTTATTCTCCCGCTTCGGACCCACTCCCCCTCCGTGGTGGTGGATCACACAGCTCGACTCACGGACGGTTAGACTCTCTTGATGCCCACCGCCGCAACTGCTTTCCCACAGGTATTTACGCCTGTATACTTATAATGTGGAATAAAGTGTAAAAATTCCAGAAGATTTGGAGTGCCGGTCCTTTGTTCAAGTTATACTGTGGATGACTTCCTTGGACACGTGCACCTTGGATTGTGTGCCGCGTGGAACTTTTGTTCCCACAGGTACCGGCAGATAACGCCTAAGGTAGGGGAGTCGCAACTCCTTTACATCTCCATGACTTACTGGACTTACGTTCACTGTAGATGAGTCCCCTCTAGATATATTTGCTGTTCTCTCTTTCTTTCTGCTTTTGTTCCTGTAGCAGGGACCAGTGGATAGTGAAGGTTTTGGCTTCCTTCACTCCTTAGGTCCCATCCCTGTCCTACTTCAACCACCTCCACCCAGTTTGCTCCACTCTGCAGCTTTCTGACCCTTCTGGTCCTTCCTTGTTCTTTACACTACAGCAGCTTCTCCCTAACTGCTGAACCAGGAAGTTCCTTCCCCTATATCTCCTCCTGTGCTGATGAGCCAACCTCTCACTTGACCCCCTGCTGCCCTGTCACTTCCTATCCCTTCCTTCTCACTAAGATACCCGGGAACCAGTGACACCTGGTGGTAGCCGGTCGTATCACAGGAGAATACCATACATTAAAATACAATGCAGCAAAACACATTAGTCACCAGCGGCTACATGGGGACGGTAGAGTGCTGGTCACCCTTTCACATAAGTGCTACACACTCTGGCTGGGGCAGGACACAGACACATAGCTTTAATGGACCAGGGGTGCGGAGGACCCTCGGCCTGGAGGTCGCCCCCTTCTTCACCATTTTTGAGAATCTTGATTTATTCCCCGGTAGAGTCATTCAGAAAATACGAATTGCTCTCCCTGGGGTGCATACCCACATCATGCAGTGAAGCAACCCTGTGCGTGTGGTCATTGTTTCACGGACAAAATATCCGAGCACCTGTGATACTCGGCTGAGCTCTGCGAGCACCTCGATGCTCGATAAAGTAACAAGCAGTGCCGAGTACGCTCGTTCATCACTACTGCTCATGTGGACCAAGAGATTCAAGCATCCACCACGCCAGGTGAGACGTAGTATTACAATTATTTATGTGACGTGTTTATTAATGCAGATAACTGGCTTTTGGGCCTGGCAATTTAGTAATGCGGATCAACGGCTTTTGGGTCTGGCATCTGACAGGGACATTGAGAATGAAAAGATTAGTCTGGAGATGACTCCTGGGCAGGACCATAAGATCATTCCATGTCAAGTGGACCAGTGGTCCCCACTCGACCTTCTCCGATTTTGCTGAAAATTTATAAGGATGTACATGTATGTTTGAAAAGAGGTTCTGTAAATTTTTAGGGCCAGATCTCAAATACATTGGGAACTGTTGACCTTTCACTGGAGGTTCCACCAAGCCTGCAGCTTCAGCTAAGAGGATTTTGCAAACTTTGGCACATAGCCATTAGAGTTCTATACTGGCTATGATGCGGAAATTTGGCATACCAGCTCAACTTTTGCTGCTAAACACGATAAAATTATTACCGGCTATGACAAAACAATATTTCGGCCGTAATTTTGTGTCAAAGTAGCTTGTAAAACGCCTCGCATAAAATTTATGCCTAACTTTGCCCATATATAACTCAAGACCAAAAACCAATAGTAACTGGTGCTTTGCCCTGTACACCAAACATCTACATGACTTTGCATTGCTGCAATATCACGGTCAAAGCATATGTATTTGTGGAAATATTCACACCCACATATGATGAAAAACTTAAAAAAAACGAATTTTACCTATTTTTAGGTAAAATTTCTCAAAAAGGGTACCCCTAAAATATATTAATTCTGATATCATTAAAGAGCACATTTTTCTCTACAAGGATCATTGTTGTTTTTTGTTTGGAGTCTCTCAGTTTAAGAAAAGAAAAATGCCACTGAACATGGTGTTATTTATGCGCGTAATGCATTGATTTTGTGTTTAATTTTCATATTCTTATCACGTGTTACAGAGTTGTATTGTTGCTAGCAATGTCTATTATAATCAAAAACCTATAAACCTTTTTATTTCTGAAAAGTTATTGACTATTGTTACATTTTAATGCATATATTATTAATTTTTTAGCGATGGAGAATGAAATTGATGAAGAATCGGCCCAGTGCTCTATCGGCCTTGCGAACAATTCGAAGTGCCACCTTAAGACATTCACCCATAGCAAGGATGAGTTGAAATTGTTTACAAGCTTTGGATTGGTTGAACAGAAATTGCTGCGTTGACGAGTGGGACTAAATTTTGACGAACATTCACAAATCTGTTTACACCATGAAGGTTCATTCTTGACCAAATATGAGCATTTGCAAAAATCATGTTGCAATCCTTTTGGGAAGAAAGGTCATAACACCAAAAAGAATTTGCGAGCTATCAATTTGTTAGCAGCTGACCAGTTGAACTAATTTACAAAGAATAATGTGAAGACTGGCCAGAAGATGTGTGCATTATGTCGAAAAGAATTTGCTAACAGGAAAAAATCAGCTGATCCAGTTTCCTCTGAATCAGATCCAGATGGAATGGAATGTTCTTCTGAAAGTCTAAATTCAAGCTTAACATCCATTGGCATCTCTCCTCTGAAATATCCACGGGTAAGCCAGCGGTATTCACTTGGATATGCAAGGAGAAAGATAAGTCAGGTACAAAATGCATTTTCTAGCAAGATTGCTTCAATTGGAGGGCTTGAGCCGAAAGACATTGAGCAAACAAAAACAGCACAGTGCAAAATGTGTCTGGATTACAATCACCTTTTGGCAGATTTGAAGCAAAAGCTGCAGGTGTCCAGTCGGCCAGAAAAGGTCCAAATCTTGACATTGGCACCTAAAAGTTGGTCCATTAAGGCTATATCAGACAAATTCGGTGTCTCTGAATGAATGGGCAAACAAGCTCGAAAGCTTAAATGTGAACATGGGATCTTAGCCTTACCTACAATCAAGTGTGGCAAGAAAGTTTCTGTGGAAGTGAAGAAAAAGGTGCAGGCATTTTTTGAGGATGATGAATTCAGTCGAATGTGCCCTGGTAAAAAAGACTATGTATCAGTGCGAATAGCAGGAGAAAAAAAGCAGATGCAAAAGCGACTATTACTGAGCAATATGAGGGAAATGTTTGTTGCCTATCGGGATCGGAATGGCCCTGAAATTGGATTTTCCAAGTTTTGTGAGCGTCGGCCAAAGTGGTGTGTAACCGTTGGATCTGCTGGAACACATTCCGTTTGTGTGTGTACCATTCACCAAAATGTCAAACTAATGCTTGCAGCATGCCCAATCAATGATGACTACAAAGAGCTCATATGCAAAATGGTCTGTGGAATTGAATCCAAGGACTGTATGCTTGGCCGTTGTGATAAATGCCTGGGTCCTGAAGTTTTAAAAGAATTTCTAGTTAATGTGTTTGTCAACAGTGACCCTGAAGATATTATTGAGTTCAAAGAATGGATTCACACTGATCGAGATACGCTTGATACCAAACAACTGACTATAGAAGATTTCATTGAAGAATTGGTTTTGAAAATTTCTAAACTTTATAGCCATCACTACATCGCCAAGCATCAAAGTTGTTTTCTGAAATCGTTGAAGAAAAATCTGAGACCTGGAGAGCTTGTGATCCTTATGGACTTTGCTGAAAATTACTCATTTATTGTTCAAGATGCCATTCAAGGTTTCCACTGGGAAAATAGTCAAGCTACAGTACACCCATTTGTAATTTACTTCAAGGAGTTAAATGGTAAAGCTGCGCAGAACATCAGCTTGTGCATAATCAGTGATTGCTCACGACATGACACAGTTGCAGTCCACACTTTCTTAACAGTAATTGTGGAGTATCTCAAGACTCTCATCTATGGGATTCGTCATATCTACTACTTCAGCGATGGATCTGCAGCCCAGTATAAACATTTCAAAAATGTTCTCAACTTGTGCCACCACAATGCTGATTTCAAAATCAGCGCTGAATGGAATTTTTTTGGTACCAGTCATGGAAAGTCGCCCTGTGATGGGATTGGAGGGACAGCAAAGAGGTTGGCAGCTCGTGCCAGTCTTCAACACCCAACTGAAAACCAAATACTGACCCCGGTGGATTTAGTCAACTTTTGCAACGAGCAACTGCAAGGAATCAAGTTTTTTTTTTGTTCCAAAAGAAAAAACTGACGAAATACGGGTAGTTCAAGAGGAAAGGTTCAAAGATGGACATACAATTGCTGGAACAAGAGAAAATCACCAGTTTGTGCCAACTGATGACAAAAAAATTCGCATTTCAAGGGTGTCAAATGACCCATCATCTTTCATTGCCCATGTAGATAGATCTGTCAGATCAGAAATGCCTTTTGTGCCAATTGCAAACCTCCAGCCAGGGCAATACATTGCCTGCATTTACAATAGGAACTGGTGGATTGGAAATATTTCTGAAATTTCAGTCGACGACCATGATGCATTAATACATTTTATGCATCCTCATGGACAGGTGGTACAGGCATAGTACAGGTCCGTAGAGGACGCCTGGGAAGGTTTATCAACCTTGCGGTTACGCATGTCAGCAATAGAGTCCTACAGCCCTATAGGGGTAGAGTTATATGAGTGAGGAGCCACTAGCAGTATTATAAAGTGACTGCTATGCACAGCCGGTATATACCGTAGCAAAATGCCATATACTGTCAAACAGTCGGCATATACCTGTAGGCAGAGCCAGTATATACCGCTAATAGCTGATATAAACCGCTAGCCAGCAGGCACTCACCGCTAGATAGACAGCGATATACCGCTGAGCAGAGCGGTATATAGTGCTGCAGAAGTGCAGAGCCAAGGAGGCGATCTCACCCGTGTCTGCTCCCCACGTGGAAAATGGTATCCAGTGTTCCTGGCAGCATGGAGGAGAGAGACGGCCCCCGGAGGCTGATTGGTCTCAGGGCTGGGACTAAGCGTGACGGCCAATCGGAAAGGAGCTGCTCCTGAGTGAGGGAGCGGCTTCCAGAGCAGTGAGAGGGGGCGTTGCTAGAATGCAGGCCGAAGCCGGGGGCTAAATTAATGATACTCCCCGGGATCACGGCCTGCATCGGCCCACCGGCGCCTTTCCAGGCAGCGGTTTGGATGCAGGGGACAGATGACTCGTCGTCTCCCTACCTGCTCCTGGCTCCGTCTGAAGACGCGTCGGTGATGGATGCGGGGATCTCAGGGACGCATCTTCGGCTCAAGGATGAAGCAGGTCCTCGGCTCTGCTTAGCCCTCTGGAGCTACCTTGGTGTGAGGTGCTTCCAGGGAGCCTGGAGGGGTACGCAGACCCGACCACTTGGGCGCGAGGGAAGATTGACGGCTTGTGCACGCCAGGTTTCCTCTGCCCGTACACGGAGGGAACGGGGGTGGCAAGGCACCCTGGTATTGCCCCTATCAAAAATAGAATGAATAAGAAAAAGAAAACAAAATAAAAAGTAAAAATAAAAACAAAATAAGCTGGCCTGAGGCACCTCTGGTGGAGCTCAGTCCAGACATGTCAGCCTCCCTGCTGACACTAGAAAAAACTGAGCTAGTTTCCTGCCTAGCTGGGGTATATGCTGTGGGGGAAGGAGCTAACACTTTTGCAAATCTAGTGTCACGCCTCCCTGGAGACACCATAATACCACTGTCTGTGTCCCCCAATGAAAAGGCGAGAAAAGAATAACATTGTCATTATGATGTTTCTGAATAAAAATAACCACCAACGCTGTGCCATAGATAAGCCCTATACTGTGCCCCTTGAAAATTATTGATCTTCACTGTGCTCCCGGCAAAAGAATATTACTCCACACTGTCCTCTCATATAAAACATTCTCACCACGCCGTCCCTACTTATATACTGTGACCACCACACTGTTCACCCTTGTATACTATGACCACCACACTGCCCACTAATAAACTAAAATGCTACACTATCTGCCCGTATAAATTATACCCACCAAATATTCCTCAATTATGAACTATTATCTGCACACTGTCCTCACATCATGCTGCCCCCTCCTCACAATATCCCACCCATGCTGCCCCTCTCCATACTGAGCCCTCACACTGCCCCTTCTCCATAATGACATCTCCATACTGCCCCACTAATCATACAGAGACCACCATGCTACCTCACGCCTAAAGCTGAGAGCCCCCATACTACTCCACATTTCATACTGAGTTCCCTACATTGCTCCACTCCATACTGAGCCTACCCATGCTGTCCCCTTTCCATACTGAGTTCTCACACTGCCTGTGTCCATATTGAACCCCCATGCTACCCCTTTTTCATAATGAGCTCCCAAAGCTGCCCCCTCCCCATAATGAAACCCCCACCATACTGAATCCTTACACCTTTCCTCATTTATTTTGTCCCTTGCATTATTCCTTACTCTGTAAGCCCCCCTAAACCCCCCCATCTACAGCATGGGCTTCTTAATCCCACCCCTCCTACAGCAAAAGGCCACCTACACCCCCTCCTACAGCAATAGGCTCCCTAAACCCCCCTCTACCACAATAGGCTCCCTTGACAGCCATCTTCTTTAATAGGCCCCTTAACTCTAATACTATAATAATAGCCCCCCCAACCATTGTCTAGAGTGATAGGCCACCTAATTCACAGACTACAATAATAGGCCTCCTAATCCTCTAATCCTCAATCTTTAGTCATAGGACCCCTAATCCCCAGTCTTTAGCCTCTGCCTGCCCCTCCTCCACAATCCCCATTCTAAAGCCTCTACCTGCCCCTCCCCCATAATCCCCAGTCTATAGCTTCTGCCTGCCCCTCCCCCACAATCACCAGTTTATAGCATCTGCTTGCCCCTCCACTACAATCCCCAGTTAATAGCATTAGCAACACGGTAGATGCTAGAATGTACAGGCTCCTCCCATAAAAGAATAAACATTTTTCTAAGTCTAGTTTCTAAGCGGGGGTGTGGATGTAAGACCACCAGGAGGGGAGGTTTCCAGGGGTGGGTGGGAGTGAAGCCCCCCCTTGCATGATTATGGTGGACAAGCCTGTGCTCACCCACTAACCTGAAAGGAGCTCGTACATTCTAACCTTAACCTTAGCAACACACATACCTTCCCTATTAATCTTCAGCTCTGCGAGCGTGTATCTGCTCCGGTACCCGCCGCCCTCCTTCTCCTGCTCCTACGGTGTCTGTCGTCCTCCTCCTATCTCTGGTGAGAGTTCTGTCCGCCTCTGCGGTGTCTGCAGCATTGGACGCAGCAGCAGGAAGCTGATTGGCGCGCCTCTGACTCCGGAAGTGCAGACTCTCTCTGTCCGCAGTTTAGTTGTATTTGCGTTTTAAAGACACGGATGCAGATAAAAAGAGGTGCGCCCTCGCTCACCTCTGTAAAGACAGCGGATTTATTAGACTGTCTAACGGAGGGGGAGAGGATATAACAAAAAATAAACATTTCCTGCCAGAAAGTGCCGCCCCCGGCAGTGTGCCGCCACAGGCACGGGACCACTGGTGCCTAGAGGCAAATATGGCCCTGCTCCTCGGTCAGCATTATATAATAAGAACAGGTTTTCAGTCTCTGAATATAATATAAATGCTTCCATTAAATGGTGTCAAAGATTTTGAAAACCATGAGAAATTGATGCATCCAGAAAATTATAAATGTGCCAAGCAAAGAATAAGCCTATAAATGAAAGCACACAGCAAAAAGTGCATCAAGTTGAGTAATAAAGTTCTTAAAAATGAGGGTGAGACTGCATTAACCTTGAAATACCAAAAATCAATGAAGAATACAAAAGAATTTATATTGAGAGAAGCTTTCCTGGGGTTTACATCAGATGTGCAGTGATGTTGTCTGGTTCACTCCTGAAGATTGGCAGATTGATGTCCAGTATTACACAAGTGTGTCAGTCGAGTTCATCTGGACCTACAAGTTAATTACTTCTTACAGCAAATCACCCCAAACCCTTCATTCTATCACAGATTATACTGATTCTTTACTTTACTTGTGGATGAAAGACATGAAACCAACACTCAGAAGGATCTTGGAAATGGAACCGTTTTATCTGACCGATCAGCAAATAAAAACATCTTCCACAAAAGCTTGATTACGTATTTTGAACTGTCGCTCTTAACCATAGCATGCTATTATGTCGCTCAGGGAAGGGGGTACTCGGCCCCGGGCGGTTGCAAACGGGAATGTCACTTCAGGCGGCCGTTGCCCGGTCCTGTGCCCTGGGGATGCTTAATAAAAGGCGGTATTTACAGGGGATAATAAAGTTAATGTTCGTGACGCCACCTGCGGGTTGCGGTTAAAAATGGAGAACCGCCGCTGCTCAACGTGGGTACTCCCAGGTATGGTGGTAGTCAGGGGCGGGCTGGGCCAGGGGGGCAATTGCTCTCCCAGCTCCTTTATTGGGCCGGCCGCCTGCTTCATAATGTCATTATAACACACATGGCCGCGCACAGTGAATTGCGCACGGCCGTGTCTCTTGTACTATGATGCAGCCGGGCACACTGACATTACAGGCGCAAACAGTGCTGACCGGCCACATGATACAGGAGACACGGCCACCCGCAGTGCACAATGTGCGGCCATTTGTGTTATAATGACGTCATGCAGCGCGCACTGCCTCCGTCCAGCCAAGGGTTGTGGCTACATCCCAGAGGCTAGAAGCTGCCTGGGTAGTGGGCGTGACCGGTTTTGTTAGTGGGCGTGGCCTTTTTCTCCCATCCACTATAATCATGCAGGCTTTGCCCCCCCCTCTCACCCTGCGCCCCCCATCTGGAGGTCTTACCTCGTTCCCCCACTTCTATTATAAAGAACTCCAGGATACCTGAAGTTTCTTTCTGTTATCAGCTGTGTTGCTGAGGCCCCGCCCCTTCTGATCACATGGGCGTGATGTCACAACAGGTCCTTTAGCCTACAGGGATTTACCATCTAACAAGTCTGGGGCCGCACAGGACAAAAGAAGTGTCCCCCAATCATCAAAAGTAAAAGCCCCCCAGTAGATGTCTGTGTGTCTAGGATTGTGTCTGTCTATGTGTATGATTATTTGTATGTGAATGTTTTCAAATATGTATATGCGTCTATGTGACTATATCTGTGTATGTGTCTGTGTATATGTGTGTGTATACGGCTGTACGCAGGTGTGTGTATGTGTATACGGCTGTACGCAGGTGTGTGTATGTGTATACGGCTGTACGCAGGTGTGTGTATGTGTATACGGCTGTGCGCAGGTGTGTGTATGTGTAAACGGCTGTACGCAGGTGTGTATGTGTATAGGGCTGTACGCAGGTTTAAGTATCTGTATAAGGCTGTACGCAGGTGTGTGTATGTGTATACGGCTGTACGCAGGTGTGTGTATGTGTATACAGCTGTGCGTAGGTGTGTGTGGGTAGGGGTATAAAGCTGTGCGCAGGTGTGTGTGGTTGGGTGTATAAGGCTGTGCGCAGATGTGTGTGGGTAGGTGTATAAGGCTGTGCGCAGGTGTGTGTGGGTAGGGGTATAAAGCTGTGCGCAGGTGTGTGTGGTTGGGTGTATAAGGCTGTGCGCAGATGTGTGTGGGTAGGTGTATAAGGCTGTGCGCAGGTGTGTGTGGGTAGGTGTATAAGGCTGTGCGCAGGTGTGTGTGGGTAGGTGTATAAAGCTGTGCGCAGTTGTGTGTGGGTAGGTGTATAAGGCTGTGCGCAGGTGTGTGTGGGTAGGTGTATACGGCTGTGCGCAGGTGTGTGTGGGTAGGTGTACAAGGCTGTGCGCAGGTGTGTGTGGGTAGGTGTATAAGGCTGTGTGCAGGTGTGTGTGGGTAGGTGTACAAGGCTATGCGCACGTGTGTGTGGGTAGGTGTATACGGCTGTACGCAGCTGTGTGTGGGTAGGTGTATAAGGCTGCACGCAGGTGTCTGTACGTGTATACGGCTGTACGCAGGTGTGTGTAGGTGTATACGGCTGTATGCTGTGTGTACACATCTCCGTACTGTATGTTTACATGTCTGTGTTTCTGGGGTTGTATGTGTGTAAGATGCCTGTATGTAAGGCTGTGTGCCCACCATCAGTGTTCACAGCGTTTTGTATTCAGAGTGTTTTCGCTGCATTGTACAGTACAAGCACAGTGGATGGGATTTGTACAAATCCTGTGCCCACTGGGTATGTACAGCCCAGAGCGAAATCTGACCTGTGGTGTGGTTTCTCGAGCCCTGTCATGTCAATGTATTGCTGTGTAGCCACAAGTGTCTCCACAGAGAGAACAGAAGAGACCACAGCAGCCCGAACCCTGACTGTGGGCACAGGCCGCTGTGGTCCCTGTGGAGAGCAGTCGCAGCCCCGCAGGAGAGAACATGCTGCGTCCAGGACACATGACTAGACCGTGGGCACATACCCTTATAGTGAATTGTGTATGTATAAAACATTTGTATCTCCAGGGCACAACACTTAATCTATAAGGGTGAGTGTCCACCATCAGGCGTCCTCACGGTCTGGATGCAGCGTGCTTTCTCTGGTGGAGACGCTAGGCTCCTGGGCGGGAGATTGCGCTGTCCGTGTAGACGATCAGAGTGAGTGTCAGCAGATATTCGCTGTATTCTCCCGTTCAGAGCACTAGCATCTCTGTAAGAATAAATTGACATGTTGAGGATAGGAAAGCAATGCCACATGTCAGTTTATAGAGCGTCTAAAAGAAGCCCAGGGGGCCAGAGATTTCTATAAATCCATCCACTGTGCCTGTACTGTACAATGCAGCATTTTGGACTCAGTGAAAACACTTTGCGTCCAACATGCTGCTGACACTGATTGTGGGCACGGGCCCTAAGGGCTCACTCACATATGTGTTACGGAATTTCATTTGTCTTTCCAGGTTTATGAAAAGAAAAGTGAAATTAACCCCTGCACTGTGACATAGCTATATCACCACCTTATGGCCTCCTTCACGTGTCTGTGTATCTGGTACGTGTTGTATCCGTTTTTTTCACGGTTACCACGCGTACTCATTATAACATATGGTGGTGCTCGCATGTCCATGTGTTTACACAGACCGTGTGTGATCCCTACGGAGACATCTGTTTTTTTCCCAGCAGCGCACATGACAAGGCCCAATAGAGGTTTATGGGGCCGTGAAAAACACATACAGCACACAGATGGAATAAGTGTATAGTCTGTGTGCCATCCGTGTTCCGTACGAGTTTAACATTGAAAATATAGGATAAGCTTTGTAATTGCTGTATATGTAGTTACAGTAGCTGGGTTACGGTACTGTTTCTATGTAGTAAGCGTGGTTTTGCTCCTATATCAATACAGTAAGCTCAGTTATGGTACCATAATTAAGCAGTGAGCTTAGTTCTGGTACTATGTCTATGCAGTAAGCTTGTTCTGTTCCCATAGCTATGTAAGAGGCTTGGTGTCCTGTTGGTGCTGTTTCTATGTAGTAGACTGAGTAAATACGATTTTGTTCCTGTATGGGTACAGCAAACTCAGTTCTGCTCCTGTATCTCTGTAGTAAGCTCAGTTCTGCTCCTGTATCTCTGTAGTAAGCTCGGTTCTGATCTCGTATCTCTGTAGTAAGCTCGGTTCTGATCTCGTATCTCTGTAGTAAGCTCGGTTCTGATCTCGTATCTCTGTAGTAAGCTCGGTTCTGATCTCGTATCTTTGTAGTAAGCTCGGTTCTGATCTTGTATCTTTGTAGTAAGCTCGGTTCTGCTCCCTTATCTCTGTAGTAGGCTTGGTTCTTCTCCCTTATCTCTGTAGTAAGCTCAGTTCTGCTCCCTTATCTCTGTAGTAGGCTTGGTTCTTCTCCCTTATCTCTGTAGTAAGCTCAGTTCTGCTCCCTTATCTCTGTAGTAGGCTCGGTTTTTCTCCCTTATCTCTGTAGTAGGCTCGGTTCTGCCCCCATATCTCTGTAGTAAGCTCAGTTCTGCTCCCATATATCTGTAGTAAGTTCAATTCTGCTCCCATAACTCTGCAGCAAGCTCGGTTCTTCTCCCTCATCTCTACAGTAAGCTCGGTTCTGCTCTAATATCTATGTAGTAGGCTCGGTTCTGCCCCCATATCTCTGTAGTAGGCTCAGTTCTGCCCCCATATCGCTGTAGTAAGCTCAGTTCTGCTCCATTATCTCTGTAGTAAGCCTGGTTTTGCACCCTTATCTCTGTAGTAAGCTCGGTTCTGCTCCCATATCTTTGTAGTAAGCTCAGTTCTGCCCCTATATCTCCGTAAGAAGCTCGGTTCTGCTCCATTATCTCTGTAGTAAGCTCGGTTCTGTTCCCATATCTCAGTACTAAGCTCAGTTCTGTTCCCATATCTCTGTAGTAAGCTTGGTTCTGCTCCCTTATCTCTGTAGTAAGCTCGGTTCTGTTACCATATCTCTGTAGTAAGCTCCTTGCAGTTCCCGTATCTATGTAGTCATCTTGGTTCTGTTGCATTATGTGAAAGCAGTAAGCGCGGTTCTCTTCCAATATATATGTACCAGTCTGTTCATAAAGTCTGTTACCACTGCTGCTTTAATGCAGCGACCAGAGATAAACAGACCAAAGGTGGGCCGACGAAACTTGAGGGCCATTGTCTTATGATTGCCCTCCAGGATAACATGTGCCAGCCAGCCCCTGGTGGTAATGGTAGCTATGGTGGTAGGCCCTCCGCAGGTAGGGCTGTGCCTGGGAGATTTATGGTGTATAATGATGGAGACCACACCAGGTTAACATTAACAGTCTCTACTCACATGGACCCTCGACGGCTGGTTCCAGTCCCTGTATTGCCAGTGCCAGATAGTGACTCAGGTTGCTCTTTCCACAGCACTCTCAGTGTGGTTGAGACCCCGAAGCTTGGAACTTTTGGGGGTCCCCCGGCTGTGATACAGCGGTCTGTCTGTTAGGCTGGCACTGCGAGGAGGTAAGTGTCCGAACCCCAATCCTAGTTTACTGTTGATGCCCCCGGATCTGAAAGGTCAATGAGGCCCCTGGAGAGCCGTCATCGTTCAGGTATTTGCCAGTCTAAAACTTGCGCTTGACCTAGGGCCCTGTGCCCCGTACGTATCCAGATTCCAGTGGCGCTCCCTCGTACCATCCCTGGGGTCTTGACTCCTGCCCAGAGGTACTCGCTTGACCTGGCTGGCAACCTGACTCCCGTGCCCCTGAGTCACCGTTACACAAACCCAGCTTAAGGCACGTCTGCTCCCTTCACTACATTTCCGCAGACTCCTTCCTATTCTCTCCAGACTGGCCTGCCTCCTCCCACCAGGTGGTCTAGTCCCTGGGTTCGCTCTGCCCACTGGGTGGCCCTCCCACTAGCCCTAGTGTGAGTGGCAACTGGGATTTTTAGGTGTGTGTTGCTGGTACTGGTGTTACAGATCCCAGGGGGTAGGTCCTGCATCCCCAAGAGGATGCAGTTCCCTGTAGTGCCCTGAGGGTCTCAGGGGCGCTACACTATTTTCATGGGACATAGTGTAATAAAAACCAAATCAATAATCAATAAGAGGAATAAATAGTATAAAGACCAAAGAAAAAAATCTTCTAAAACAATACTTTATTTCAATAGATTAAAATGGTATGCCTCAGAACCATCAATATAATTCTATCCGACCGTAGTCAAGTGAAGGGGGTGAAGTACAAAATGCAAGATAGGGTATGATAAAGTGGTAAAGTGGGGGTGACAGTGTTCACCGATACTTACAGAGATAATACTAGTAATCAGGCGCAATATATCTGCTGTCAATTGGCCCTCACTGTCACCTGCCTACCAGCGGAGTTGCACCATAATGTTTAGGGAGCCCCCCGCTCCTCGTCGGCTGTCCCCTCTCTTACCCTAGTTTGATATTTACCAAAGATAAACCCCCATCACCAAAAAGTAATGTGAAGATAGTTTGTGCCCAAAAATCTAACAGAGGTCAGAAAAGGCAAAAGTTAAGTCCTCCTAGTTATCGGGAACTAAACTCAGACTGCCTAAATTAACAGATTAAACAATTGCTCATAGAGCACAAACACCAGATGAATATTATCATATACACGGATATTAGAATGTAAATTCCCAGCAGGGACTTATCTGCCAGTATCCAGAAACTGTCTCAGTCCTGACGCGTTTTCCCCCCGAATTTCTTGGGGTTCATCAGGGGACCCTCACAGTACAATAGTCCAGGATCAAAAAGGCCATCTAATGCTGTCCATTCCAGGGGCAGACAATGCTGGTGCCTGGGTAAAGTCCCACAGTTGAGACTGTTTCGTGCCCACTGTAGAATGGCAGGGCACTCCAACCGTTAGGTATATAGTACCTATTGAAATAAATTATTATTTTAGGGTTTTTTTTTTCTTTGGTCTTTAGACATAGTGTAATACCCTCCAAAGTAGGAAGATTCCAAAGAATCTTAGGCCGGTTTCACACTTGCGTTGAACGGCATCCGTTGCTATCCGTCGCCTTGAGGAATTACAGTAATCGTTGCAGGAAATGGTTTTATTCCTCATAGACTTCTATTAGCTACGGATAGGAACGGATGACTTTGCGTTGCATCCATCAGTCGACGCTGCATTGCATTCGCCTGGCGGATGGAACGCTGCATGTAGCGTTTTTCTGTGCTTGGCGGAGTGTCAAAAAAACGCAACTTGCAGGATTCCGTCGGCGTCTAATGTTTTTATAATGGACGCCTATGGTGGCGGATTCCGTTAGAATCCGTCATTTGACGGATTCCGTTAATGCAACCGCAACACAACTGCGCATGCCCAGATCCGTAAAGTCAAGAAAAAAAATTATAACGGATTGCGTTAATTTGTACGATCCATTGCATCCGTTGTGCCACTATATGCAACGCATCCATTGCATCCATCACACAACGCAATGCAATGGATGCCGTTCAACGCAAGTGTGAAACCGGCCTTACTGTGTTTTTCCAAAAGTAAGACACGGTCTTACTTTTTTTTTAGAAAAACCACAAAGAACTATATCAAAAAAGGAGCCAAGACAAATGATATGTGCACACACAGAATGTGGTGAGCCTTCCTCCGCTGCAGCCATCTTTATGAGGAAGGCTCACCACATTCTGTGTGTGCACATATCATTTGTCTTGGCTCCTTTTTGGTGTTTTTTTACTTTTTTTTTACCCTGAAAAAAAGCGCTACGGCTTATTTTTAGGTAGGGCTTATTCTTGGGGAAACATGTTTACGCATATGGCTGATGATTTTGTCTGGGGCTCGTCATTTTGATGACCCAAAAAACAGTGCATGCAGCTTTTTTCGGGCTGTCAAAATGACGATTAGCGGTTAATGTTTGATGATGTGCAATCGCACGGAGGTTTCACTCACCTCAATGTAACTAACGATGCCGGATGTGCGTCACTTACGACGTGACCCCGCCGACACATCGTTAGATAAATTGTAGTGTGTAAAGCCCGCTTAAGACTAAGAATCTCTTTTAGGTTTAAAATGCTTAAGACATTGTTTTATACTTCGTGAACGTCCATCCAACCTAGTGTTGGTTTTAACCTTATAGAAAAAAATTGTTTTTTAACCTTCTTTCTTTGACGTGATGCTGGAAACAACTTTTTTCTATTGCCGAAGGTTCGAGGCGGAGAATGAAGGGGGCCCAAAAATTTTAGCAGTCTGGGGCCCTGAAATTCCTGGTGGCGGTCCTGGCTTCACACATCTCATAACCCAACATAGCCTGCTGGACAGAAGTGTCTCCGCGGCGTAGAAATACATGCAGCTGACCCGCTCCTGTCAGGGGAGTGTGCGACCATGCCGGGTGATGAGATGCAAGTCACACACAAGTGTAACTCTGGAATACGCATCCTCACAGGACGGGGATTTAAAGCGCCTCCAGCAAGACGTGGTAGCAAGCCCGAGCACTGTGGCCTGAGGAATCTGCCTGGGGGCCGCAGAAAACTTAATTGTGGGCCACATAAAGCCCGCAGGCCGGAGGTTCCTCACGCCTGTTTTAAAGTATCAATTTTGACTTTTAGGTTTTCTACGCCAATAGGTGTTGCCAAATTTAAAGTTCATTTCCTATCTAAAGAGTCTATTTGCATTATTTAAAGGGAACCTGTCAGGTCCAATATGCACCTAGAACCACGAGCAGTTCTGGGTGCATAATGCTAATCCCTGTCTAACTGTCTATGTATACACTAGCATAGATAAAGAGATCTTTAGAAAAAGTATTTCTAAAGCTCTTTTATTGTATGCTAATGAGTGCGGGGACTAGTTCCAAGGGCGTTGCACTACTTCAGATTGAAGCCGGGACGTGTACACCTGGCTTCATAGTGCGCATGACCGAAACTTCGGGGTCATGCGTACTGAGCCAAAATCCAGCGTCGGGCGACGATGACAGTGTAGAGGTGAGTGAGATAATCCTCTGATGCTGCACATTCATTAGCATGTTAGCACGCCCACAGAGGCCCGCAGGGGCATACTACCATGCTAATGGGACCGACTAGCAAGGAAAGCAAGGCCCTTGGGACTAGTCCACGCACTCATTAGCATATGATAAAAGATCTTTAGAAATACTTATTCTAAAGATCTTTTTATCTATGCTAGTATACAGGGACGGTTAGGCAGGGATTAGCAATATGCATCCAGAACTGCCCGTGGCTCTGGGTGCATATTGCACCTGACAGGTGCCCTTTAAATCCCCAAGGGAGCATTGCATGGCCTATCCAGTGCCTTGAAAAAGTGAACTGTGAACCGTTTACACATTTTTTCACATTACACCCACAAACTTAAATTATTTTATTGGGATTTGATGTGCTATACCAATACAAAATAACAGCATTTGTGAAGCGTAAAGGAAATATAAATCTGAAAATTGTGACATGCATTTGTTTTCAGCTCCCTGTAGTCTGATACCCCTAAATAAAATCTTGAAGACCAATTTCCTCCAAAAGTCACTTAATAAGTAAATTGGGTTTAATTTATTCTGATTATAACTACAGTTGTTCTGTGAAGGCCTCAGAGGTTTGCTGAGAACATTAGGTATCAAACAGCATCATGAAAATCAAGGAACACACCAGACAGGTCAGGGATAAAGTTGTGTAGATGAGTAAAGCAGGGTTAAGATATAAAATAAATAGCCCGAGCTGTGAAAATCTGATGGAGCACTGTTTAATCCATTATCCAAAAATGGAAAAAAGTGTACGGCACAATTGCAAACCTCCCAAAACAAATCTACAAGATCATGCACCATAGTTTACATCCTAAGTAAATTATAAAAAATGACCAAGAGATTCATACTACCTCAGGAGAAGCTTCAGAGATCTAAAGCTCAGGTGGGAGAATCTGTCCACAGGACAAATATTAGTTGTGTACTCCACAAATCTGGCCTTTACGGAAGAGTGATAGAAGAAAGCAAGCTAAAAGAAATCCTGTTTGCAGTTTGCAAATAGCCATGTGGAACACACAGCGAGCATGTGGAAGAAGGTGCTCTGGTCAGATAAGACCAAAGTAGAAAAATGCTGTGTGGCGGAAAACTAAAACTGCACATCAGCCTGAAAACACCATCCCTAAACATGGTGGTGGCAGTATCCTGCTGAGGGGAGGCTTTTCTTCAGCAGGGGCAGGGAAGTTTGTCAGAGTTATTGAGAAGATGGAGGGATCTAAATACAGGGTAGTCCAGGAGGAAAACCGGTTAGAGGCTGCAAAAGACATGAGACTGTTTTGTAAGTTCACCTTCCAGAAGGACAACGACCCTAAACATCCAGAGCTACAAAGGATGGTTTATATCAAAGCATATTCATGTGTCTGAATAACCCAGTCATGGTCCAGACAGAAATTTCATTAAGAACCTGTGGTAAGACTTGAAATTGCTGTTCACAGATGTTTCTATTAAATCTCACTAAAGCGGGCTTTACACGCTACGACATCGCTAATGCGGAGTCGTTGGGGTCACGGAATTCGTGACGCACATCCGGCCGCATTAGCGATGCCGTTGCGTGTGACATCGATTAGCGATTTTGCATCGTTGCAAAACAGTGAAAAATCGCTAATCGGCGACACGGGGGTCCATTCCCAATTATCGTTACTTCAGCAGTAACGAGGTTGTTCCTCGTTCCTGCGGCATCACACATCGCTGCGTGTGACGCCGCAGGAGCGAGGAACGTCTCCCTACCTGCCTCCCGGCCGCTATGCGGAAGGAAGGAGGTGGGCGGGATGTTACGTCCCGCTCATCTCCGCCCCTCCGCTGCGATTGGGCGGCGGTTCAGTGACGTCGCTGTGACGCCGCACGGACCGCCCCCTTAGAAAGGAGGCGGTTCGCCGGTCACAGCGACGTCGCCGGACGGGTAAGTATGTGTGACGGCTCTGGGCGATGTTGTGCGCCACGGGCAGCGATATGCCCGTGTCGCGCAACAGATGGGGGCGGGTACGCACACTAGCGATATCGGGACCGATATCGCAGTGTGTAAAGTAGCCTTTAGGCTAGCGCCACACATCCGTGCTGCCGGCACGGGTTTGTCATTTTTTACACGTACCGGCGGCACGGAGACACGTTAACCAATGCTACCCTATTGTAGCAGGCACACACACGTAAAACCTCACGGAACGTGTGTCCGTGTGCGTTTGTACGTGTGTGCGTTTTTCAAAGCGCTGACATGTCAGTGTTTTCTCCGGCAGCACGGGTGTCACACGGCCCGCACCCGTACCACACGGGTGTAGTGTGGATGCGGTCCCGTGTGACACGCGCCGGAGAAAACACACATGTCAGTGAAAAAAACAAAAAACATTAACTCACCTTCTCCAGCCCTCCTGTCTCTGCCGCTGCTGCCTCTTGCTGCCGACCGCCGCTCATTATTCTCATTGAATATTCACTTCACTGCCTGGCAGCAGCAGCAGCGGGGAGTCGGGAGGGCTGGAGACCGAGGATCAGCACCACGGACAGCAGCGCGGACAGCAGGAAGGACCAGGTGAGTATGATAATTACCGGTTCTACGTGTGCTATCACGGATAGCACACGTAGAACACACGTGTCACGCACGTACCAGAAACACGTACTTACCTGCACGCAACACGCAGGGAAAATACGTGTCTCTCGGCACGTGCGTGATTTTCACGTGAGTGTGGCAGAAGCCTAAGGCTCAGTTCACATTTCCAGTATCCGTTAGAACGGATCCAGCAGCAATCTGCAAACACAACGTTCTTGTCCGTTCTGAAGAAAAATATTTTTGCAGGATTTTTTTTTAACATTGGAGATTATGGAAAACTGATTCGTTAACTGATTGCTATTTAGCCATCCATTTTTCTTGCATTTATAAAGAATCCATAGACTTTCATGTTAAAAAACAGATCCTGCAAAAATCTATTTTTTGACAACGTATTGCTGCTGGATCTGTTCTAAGGGATGATTACTGGACATGTGAACTTAGCTTAAAGGGAACCTGACACCTAAAATATGCGTTCTGAGCTATCAGTAGACGCATGTGTGCCCTAATTACACCTCCCTACCCATCCCTGTGTTATAAAATTGTATAATATGAAAGTAAAAAAAAACGTTTTATTACCTTCATATTTCCTATGTAAATAGCAGGGAATATGGTCACAGGGGCGGCGCCTTGCCCTGCATACTTTCCGTGGTATCACGCCCCTGTGGGAGTGATACTATAGAGTCACATGAGCAACGTCACCGTCGCTCATTCTGTCCTGCGCACGTTTACACTTACTATTGTGGCAGGCTTCTCTTCCGGGTTCTTCTTGTCAGTTTCAGACGCGCACTGCGCATGCGCAGTGCGCGTCTGAAACCGGCGCGTGAACAACCGGAATTGAAGCCTGCCACAATACACACAGGATAGAATGAGCGACGGTGACGTTGCTCATGTGACTCCATGGTATCACGCCCACAGGGGCGTGATACCACGGAAAGTATGCAGGGCAAGGCGCCGCCCCTGTGACCATATTCCCTGCTAGTTATATAGAAAATATGAAGGTAATAAAACGGTTTTTATTACTTTCATATTATACAATTTTATAACACAGGGATGGGTAGGGAGGTGTAATTAGGGCACACATGCGTCTGCTGATAGCTCTGAACGCATATTTTAGGTGACAGGTTCCCTTTAAGATAGAGCTATTTTGCAGAGAAGAATTTTAGCTTCTTGGTGAAAACATATCACGGAGTGTCAAGATGGAAGGATCAAACATTGGGCTCCTACACAATACAAAGAAGACAAAGATATTAACTACTGCCAGTTATGACTGGGACACATGTGAGATGGACGGTGACAAACTGGAAGTTGTAAGGACGTCAACCTACTCAGATCAATGATCACTCAAGATGCAGCCACGACACCAGAAGTCAATAGGAGAATAGCTATGGGTAAATCAACAATAAAGTCCCTGGACAAGGTCCTCAAATTGAGGAACATTTCAATAGTGATGAAGACACAGCTCCTACATAGTCTGGTCTTTTCTGTAGTAACAGTAGATGCTAAACCAGACGATAAAGAAATAAGACAGAAAACAATGCCTTTGAAATGTGATGCTGGAGTAGGACGTTATCAATACCATGGATGGCAAGAACGAAAAACAAATCAATTTTGGAACAAATCAAGCAGGACATGTCACTTGACATGTCACCAAGCTAGGACTTAACTGCCTCTGGCACATCATGCGAAGAGAGCAATCACTGGAGAAGGACATCATGGTCAGAAGACTAGAAGAAAAAAGTCGAAGAGGAAGACCAGCATCCCGATGGCTTGATAATATCAAGATGACGGTGCAGGACACCCTGGTGGACCTATCTAGGCTGCACAAGATGGATCTTCCTACAGAGCATTCATCCATTAAGTCACCATGGCTCGAAATTGAGCTGAAGGCTGTTAAAAGAAAGAAAGAGATGTGAAAAGCTGGTAGAGACATACCTTAAAAACTTCAAGCTAAATGTAGTAGTAGAAAGTATTGACTGAATACAAATGCACAGCACAATTTTCAAATTTATTTATTTTAAAATACTTAGGAATCCATGTATAATTTCCTTGCTACTTACTTTAGGTATGTTACATAAAATTCCAATAAAATACAATTTACGTTTGAGGGTATAATGTAGAAAAAAGGCTGAAATGTTAACGGGATATGAATACTTTTGGCACTGTAACTTTTTGCTCTACACAAGGATACATTTTACTCCTTAGCATAAGGATTGAAACTTTTGGTAAAGGCAAGAACATTATATAGGCTAATGCTCTTCTTGGGCCCTATTGTTCTACATAGCTCAGAATAGGACATTTCTTTTATATCTCTATAACGAGACACCATTAATTGAACGCTATAAAGTTTATTAGCCCAGTCCTTATTAATTCAATTTAATAAGCTATGGGAAGTTGCAGACTTATTATTAATATTATCAACAAGCTGCACATATGGTTTGTCCGCCCTTGGTGTGAACCCTGACCTGCATCAATTAATTTCCTAAGTGTTAGGGTATGTGCGCACGTTGCGTAAATACATGCAGTTACGCTGCGCTTTGTAGCGCAGCGTAACTGCATGCGTCCTGCGTCCCCTGCACAGTCTATGGAGATTGTGCAGGGGCCGTGCGCACGTGGCGTTTAAGAGCGCAGCGCTTCGGCTACTGCCGAAGCGCTGCGTAAAAAGAAGTGACATGTCACTTCTTTCCTGCGCTTTGCCGGCAGCTCCTGCTCTGTCTATGGCAGGAGCTGCAGGCAGAGCGCATGGAATCGGCTTCTTTTTTTTTTTCACTACAGACATTTCTGCAGCGATTTAAAGAGCACATGTGCTCTTCAGATCGCTGCAGAAATTTCTGCAGTGAAGTACGCAACATGCGCACATAGCCTTAGGCCCTGTGTGCACTGGAAAACGGAATTTTCTTATGAAAATTCCGCAGAGTCGAAAAGATTACCGCACCCGCGATAAAAAAAACGCGGCAAATGCACCCAAAATCCGCATGCGGTTTGCCATGGTTTGCTGCGGTTTTACCGCGGTATTGTTCGCGGTATTGCCGCGGTTTTGCCGCGTGCGGGTTGGTACATGTGCTTGAATGCATTCAATGCTTGAAAAGCAGAACACATCCATTTTGGCATTAAACGCTGCAGTTGAAAAAGCAGCAATAAAGCAGGTAAAAAGCAAAGTGCGGACATAGCCTTAAAGTTGTTTAAGTTCATAGTCTTCTATTCAGCCACACCAAAGCACATTACTATCAGTAAGGATAGGCTACGCAGTGACTTGTGGCCACGTGACACAAAATTGCCTTTTTCAGTTCTTTTAGATTTTATGGATATCCCAAGGAAAACCCCAAACTGTTGAAGTAATTCTTACTCGTATTAAAAGTTTCTGGGATTCATTCTGCGGTGCCAGTGAAAAAATACTGTACACAGGCATGTGATTTCCAAAACTCTCCAAATTATTTTAATGAGAATAGCTCTTTTAGAGCCTTCAGAAATATAGGTGTACTATGCATAAATGAAAGTTCTCCTTACATGGTAGCAAATAGTAGAATACATAACTACATAATAAGTAAAGACACTCCCAGCATCCACCCAGCTAAGCCACATCCCCTGAACAAGTCAAGTGAAATCACACACCTTTTGAACTTTTTGGCAGGCTTGAAGTCATTAACAGGAAAAAGAGAAAAATGGATCCAGCACCAGAGAACTATGTATAAAAATAGACAAACATTTTTTATTGATACTTAAAAAAAACAACATCTCAAAATGTAACGACATCAGGCATACAAGACACCTTATGCGTTTAGAACAAAACACATAAAAAACGTCCTTAACTCCTTCCTTACTTGTACAGTAGCATTACTAAAACTGTTACACAATCATTGATATGATTCTGGACATGTTGGATTTTAGCATGCCAACATGGCCACCTTTGATTTAACAGAGTGACATTTAGGCCTAAGACACACGCCGAGAAAATCGGTGCGAGTGGAGTGCGATAAAACATCGCATTCAACTCGGACCAATATTAGCCTGTGTGTCAGCGCACACGAGCGATTATTTTCTCAGCCCTAATTGGACCGAGAAAACAATCGCAGCATGCTGTGATTGTAATGCGAGACTCTTTCTCTCGCACCCATTCAAGTGTATGGGGCGAGAGAAAAATCACACTGCACTCGCGGTACACCGGTGCACTGCAAGTGCAGGGCGAGAATGGCAATAGCCGGCTACGGAGGAGAGTGCAGCGCCGGCCCGTCCCCCACAGCTGAGGTCCGCTCGCACAGTTGGACCTCACAGGGACACTCGCATGACACTCAGCTCTGCTGTACTGCCAGAGTGAGCCGAGTGTCATGCGAAGGGATCACAGTAATCCCCATGTGGCCCCAGCTTAAGACTTTATGTTCGGTGATGACCACAAGTCAACAGGTAGCCCTAGACCATTGGCTAGTGTAAACATGCCACCAATCTTCTGTTGACAAAGCACAACCCCGGGTCATTGACTGCTGAGATCACTTATGAGTACCAATAATCATTGTTTGCTCCATGTAAACATGTGATGTGCTGACAGCATGAACGCTGTATGGGGACTGAACTATCACACAGTTTTGTCAGCCGGTGTCAATGAGCACCGATCAGCGTTCACATACCCGAACCCATGTCAGCCAAAATAAATGGGCCTTTAGGAGACACTTGTCTTATCACAAACATTAAAATTGCAAAATTAAATATTATTGCACAATGAATTTACTTCATAAGGACAAAAGCGACCAGAATTAGATCTCAATATGATTAGAACAAATGAAAGATTATCTAAAGGCCAAAGAGATAATTAGCAAAATGAACGGAGACATTGATGTAAGAATAAAGAAAATTAATGACAAGGGTAAGAAAGAAAAAGTGCCATAATTTTAGGTGCTAATAGGAAAAAAATCTGAAGACACAGACAGCATCCAACCGTCTTATCACTATATCGGCAAAGAAAAAAACCTTTAAGGGGATGTTCCTGTTTAGAAAACTTTGTATCATAAGCTGTAGTAATGTCACGGCGTCAGAATATGGGGTACACCGAGGACACTAACAGTGGAGGGCCCTAGTACTAGTGAGAGGAAAGATGGACACCTCCTCCTCTTACCTGCCGCTGTACACTGCACTCCTAGCCAGACCATATACAGGTTCCTGTCACTGCGCAGGAACCTGAAGTCCTGAAAAGACCTTTCAATAGTTAGTCCCTGGCTAGGGAGTAGGCAGGTGAGGGACGCTAGCCCCACTGCTGAACTAGCACAACACATCGGGGAAGGAAGACAGACAGACTGATATAATTTTTTGATAGATATAATGTTTTGATCACTTCTTATTGCATTTTATTGCAATGTTGCAGTGGCCAAAGATATGTAATTCTGGATTTTCAATTTTTTGTAATTACACTGTTTACAATTCTAATTAATTTTAAAAAAAAATGTTGATAGATCAGAGATTAACAAATGCAGTGATATCAAATATGTGTATTTTTTATTATTTTTTTTTATTTTTTATCTTTAGTGGGGCAAAAGGGTGGTGATTTGAACGTTTGTGTTTTTTTTATTATTTTTGTTCATATTTTTACAATTTTTTTTTTACTTTTTACTGTTTTTAATAGCGGGGACTTGAATCTGCGATCGTTTGATCACTTGTGCTATAAACAGCAATGTATCAGCACTGCTATGTTTAGCGAAAATCACAATCTCCTATGAACACCAGCTAAACGCTGGTGTTCATAGTACAATAGTAATGACAAGCACAGAGTTCTTCAGCAGACCCCCGGCTCTCATGACCATCCATCAGCACCCCACGACCATGACACGGGTGCGCCGATAGGCATGTGAAATAACACGCCTCTCTGCCGGTGTGTACTAATTGCCGCTGTAAGAGATTGACAGCGGCATTTAACAGGTTAACAGCCATGGGTGAAGACTGAATCAGCCATCATCTGCCAGAAAAGATGTTGGTTTGTACAGTGGCATGGGACGGTAATCATGGGCAAGAGTTCATGTCCAGATGCCAGTGTAGACTGCATGAAGGACAGAGTAATTGAGCTTGTAAGGTATTTTTACAATGCTGTGCAGGCCTCATGTTGCCTCTCACATTGGCTGGCTAGGACCAGATGATGACTTATTTCCACAAGGAGACCACCAGTTCATTTTAAACAACAGTATTGTACACAACAGTTCATCTTCATCAACAACTTTATACACCAGATAGCGAGCACATATCTTCCAGCACATTTCAGGTCTACACAGCATACTCAGACACATCTCAGTGTGAGCAGTTTTCTTTCCAATGTTAGGCTATGTGCGCACGTTGCGTACTAGCCCTGCAGAAATTTCTGCAGCGATCTGAAGAGCACACGTGCGCTTCAAATCGCTGCAGAAAAAAAGCCGATTCCATGCGCTCTGCCTGCAGCTCCTGCCATAGACAGAGCAGGAGCTCCCGGCAAAGCGCACGGAAGAAGTGACATGTCACTTCTTAGAACACAGCGCTTCGGGCAGCAGCCGAAGCGCTGCGCTCTAAGACGCCACGTGCGCACGGCCCCTGCACAATCTCCATAGACTGTGCAGGGGACGCAGGACGCATGCAGTTACGCTGAGCTACAAAGCGCAGCGTAACTGCATGTATTTACGCAACGTGCGTGTGACGCCCTGGGCAAGCCAGGGGTCACAGGTCATGCACCACCACACCCTACACCCCAGTTAGGCACACCAAAGCTAAACTAAAATCCTTGTTGCCTTCCTCCAGGGGATGATGTTCACACCAGGGGGTGGGCCAGGCGGTTGGCTCCGCCCACCGAGGAGTTCACAGCCCTGGAGGCGGGAGAACCAGGCAGAACAGTGAGGGAGGTGAAAGTGAGAGGAAGCAAGATAAGCTAGGGACGGAAAAGAGTAAACAGCTAAGATGAGCTAAGGAAGTGAAGTGGAAGTGGTAAAGGAGGAGTAGGAGAAGTTGAAGGAAGGTGAAAGGTGACAGAAAGGAAGCCTGAAGTAGTCCAGCTGTGTGCAGGACAGAGTCAGCAAGGTCAGCAACGGCGGTGACTGTCTGGAGGGGGACCGTTTGGAAGTTCCTGGAAGGACCGCGGACGGGTAGTGGCCCGGCGGTCTGGAGCAGTGTACCAAAGGACAGTCAGCACCAGGGCAGGGGCCTCTCGGACCCCGGCAAGGCTAGGAGTCGCCATAATTTGCCAAATCCATCAGTGAAGGGGACGTAGATCCCCCAACAACCAAGTCCCGATTGAAGGCAACAGCCCAACCAGTGTAGCAGAAACACCGCCACCGCCAAGGCACCAGTTTCTCAGGGCCAGCGCCTGCGGGCAAAGAGTAGAGCTCCTTCGGTCCAGCTTGAAGCCGGGGAGCGGGTTACCGGTGGGAACCCATCGCTACCAACACAGAAACAAAGGTGCAAGGAAAAGGGACATCACCGTCACCTACTGGGAGAGCAAGTGCAGCCGTCCGTGGGAACCGTCTTTCCAGCCGTGTGGTTTACCGTAAAACTGTGTCAACGTCTCAGGCTGAGTGAGTACCACAGTGCCGCAAGGCACAGCGCTGCCCCTGCGTCCCTGCGCCCACCAGGCCCTGCATCTCCCATCTCATCACCGGGCCCCGGGATCACCAACCCCTACCCACGGAGGGGCAACACAACACCTGGCTGCTCCACATCACCATCTCCGGGATCCCGATATTGAGCAGCGGTGGTGAAATCACCACAACCGTGGGTGGCGTCACGGACAATAAACAATCCCCACACCCAACCAACCCCTTTCACTCACGGGCGAGGAGTGCCGCTCGAGAACCCCCGGGATCCGGCCTACAGCTCGAGCCACCACTGAGCAGCGGCCGCCGGACCCGAGCAGAAGGGGGTGAGCGTAGTGTGCTGACACCCTCCTCCCCGCCCGCGACAACTTGGCGTCACGAACAGGATCTTACCGCTCTGCCGTTTGGTAGAGGTGCGCCTTGTTACCGCCAGAGTATCCGGCTGAAAAATTTCAGAAGTCGCCATCTTTGGCGCGAAAAGTTCCCGCTCGAGCGTCTTCTCGAGTAGCAGAGGCGCGAAGGCCAAAACCCCGCCCCGAGAGAGGAGTGGCCGGAAAGAGCTAAGGGGGACAGAAACAAGATGTCTGCGCCCGACGGAGCCGCTGGAGGAGCGGTGCTCGCAGCCGCAGTGGCACCCGCGGATGGGAATGGGCCTGCCCAGGTCCCGGCCGTACTGGCGGGAGGTGCCGCGGCCCCCGCGCTCGCTCAGGTCATGCCGTTCTCCTTGCCCTATGCGCCCGGAGCTGCCTGGCTACCGCAGTATGACGGGAAACCGGATGCCTTACAGGCCTTCTGGAAGAAGCTTAACCCGTTGCTAGAGCTGTACCCCCTGACTGATAAGCAACGTGCAGCGATAGTGCTAGGCCAGTTAACCGGTGCGGCTGAGCAGGAAGCGGAGACCTGGGCCGAGGGGGACCGGCTCTCTGTAGCCACCATCTTTGAGAAGCTACAGACTGCCTTCGAGACCCGGACTGAAGCTGAGCTGAGGATGCAGTTTTACCAGTGCCGGCAACGGGCTGGGGATAGCATTCGGGACTATGCTTTACGTCTGCAAACCGCCCTCCGCACGCTGAAGCGGGTGAATCCTATTAATGAGGCGGATAGCAACAAGATGTTAGTAGAGCAATTTGCACAGGGGATGAGGTCCCCTGAGGATCGTAAATAACTCCGGCTGTGGGCCCTGGAATACCCTGATGTGGACTTTGCTGTGTTAAAGGAACGGGCCATTAAAGCACTACAGCCCCCAGCTGCAGAAGTTCTGGAACCCGCCCCGTGGCCCGTCGAGACGGCCCCCGTTGTGGCGGCCTCTGCCATACCAACCTCTCCAATACCTACAGCCCCAAGCAGCACGGTGGAAGAACTGGCAGCCCAGGTCCGTCGCATGGACGGAGACCTCGCCAAGATCCTTGCTGCACTACAACCTCTGAACAGATCTCAGCCTCCAGCACAGATACAGCTTGCTGACAGCCCCGAGGATGTTCCCTGGATGCAGCGGAGAAGTGCTAATAACCCGCGGAGCTGACCTCCAATCTGCTACAAGTGCCGTAAGCCGGGTCATTACTTCCGACAGTGCCCGTTAAACGAGCAACCCCTGGGGCCCCGGGCCAATCCTCAGGAGTAGAACATCGTGGCCCCCCGGACTGGTGGGACCGATATATCGGGGCCCGCCCCATCATCCCCGTGGCTGTGGACGGCATACCAGTGATGGCTCTCTTGGACACTGGATCACAGGTAACCACCATACCGTACACGTTGTACCAGCGGTATTGGGCAATAGACGAGCTGGCACCCCCAGATAATAGTATAACGCTAATTGCCACTAATGGACTTCCATTGACCCAGGTGGGGTATAAACAAGTGGCTATGACAGTGGGGCAAGCTGAACTGCAACACCAGGGTATGATTGTGATAATGAATGAACCCAGTGATCATAACCCGAAGATAGTGCTGGGAACCAATGTGATGGAGCATTGCATGGCTGATGTGTTGACCCTATTGCAACAGCTAGCCGCCACAGCGGCAGGGAGCCGGCAGAGAGCTGTGCAGCGTGAGATCCGAGCTCTGATGTACCGCCAGCATGTAAGCTCAACAGGAGGAGAGATTGGTGGAGTGAGAGTGATGGATGTTGCTCCATTGACTGTGCCCCCTAGGAGTGAGATGATGATTTGGTGTAGGGCAGCAGTAGGGCCTCAGGGGCGTGACTACCCTGCTATGATGGAGCCCATGCCCTCCGAGCACTGGCCCACTGTAATGGCCGCCAGAGGGGTGGTGGATGTAAAGAAGGGGAGGGTGCCTGTGAGGGTGTTGAACTGTGGGGAGGAAGAAGTCAGGCTTCCCCGGTATGCCACTATTGCCAAGCTGCTCACCCTGGATCCCCACACCATCCACGAAGCCAGTCCCTCAGTCTCCCCACCTAACACCAGCACTTCCCCGCCTCAAGGGGTGATAAAGGAGTGGCACTAACAGCTACACGTGGGTACTGACGATACTCCTACACATCACAAAGCAGGGGTGTACAGGGTGGTGCAGGAGTATGAACAGGTTTTCAGTAAACATCCACTAGACTTTGGGCAGATCAAGGGGGTCCAACATCACATTCCCACCGGTGAACACCCCCCTATCAAAGAGAGGTACAGGCCTATTCCCCCTGCACATTACCAGTGTGCCAAAGACATGTTGAGGAATATGAAGGAGGCAGGGGTTATTCGGGACAGCTGTAGTCCCTGGGCCGCCCCGTTGGTACTGGTTAAGAAGAAGGATGGTACCATGCGGATGTGCGTGGACTACCGGAAGATTAATCAGATAACCCATAAAGATGCCTACCCACTGCCTCGTATTGAAGAGTGTTTGGCCGCACTGAGAACTGCAAACTACTTCTCTACCCTTGACCTCACCAGCGGATATTGGCAAGTGGCAGTGGCACCGGAGGACCGGGAGAAAACCGCCTTCACCACTCCGATGGGGCTCTGTGAATTCAATAGTATGCAGTTCGGGCTGTGCAACGCGCCAGGAACCTTCCAACGGCTGATGGAGTGCTGTCTGGGACACCTAAACTTCGAGACCGTCCTATTGTATTTGGATGATGTGATTGTTTACTCCCAGACGTATGAAGCCCATCTGGAGCACCTGGCCGAGGTGTTCACGTCCCTTGCCAAATACGGGATGAAATTGAAGCCTTCTAAGTGTCACCTGCTGAAACCCAGGGTGCAATACCTGGGGCACGTGGTAAGTGCAGAAGGTGTCGCCCCCGACCCTGAGAAGATCACCGCCATCCAAGGCTGGCCGAGACCAACCACAGTGAGGGAAGTACGGCAGTTTCTGGGTCTGGTGGGGTACTACCGGCGCTTTATCAAAGGGTACACGAAGATGGCTGCTCCCATGCAAGATCTCCTCGTGGGACAGACCAAAGGTGGTAGACCCCTAGGGGTCCCACTGGTGTGGGAGGAAAAGCATGAAGAATCCTTCTGCCAGCTGAAGGCGGCCTTGACTGGGGAAGAAGTCCTAGCATATCCTGACTATGGCTGCCCATTCATCCTTTATACGGACGCCAGCAATGTGGGACTGGGAGCAGTCCTGTGCCAGGTCCAGGATGGGAAGGAGAAAGTAATAGCTTATGCTTGCCGGAAGCTTAGGCCAACTGAAAGGAACCCCGAGAACTACAGCTCCTTCAAGCTCGAGCTCCTGGCATTGGTATGGGCTATCACCGAGCGGTTCCGCCACTACTTGGCTGCCGCAAAATTCACCGCTTTTACGGACAACAATCCGTTGACCCACCTAGACACAGCTAAGCTGGGCGCATTGGAGCAGCGGTGGGTGGCCCGGCTAGCCAACTACGACTTCACCATCAAGTACCGAGCTGGTCGTGTCAACATTAACGCTGATGCACTCTCCCGAATGCCCCATTTGTCAGAAGAAGGGGGCGAGGATGATGACCTCGAGGAGATTGAGCTACCTGCATTTCACCAGCCACCAACTGAGAAGATACAAATACACCAACAACGGGTGGATCTGGACCCCCGGCCCAGTCAGGAATGGCAGGAAGCTCAAAACCAGGCGCCGGCTGTCTGCCTCGTCAAGACCCTGGTGGAACAAGGTGCTGTTGGAATAGACCCTGCCGCTCCCGCTGAAGCCCAGCGTTTGTGGAAGGAACGGAAAAGGCTTTATCTCCATCAAGGGAAGCTGTACCGTGAGCTGATCAACCCGAAGACCCATGAGAAAATCTGCCAGTTGGTTATTCCCCAAGCTGATGTGGCTACTGTTCTGCGGGCATACCATGATGGTGCCGGACACTTCGGGTGGAAGAAGCTGGAGATGCTGTTGAGAGAGCGGTTCTACTGGAGTGGGATGTGGGAGTCGGTGGAGGCCTGGTGCCGAGAGTGTGGTCCTTGCACGCTGAGAAGGAAGGACGAGACCAGCCAGAGGGCGCCCCTACACCCAATCATCACACATCAACCGCTGGAGCTGGTCGCCCTAGACCATGTCAAGCTCACCCCCAGCAGAAGTGGGTACGCCTACGCGTTGACCATCGTAGACCACTATTCAAGATTCATGGTGGTTGTCCCCGTCAAAGACCTAACCGGACGAACTGCTGCTCGAGCGTTCCAAGCCTATTTCTGTCGCCCACATGGATATCCAGAAAAAGTGCTTACCGACCAAGGCCCGGCTTTTGAAGCGGAGGTGTTCCACGAGTTCTGCCAGTTGTATGGCTGTAAGAAGATCCGGACCACCCCTTACCATGCCCAGACCAACGGCATGTGTGAGAAGATGAACCACTTGGTCCTGGGACTCCTCAAGACGTTACCGCTGGAAGAGCGGAACCTGTGGCCGGAGAAGCTACCCGACTTGGTCGATATGTACAACAATATCCCGTCCAGCTCGACAAAATGCACCCCAGCATACCTGATGAGGGCTCGTCCCGGCCGCCTGCCGGTGGACCTGGAAATAGGGTTGGAATCCCCAGAAGCACTCCCTTCAACAGCTGAATGGGAAACTCGGCGGAGAGCACAATACCGGCAGATTCAGGAGTATGTGGAGAAGAATCTAAGTCGAAGTCGAGAACAACAGGAGCAGCGATTCAATCAGAAAGCGTCTGCGGGCCCTTTCCAGCCAGGAGATTTGGTGTTAAAACGGAAGAGGAAGACCCACAAGCTGGATGATCAATGGGAACCAATCCCATACGTCATACAACCCACAGGATGGGAAGATGGGAAGGCCTACCAGATCAGTCGTGACCAAGGGGGCACTTTGGCCACAGTTTCCCGGGACCATCTGAAAAGGTGCCCACCAGCATTGAGGGCAACGGCGGATGTACCAGTTCCTCCACCAGCAGAGAAGGCAAAAGAGGTGATCCACACTGTGATGGGTGACTTCCCAGCAGACTGGCCTACACAGAACGGCGCGGTGATTCTTCCAGTGATACTGTTCCCACAACCTGTGGATGAAGAAGTGGTGGAAGCGGTCGACCGTGAGCCAGAACCATTGCCAGTGCCCAGGGATGAACCTGTACCCAGCTCCCCTATGCCTCTGCCTGCCCCACACGATAGAAGGGAGGAGGAACCGGTTGTTCCCTCTGCCCCACTGCATAGCCCCACTGACACCGGGCCCCGAAGGTCCACCCGTCCCAACCTAGGTAGACCCCCACTTAGGTACAGGGAGACTGTTCTTTAAGGAGGGGGGGCCAGGAAGTTGTGTGAATTCTTGTTTAAAAGTTTAAAGAAGTTGAAAATGATAAGTGAAATGATACCGAGTACCTCATCAGATTGTCTTTGTGATTTGCAACCGGCCGGAGCCGGCACCGTTGTCCCTGAGGGGACTGTTTAAAATGTTTTGCATGGGAACTATCCATGGACAAGCCCGTGAACTTGCAGGGCACCCACAAACGTTAAGTGGCTTGTAAATATGTTGTTTGCCGTTACCGTTTCCGCAATGCCGCCTCCGGAGAGGCAGGTTGGAGGGAGGGCCCTCAGCAGAGCAGGCTGGGGCCCAGCCACCAAAGGAACCGGTGGCTACCCTCTGGAGGGGAAGGACAGATCCCGCTCGGGTACCGTGTGCTGGACTGTGGGTCAAGGGGTGCTGCCTGGGCTTTAGGGGCAGCATCAGGGCCAGGTTGCTTGGGTGGGAGAGAGCGGAAACCGTAACCGTAAACCGTTTGAAACGTTTAAGTAAAAGTGCCTCCCATTATGGGAAGATCCATTAAAAATGTAAATATGTTACCGTTTTACAATGTTATACCTTTTTTTTTATGCTTTACAGAAAAATAAAACCGGTGTTGGACGGGCAGCCCGCGGACGGTCTGCATTTTGCTAAGGGGGAATGTGACGCCCTGGGCAAGCCAGGGGTCACAGGTCATGCACCACCACACCCTACACCCCAGTTAGGCACACCAAAGCTAAACTAAAATCCTTGCTGCCTTCCTCCAGGGGCTGATGTTCACACCAGGGGGTGGGCCAGGCGGTTGGCTCCGCCCACCGATGAGTTCACAGCCCTGGAGGCGGGAGAACCAGGCAGAACAGTGAGGGAGGTGAAAGTGAGAGGAAGCAAGATAAGCTAGGGACGGAAAAGAGTAAACAGCTAAGATGAGCTAAGGAAGTGAAGTGGAAGTGGTAAAGGAGGAGTAGGAGAAGTTGAAGGAAGGTGAAAGGTGACAGAAAGGAAGCCTGAAGTAGTCCAGCTGTGTGCAGGACAGAGTCAGCAAGGTCAGCAACGGCGGTGACTGTCTGGAGGGGGACCGTTTGGAAGTTCCTGGAAGGACCGCGGACGGGTAGTGGCCCGGCGGTCTGGAGCAGTGTACCAAAGGACAGTCAGCACCAGGGCAGGGGCCTCTCGGACCCCGGCAAGGCTAGGAGTCGCCATAATTTGCCAAATCCGTCAGTGAAGGGGACGTAGATCCCCCAACAACCAAGTCCCGATTGAAGGCAACAGCCCAACCAGTGTAGCAGAAACACCGCCATCGCCAAGGCACCAGCTTCTCAGGGCCAGCGCCTGCGGGCAAAGAGTAGAGCTCCTTCGGTCCAGCTTGAAGCCGGGGAGCGGGTTACCGGTGGGAACCCATCGCTACCAACACAGAAACAAAGGTGCAAGGAAAAGGGACATCACCGTCACCTACTGGGAGAGCAAGTGCAGCCGTCCGTGGGAACCGTCTTTCCAGCCGTGTGGTTTACCGTAAAACTGTGTCAACGTCTGAGGCTGAGTGAGTACCACAGTGCCGCAAGGCACAGCGCTGCCCCCGCGTCCCTGCGCCCACCAGGCCCTGCATCTCCCATCTCATCACCGGGCCCCGGGATCACCAACCCCTACCCACGGAGGGGCAACACAACACCTGGCTGCTCCGCATCACCATCCCCGGGATCCCCATATTGAGCAGCGGTGGTGAAATCACCACAACCGTGGGTGGCGTCACGGACAATAAACAATCCCCACACCCAACCAACCCCTTTCACTCACGGGCGAGGAGTGCCGCTCGAGAACCCCCGGGATCCGGCCTACAGCTCGAGCCACCACTGAGCAGCGGCCGCCGGACCCGAGCAGAAGGGGGTGAGCGTAGTGTGCTGACACCCTCCTCCCCGCCCGCGACATGCGCACATAGCCTTACTGGTCCTGTGAGTCCCGGAACAACCCAGCTTAAGGCCACGTTCACATTGCGTTTTCACCAGGGGTGTACATAGAAATCATGGGGCCCCATAGCAAAAAGTCTGAATGGGGCCCCCCCACCGATAAAAAAAAACAAACAAAATATTATCATAATAATTATTATACATGTTACTGGGGGCGGCTTATAGTCAGAAATAACACATACTACTACATAGTGTTACTGAACAACACCCACCATATAAAGGTTTGCAATGTATTATTACATTGCAAAATAATGCTGCCACACCATGACCAAATATCACCACATAGAGTCTGAATATAACCACCATCCTGTTACTGAGCAAAGGCCACTGCACCAAGACCAGTGGATTCACACCGCAAATCCCTAAAAAATCTGCAGTGTGTAAACGTGGCCTAAAGTAGGGATGTCCTTCTTCGTGCCCCTCACTACACATAATATAAATTTTCACATCTGTCTCCCCCATTTAAATGGTAACAATTATGACCCTCTTTATAGCCTTAGGATCTATAGTAAAACTGTGCAAAGTACAGGGAACACACACACACACACACACACACACACACACCTTAGCCTGAATGGTGCCCTGTGCAAAACTGCACTTTGGTGCCCCCCCTTACTAACTTTTTTTTTAACCAGTTTCCCAGGAAACAAACCAGGACAGGTGGCCATTTTTTTATATCCTTAGGCTATGTGCCCACGCTGCGGATTTACCGCGGATTTTCCGAAAATCTGCAGCAGCGGCACTTCCAAGCCATTTCAATGGCATTTTGGAAATGCTGTGTCCATGCTGCGGATTTTTCCGCGGCGGATTTGCCGCGGATTTTGATTTGGAAAAATCTGCAGCATGTCAATTATTGTTGCGGATTTTGGTGCGGATTTTGGGTATGGAATGGAAAAAAAAAAAAAAATCTGCATCAAAATCCGCGGCAAATTCGCGGTAAATCCGCGGCAAAAATAAGGTGCGGATTTGCCGCGAAAGTCGCGGATTTTCATGCAGAAAAATCCGCAGGTACATTCTACCGTGGACACATAGCCTAATAAAATTGATCTCTTCAAATGTACAATAAATTACAAATTTGTGCTGGAGAATCTGCACCTCAAATCCACCACGTTTGATCTCATTCTTTTAGAGGTCTTCCGATTTCAACCATTTATGCTGTATCCCTGGATATTACATTATGGATGGTATATATGGATCCCCCCAATGGGGCGCACATGTATCTGGAGAATGAGGCGCTGCCACTCTTCGTGGAGAGATGATATAAATTCCTATACACTTAGAGCGGCGCAGGTTGTGGCCCCATTGGTGGGATCAACATCTACTATACAAATCCTGAGGATAAAAGTACAGGATTATGCCAGACAATGCACCATGGAGCCAGCAGCCGATGCTACGTGTACTCTGGACCAAAAAGTCCAAAATACAGATGTTAAAGGGGAATGTACGAAATTAGAAAAAAATCTCTGCTTTCTATGTAATAAAGAGTCCTCAGGTTATATATGTCACTGCCTATATGTCAGGTGCAGCACCACATACACACCATGAGGCCATGAGGATGGGGGCACTGTGTATGTGTCACTGCCTCTCTGCTCCACTGACCTGAACAAACTGAGCGCAGAACCACATACACACCATGAGGGAGGGGCACTGGGTATGGAAGAACTATGGCATATATACTGTAATCCCTTTATTAACCAGTTTGGGCTCGCACCTGCTGGCAATGCTGCAAATAATTTTGTTGGAAAATTTGTAAGATAAATCCATGCCGAATCATGTGATATTCTGCAGAATTTCATAATACACACCTCAGCTGCTGCAGAACCTCATCATACACATCTCAGTTGCTCATACCTCCCAACCGTCCCGGATACAGCGGGACAGTCCCTCTTCTGAGCCTTTGATCCCGGGTCCCGCCCGTGAGGCTGTTTATCCCGGGCTCCACCCACCCACTGTAGCCCCGCCTCGCTGTTTCTCCCTTCTATTCATTACAGAGCCGACCGCGCACCTACTCCTGTGACTGCTGCTGAGGTATGAATCACCCCCTGCAGCAGAGCGACCCCTCCCTGCAGCAGAGCGATCCCCCCTCCCCCAGAGCCGACCCCCCCAGTCCTGGAGCCTGCGTTTCTCTGCAGCTGTTCTCTGATTCCCCGTGTGCGGCTTCTCACTGCTGCAGACACGCGGGGAGTCAGGAAGCTGAGGAGACCGTGCAATCAGCACTTCTCTCTCCTGCAGATAGCACTGGCCAGTAATAACCTATGCAGCAGAGTGACATCTGCAGGCTTCTATTAGCTTACCGATCAGTGGTCTCCTGCCTGTGGAGCAGAGCTGCTGGGTCCTAGCTTCCCAACAACTTCAGCTCTGCTTTATCCTGGCTGCCCTACCAGTTAAAGGGAACATGTCAGCAGAAATTTCACAATAAAAGTAATAGATTCCCCTCTCCAGCTCCTGGGCTGCTTCTAGAAAGGTTCCTGTTGTTATTGTGCCCCCTTTGAGACCTACAAAAATGCTTTATGAAGTCTTACCTTTTTGTATGCAAATGTGTTTTTATGGTCACGGGGGCGGGCTGTCTGGCGTCCGTTATTCCCCCTCCTGCCGCTTTACGCAGTCCCCCATTGCTCATTTACATACACAAGAACGCCTTCCTCATGTAACTGTCCTCCCGAAGATTTGCGCATGTGAACGCTTTTTCAGGTGATTGCGCAGGCACGAGATTATGGGCGGCGCTGTGATTGTCATCAACAGCGTTAACCAAGTACCCGCCCATAATCTCGTGCCCGCACTTTTCCCTCTGACTCCACCGTTATGCGCAAGTGCTGGCCATATGAACCATGTTACCTATTACCGCTTGCACGAGATTATGGGCGGGTACTTGGATGACGCTGCTGATGACAATCACAGCGCCGCCCATAATCTCGCGCCCATGGTAATAGGTAACGTGGTTCATATGGCCAGTGCTTGCGCATAACGGTGGAGGCAGAGTGAGAAGCGCGGGCACGAGATTATGGGCAGGTACTTGGATGACGCTGCTGATGACAATCACAGCGCCGCCCATAATCTCGCGCCCATGGTAATAGGTAACGTGGTTCATATGGCCAGTGCTTGCGCATAACGGTGGAGGCAGAGTGAGAAGCGCGGGCACAAGATTATGGGCAGGTACTTGGATGACGCTGCTGATGACAATCACAGCGCCGCCCATAATCTCGCGCCTGCGCAATCACCTCAAAAGCGTTCACACTTTGCACAGTGCTCAGTCCCGCGAGAGTGGCACTGGGCATGCACAAAACTTCAGGAGGACAGTTACATGAGGAAGGCGTCCTCATGTATGGAAATGAGCAATGGGGGACGGCGTACAGCGGCAGGAGGGGGAATAACGGACGCCAGGCAGCCCGCCCCCGTGACCATAAAAACAGATTTGCATACAAAAAGGTAAGACTTCATAAAGTATTTTTTTAGGTCTCAAAGTGGGCACAATAACAACAGGAACCTTTCCAGAATGCAGCCCAGGAGCTGCAGAGGGGAATCTTTTATTTTTTTTGCTAAATTTCTGGTGACAGTTTCCCTTTAAAGGGAACCTATCAGGTGCAATCTGCACTCAGAGCCAGGAGCAGTTCTGGGTGTATATTGCTAATCCCTGCCTAACCGTCCCTGTATACACTAGCATAGATAAAGGCATCTATAGAAAAAGTATTTTTAAAGAGCTTATATCTTATGCTAATTAGCGCGGGGACTAGTCCCAAGGGCGTTACTTCACTTGGCTAGTCGGCTCACATAGCGTATTAGTACTCACACAGGGGCGTAATAACATGCTAACATGCTATGCGAGCCGACTAGCCAAGTGAAGTAACGCCCTTCGGACTAGTCCCCGCGCTCATTAGCATAAGATATAAGATCTTTAAAAATATTTGTTCTTGATCTCTTTATCTATGCTAGTGTATACAGGGACGGTTAGGCAGGGATTAGCAATATGTGCCCAGAACTGCTCCTGGCTCTGAGTGCATATTGCACCTGACAGGTTCACTTTAAAGGGAACCTGTCACCAGATTTGGGGCCTATAAGCTGCGGCCACCACCAGCGGGATCTTATGTACACATTCTAACATGCTGCATACCTCCCAACCGTCCCGGATACAGCGGGACTTTCACGCTTTACGTTGTTTGTCCCGTTGCCACGGGCGGGACGGCCGGCTCCCGGGCTCCGCCCACCCACTCTCTCTCCGCCTCCCTGCTTTTCCCTCCTACCATCCTAGTAGACGTGGCATAGAGAGGAGCGCTGCCTGTGCTGCTGCTGGTACAGTAAACTAATCTCCCCAGCGCTGATTTCCCTCCCTCCCCCCTCACCCCCGGCCGGAGCCTGTCTGTGCGGTCGGCCGGCCGCCTGTCTGTGCGGTCGGCCGGCCGCCTGTCTGTGCGGTCGGCCGGCCGCCTGTCTGTGCGGTCGGCCGGCCGCCTGTCTGTGCGGTCGGCCGGCCGCCTGTCTGTGCGGTCGGCCGGCCGCCTGTCTGTGCGGTCGGCCGGCCGCCTGTCTGTGCGGGCGCCCCCCTGCCGCCTGTCTGTGCGGGCGCCCCCCGCCGCCTGTCTGTGCGGGCGCCCCCCTGCCGCCTGTCTGTGCGGGCGCCCCCCTGCCGCCTGTCTGTGCGGGCGCCCCCCTGCCGCCTGTCTGTGCGGGCGCCCCCCTGCCGCCTGTCTGTGCGGGCGCCCCCCTGCCGCCTGTCTGTGCGGGCGCCCCCCACCGCCTGTCTGTGCGGGCGGCCCGCCGCCTCATTGTGCGGGCAGCCCGCCGCCTGTCTGTGAAGGCGGCCGGCCGCCTGTCTGTGAAGGCGACCGGCCGCCTCACTGTGCGGGCGACCGGCCGCCTCACTGTGGCTGCCTGCGTGTCCGTGCTGGAGGCCCGCCGGCTGCCTGCGTGTCCGTGCTGGAGGCCCGCCGGCTGCCTGCGTGTCCGTGCTGGAGGCCCGCCGGCTGCCTGCGTGTCCGTGCTGGAGGCCCGCCGGCTGCCTGCGTGTCCGTGCTGGAGGCCCGCCGGCTGCCTGCGTGTCCGTGCTGGAGGCCCGCCGGCTGCCTGCGTGTCCGTGCTGGAGGCCCGCCGGCTGCCTGCGTGTCCGTGCTGGAGGCCCGCCGGCTGCCTGCGTGTCCGTGCTGGAGGCCCGCCGGCTGCCTGCGTGTCCGTGCTGGAGGCCCGCCGGCTGCCTGCGTGTCCGTGCTGGAGGCCCGCCGGCTGCCTGCGTGTCCGTGCTGGAGGCCCGCCGGCTGCCTGCGTGTTTGTGCTGAATGGGTGTGGATGGGGAGTGGATATGGGCGTGACTGTGAAATGGGTGTGGTTAGGGGGCGTGGCCTAAAAATTTGCCGCGGCGCGCTACGCGCGCCGCAAACTTTGTCCCTCTTTTCCTTCTTTAAAAGTTGGGAGGTATGCAGTTGCTGAAGGACCTCATCATACACACCTTCTATGCTGCAGAACCTCATCATACACATTTCAGCTGCTGCAGAATCTCATAATACACCTCAGCTGCTAGCGATGCATTACATTGATAGAATGGCCTTCATACCTACACTAAACCATTACATGTGATGTGCAGACGGCAGTGACGCCATGTCACGTATGAGACTCCAATGCTATTTTGCTACAAGATAATTCTCTGACAGCTGATTCCTCCTGCACGACCCCTGGGTGTAAGGAATCACACTCTGGCTCCATTACTGCGGTCGTGCAATAATAATAATAATGATGATGCTGCCACGTTTCAGATAAAACACATCTAATATCTGGCCGGGGACGATGCAACTAGGATGAGGAGCCCAGGAGGCCGGTCCCCGGCGGCTTCTCCCTGCTCTGCTGCCTGGACTTGCCAGTGTCTCCCCTGTTTGACATTCTGCACATTAGCCGCATCCCCAAAGTATATAATATACGGCTAGGATTTCACTTGCCAGTCTGAGTGGTCATGTGATCGCTCACCAGTGATTTGCGGACTGGAGTCATCTGCTGAATGATGTCTCCTCCTGCTTCTCTCATTGTTATCATTTTCAATTTGAGAGAAACAGGAGATGTCATTCTGCAAATGACCAAACATTGTAAATCGCATGTTGTGCTGTTTCTATTTGTCTTAGTTAAAACTGTTATTTAATGTTTTTCATGCCTGTCTCTGCTGCCATCTACTGGTCAGACTTTTCAGCTCCTCTGTTTCCTTTGCCCAGCCCATGGGAGTGGCTGATGACCCTCTTGCATCACTTCCTGGGATGTTCATTCCAGCCAGAGCTTTTGTGAGAGCAAGATCCCTTATAGGAGCTACTAGAAGCAAAGTCTTCTGACCACGTAGTAGCTTCAGAGGCAAGCATCACTGGAAGATTTCAATGCCAGGTACTTGGATTACTGCACTCTGCATGTCCTAACCTTTGGAGAAAATAAACCACCATTGTTTCATCTCAGCATGTGCATGTGTAACTCTGGAGTGCTCAAGGTCCTGTCTGCCTCACCTATAGGAAAAACGAAGGTAAGACTCTCACAACCTCTCACAACTACGCGCCTTCCATCGCCTTTAAGTGGGGACAGAACAGTCAGAAGACTGCTTAAGAGCTCAATACCCCGGCTACAGATCCCTAAGAGCCCTGTAAATTCCCATGTAATCTGCCTAGCAACAAGCCTTGTGCACTAGTCTGCCTGCACAGTGCATGCCTGGACAAGCCTAAGGGGAAGCTCTCCCATCTGCCACGTCCTGTGTCACCTCTGCTTGCATTGTAAAGGGACAGTTTATGCACCTGCTGTTTCTCTCCTGCTATACGCCTTCTATAGACTTGCAGTACATTATACCCCATTACTGCACATCGCTGCACTGCGAACCCCAAGTTTTACTAAAGACACCTTGGGAATCTCATCAGGGAGTCCCTGCAGAGCTGCACAACGATTTTTGGACCCCTATTCAAAAGTCAAGTTTCTTAAAGAGACAGTACACCTTAAATCAAAATGGCTGAAAAAGACCTTGGACAGTTCCCCACTGCTGAAACAGAGCAAATACAATCTGATACTGTCCATTATGAAGCCCAGGAGGCAGAGCCCACGCTTTCAGCAGACCAAATTGTCCGACCGAAGCGCTCTTCCAAACCCACGATAAAGGCCGCTGAAAACTATCACACTATGAAAGATGAGCTATGTGAACACCTGGAAGAACAGTGGGAACGAGTCACCTATTACATGTCAAGACTTGAATCCTCATCAGGTGATGCCACATGCTTACAAGCCGCTCTGGAACGGCTGAACACAGCTCATGAAAGATACAAGAGACTGTCAACAAGGTACATTACCTTTCTAATAGACTCTAAAATTGATGAAGCGCTTTCAGACCTGAGCAAGGCAGAAGAGGTAAACAAGGAAAGAGATGCCAAGGTGCAAGATGCCATAGACAAGGCCGAACACCGTATCTCTCACCAGCAAGAAACCAGATCACACCGATCAACCTCATCTAGACGTTCCTCTCGGTCATCCGGGTCATCATCCTCAAGAAGCTCAGCCCTGAGCGACAGGATACTAGAGGCCCGCATAAGAGCAGAGGAATCCAAGGTGAGACGTTCCTTCACAGAAAGAGAAGTAGAGGAAGAAGCCAAAAGGACAGAAGCAGAAGCCAAAAGGGCAGAAGCAGAAGCCAAAAGGGCAGAAGCAGAAGCCCTTGCAAAAGCAGAAGCCGCTAAAGCAGAAGCCCATGCAAAAGCAGAAGCTGCTAAAGCGGAAGCCAAAAGGGCAGAAGCGGAGGCTCGGATAAAGATTATTCGGTCACAGATGGAAGAGGAAGTTGCGCTAGCTAAAGTGAGACTACTTGAGCAAGCATTGATCCAAGGTCCTGATCCAGCTCACTCGCCACCACTGGAAGCAGACAATCCAGTTGATCGCACAAGAGACTATGTACTAAATCAGTTACCTGTAGCAACCCCGGTTTGCAGTACCGTCCAAGCCGACAACACCGAAACCTCCAACTTACCTCTACCAGTGCCAGTGCCACCTAAAGCACCCGAGCAAATTAATAACAGTCACCAAGAGGTGCCCTCTCAAACACAGCCACCACAGCAAGATGGCAACCAAGTGTTTCCTGACCCACTTCCACAGCTCAAGCAGCGGTCATCAGAATCTACAGAGGCTAAACCACAGCTCAACCCTGCAGCAACGTCATTTTACCCGGGAACATCTCATCCATTCATGCCAGGCAGCCCATACGCCCCAGGGGCATCACGAGTCGTCGTGGCAACAAGTGGTGAGAAATCAGATATGTCTGAGTTTGCCAGGTTCATGGTGAGCAGAGAGCTAATCAACACTAGTCTCACGAAGTTCGATGATCGTGCAGAGAGCTACAGGGCCTGGAAAGCAACTTTCAAGGCAGCCATCGCAAATCTCAACTTCACTGCGGAACAGGAGCTCGACCTCCTGATCAAGTGGTTGGGCCCAGGCTCTACAAACCGTATCAAGAGCCTCAGAACCGTCTATGTGGGACAAGCAGAAGCAGGTCTCGCTGCTGCATGGCAGAGACTGGAACGCACCTTTGGCAGCGCAGAAGCAATAGAGAAAGCCCTATTCAAGAGACTGCAGGACATCCCAAAGATCAACCTTAAAGAAGTCCACAAGCTTCAAGACCTAAGTGATCTGCTCATGGAGCTGGAGCTCGCCAAAAGAGACCCTCGTCTGACTGGGCTGTGCTACCTGGATACAGCCCATGGAGTGAACCCAATCGTGGTGAAGCTGCCATACAGTCTGCAGGAGAAATGGGCAACGTCAGTCTCAAGGTACAAAAGAATGAATGACGTCACCTTTCCCCCATTTATTCAGTTCTGCAAGTTCATCGATGAGCAGGCCCAGATGAGGAACGACCCCAGCCTCGACTTCCTAGAGTTCAACACTTCGGCAGCTGCAACATCATCATCATCAAGGTATGAAGGTGCCATACACAAACGCAGAGACATTAAGAACACTGTGAGTGTCAGGAAGACTGAGCTACCATCACCTGCAGCACGCACAGATAAACAGAACACCATCTCATCACGAGATAAGTCTTTCAATCAAGAATGTCCCATCCATAAAAAAACCGCATTCACTGAACAAGTGCAGAGGGTTTAGAACTAAAACCCTGCAGGAGCGCAAGAAAGTCCTCACAGAGCTTGGGATCTGTTTCAAATGCTGCACATCACTTGAGCACATGGCCAAGGACTGTAAATCCATTGTCAAGTGTGAGGAGTGTCATAGCGAAAAACACGTTTCAGCCATGCACCCAACCCAGCTAGCTAGAGACACACCGACTGCAGTCACCACCACTCCCACTCCAAGTCATGGCGGGGAGCCCAAGAATCAGACTGACACCACCACAGCCGTCTCCTGCTCATGCTCAGAGGTATGTGGAGAGGGCCAAACACAGAAATGTTGTGCCCGAATATGCCTCATCAAGGTTTATCCCGAGGGACATCCAGAAAAGGCAATGAAGGTGTATGCCATCATAGACGACCAAAGCAACCGGTCCCTGGCAGGAACCAAATTCTTTGAAGCCTTCGGAATTAATGGACCATCAGAACCCTACACCTTGAACACCTGCTCAGGTCGCATTGAGACTAGCGGCAGAAGAGCCCAGGGATTCATTGCTTCTCCTATCAATGGGAAGACTGAAATACCTCTACCAACGCTCGTTGAATGTGACCACATACCCAGCCACAGGAATGAAATTCCTACCCCAGAAGCTGCATTTCATCAACCACACCTAAGACACCTCGCTAGTGTTATCCCACCTCTGGACAATAACGCAGAGATTCTACTCCTGCTCGGCAGAGACAATCTAAGGGTACACAAGGTGCGACAGCAGTGTAATGGGCCTGACTATGCACCATACGCCCAGAGACTGGACTTGGGATGGGTAGTCATAGGAAATGTGTGCGTTGATCGATCAGAAATTGATTCCTTCAAGACTTATGTGCATGGAGATGGGCGCACAACCTGCTTAAAGCCATGTCCTCATCACTATGGAGTGAAAGAGAAGTCTCCAGACACAATACAGCTACCTGACATCGCTTCTTCTCTGCATATCGACAACTTGGGAAGATCAGTCTCTCACAACCAAGGACGACGATAAAGTAGCCTTGTCAGTAGAGGACAGAGAATTCATCGGAATAATGGACTGTGAGTTTTCTAAAGACAAAACCAACCATTGGGTCTCTCCATTACCCTTCCGATCTACCAGGGTAAGACTCCCAAACAACCGAGCTCAAGCTCAGACCAGATTTAACTCTCTTCAGCGTTCTATGAACAGCAAACCTGAAATGAGAGAACACAGCGTCGCCTTTATGGACAAGGAAGTCTGCAACAACCTAGCAGAACCTGTACCAACCGAACTGAATCCAGCAGATCACGCAACTAGACCTATGTCTATAAGTTCTTTTGCTAACTCTTCTTGGCTTACAGGTCCAGAGTTCCTGCTGAGACAGTCAGAAGAAGGTGTCCAGGAAGCCTTCAGCATCCTAGATCCAGACAACGATCCAGATGTCCGAGCTGAAGCCAATACCCTGGCCACCAGTGCAGAAAAAACTTCCAACTTCGGTTGCCAACGTTTTGAACATTTCTCCAGCTGGATGAGGCTCGTCAGGACTGTCGCTAGGTTAGTGCATATCGCCAGATGCTGTCGTACTGACCTTAAAACCAAAGACTGTCATCGCTGGCATGTCTGCCACAAAGCCCTTTCTGCTGAGGACATCTCCTATAGCGAGTCCCTCATAATACGCCACCTCCAACAGAGTGAATTCGCCATAGAATGGAAGTGTTTATACAACAGACAGCAGATTCCATTAAGAAGTCCTCTCACCAATTTAAACCCAGTCATCGACAGTTTCGGCTTACTGAGAGTTGGTGGTCGTTTAAATCAGGCTCATCTTGGAGTTGCAGAACAAAATCCTCTCATCATTCCCAACAAACACCATGTTACAGTCTTGCTGATCCGACACCACCATGAAAAGACTGAACACCAAGGTAGGCAAATTACAGAAGGTGCTTTACGGTCTGCAGGCCTCTGGATTATTGGGATGAAGAGACGTGTAGCACAAATACTACACGATTGTGTGCACTGTCGTAAAGCGAGAGGAAAACAACTGTACCAGCAAATGGCTGACTTGCCTACAGACAGACTTTCCACAGAGCCACCTTTCACCTACGTGGGCCTAGACGTTTTCGGACCATGGATGGTGTCCACACGCAGAACTCGCGGAGGCCAAGCAAACAGCAAGCGGTGGGCTGTGTTATTCACCTGCATGAGTGTTCGAGCCGTTCACATTGAGGTGTTAGAGTCCATGGATACCTCCAGCCTAATCAACGCCTTGAGAAGGTTCCTTGCCATCAGAGGACCAGTGAAACAGCTGAGGTCTGACCGTGGAAGCAACTTCGTCAGTGCATGTAGAGAACTGAACATCGACACCAAACCTATCCAAGATCAGCTGGCAGAGAAAGGTTGCACCTGGATCTTCAATCCCCCTCACAGTTCTCACATGGGAGGCTCTTGGGAGAGGATGATCGGGATTTCACGCAACATCTTGAACTCCATGCTAATGGACGTCAATTCCTCAAGACTCACACATGAGACTCTAGTCACTCTTTTAGCTGAAGTCTCAGCCATTATCAATTCAAGACCCCTTGTGCCGGTGACCATGGATCCAGAAACACCAACCATATTAACTCCTACTATTCTCATTACCCAAAAAACTGACAACGCGGTAATGCCCAGCGGAGAGTTCACCCACGCGAACACTTATCAAAAACACTGGAAACGGGTTCAATACTTGGCTGACTACTTCTGGAACCGATGGAGGAAGGAATACCTCACCATTCTTCAAGGAAGAAAGAAGTGGCGACATCCCAAGCCGAACCTCAAGGAAGGAGACCTAGTCCTCATGAAAGATCAGACCACAGAAAGGACTGACTGGCCTATGGGACTAATTACTAGGATACTGCCTAGTCAGGATGGCAATGTTCGGAAGGTGGAGCTAAAGGTCATCAGGAAAGGTGAGACAAAGACCTTTGCAAGGCCAATCCACGAACTTGTTCTGCTTTTGCCCATAGAGAGCGTCCCTACAGGATGAACGCTACCGGACCTGAACTTTGAGCCATCCTTCTTGTTTTGGACTCAATTGAGCTTGTTTTTGCATTTAACATGCCTTTCCTTTCAGGTTGCATTATGGACTCAATAGTGAAATCCCCAAAGTGAATTTCAGACGGGGAGTGTGCTGTTTCTATTTGTCTTAGTTAAAACTGTTATTTAATGTTTTTCATGCCTGTCTCTGCTGCCATCTACTGGTCAGACTTTTCAGCTCCTCTGTTTCTTTTGCCCAGCCCATGGGAGTGTCTGATGACCCTCTTGCATCACTTCCTGGGATGTTCATTCCAGCCAGAGCTTTTGTGAGAGCAAGATCCCTTATAGGAGCTACTAGAAGCAAAGTCTTCTGACCACGTAGTAGCTTCAGAGGCAAGCATCACTGGAAGATTTCAATGCCAGGTACTTGGATTACTGCACTTTGCATGTCCTAACCTTTGGAGAAAATAAACCACCATTGTTTCATCTCAGCATGTGCATGTTTTCACTCTGGAGTGCTCAAGGTCCTGTCTGCCCCACCTATAGGAAAAACGAAGGTAAGACTCTCACAACCTCTCACAACTACGCACCTTCCATCGCCTTTAAGTGGGGACAGAACACATGTGAGCGATCAGATGACTACCACTCGAATCAGCAAGTGAAATCCTAACAGAGCATATATTACACACTTTAGGATATGGCAGGTCAATATTCAGAATTACATTACATTACACGTGACAGGTAGAGGGCATATGTAGGGTGTGTGTATATATATATATATATATATATATATATATATTTTATATACATACACCGTGTGCAGAATTATTAGGCAAGTTGTATTTTAGAGGATTTTTTTTTTATTATTGATCAACAACTATGTTCTCAATCAATCCAAAAGATTCATAAATATCAAAGCCTAATATTTTTGGAAGTTGGAGTGTTTATTTTAGATTTGGCTATCTTAGGAGGATATCTGTTTGTGCAGGTAACTATTACTGTGCAGAATTATTAGGCAACTTAATAAAAAACAAATCTATTCCCATCTCACTTGTTTACTTTCACCAGGTAAACCAATATAACTGCACAAAATGTAGAAATAAACATTTCTGACATGCAAAAACAAAACCCCAAAAATTAGTGACCAATATAGCCGCCTTTCTTTATGATGACACTCAGCAGCCGACCATCCATAGATTCTGTCATTGCTTGATCTGTTTACGATCAACATTGCGTGCAGCAGCCACCACTGCCTCCCAGACACTGTTCCGAGAGGTGGACTGTTTTCCCTCCCTGTAGATCTCACATTTTATGAGGGACCACAGGTTCTCTATGGGGTTCAGATCAGGTGAACAAGGGGGCCATGTCATTATTTTTTCATCTTTTAGATCTTTACTGGCCAGCCACGCTGTGGAGTAGTTGGATGCATGTGATGGAGCATTGTCCTGCATGAAAATCATGTTTTTCTTGAATGATACCGACTTCTTCCTGTACCACTGCTTGAAGAAGTTGTCTTCCAGAAACTGGCAGTAGGTCTGGGAGTTGAGCTTCACTCCATCCTCAACCTGAAAAGGTCCCACAAGTTCATCTTTGATGATACCAGCCCATACCAGTGCCCCACCTCCACCTTGCTGGCGTCTGAGTCGGAGTGGAGCTCTCTGCCCTTTACTGATCCAGCCTCTGGCCCATCCATCTGGCCCATCAAGAGTCACTCATTTCATCAGTCCATAAAACCTTTGAAAAATTAGTCTTAAGATATTTCTTGGCCTAGGCTTGATGTTTTATCTTATGTTTTTTTGTTCAATGGTGGTGGTTTTTCAGCCTTCCTTACCTTGGCCATGTCCCTGAGTATGGCACACCTTGTGCTTTTTGATACTCCAGTAACGTTGGAGCTCTGAAATATGGCCAAACTGGAGGCAAATGGCATCTTGGCAGCTTCACGCTTGATTTTCCTCAATTCATGGGCAGTTATTTTGCACCTTTTTTGCCCAACACGCTTCTTGCGACCCTGTTGCCTATTTGCCATGAAACACTTGATTGTTCGTTGATCACGCTTCAAAAGCTTGGCACATCTCACAATTCTGGACTATTCAGAGCCCGTCAAATCTCTCTTCTAACCCATTTTGGCAAAGGAAAGGAAGTTACCTAATAATTAGGCACACCTTATATAGGGTGTTGATGTCATTACACCACACCCCTTCTCATTACAGAGATGAACATCACCTGATTTACTTAAAGGGAACCAAACATCAGGATTTTCGTGTATAAGGTGCAGCCAGTGCAGTACTGGCACTATCAGGCACAGTGTGTACATACCATTAGGGTGCAGCTCGGGTGTTTAGTCAGTGAAATCCAACTTTATAAAGTTTGAAATTTCATGCACTTTTTGATTGACGTGTGCACCTCTCTGTTAATGTCCGGGCGGGTTATGCACGAGTTCCCCGCCCCCCCACCAGCCTGTTCCTCCCTCTCTCCTGATGACTGGGCGGGTTATGAACGTGTTCCCCGCCCCCCGCGCCGCCTGTTCCTCCCTCCCTCCCTCTGGCTGTATGTAAATTTCTAATCTTCAGAAACATGGCGCCGGAGTGGGCCTCTGCGCATAGCGCTTATCTCCGGTGCCATGTTTCTGAAGCCCGAATCACACAGCTTGGTGTGAGAGGGCGGTGCATGCGCCCTCACTCCTTCAGATCCCGTTGTGACCGCGGGAGCGTGCGCGATCACAACAGGACTACAGAACAGCTAGTGTTCTCACACACACAGTGTGTGTGTGTGTGTATATAATGTGTGTGCGTATAATGTGCATAATGTGTGTGTGTGTATAATGTGTGTGTGCGCGTGTGTATAATGTGTGTATGTGTGTGTGTGCGTGCATATAATGTGTGTGTGCGCGCGCGCGTGTGTATAGTGTGTGTGTGTGCGCGCGTGTATAGTGTGTGTGTGCGCGCGCGTGTGTATAGTGTGTGTGCGCGCACGCGTGTATAGTGTGTGTGCGCGCGTGTATAGTGTGTGTGTGCGCGCGCGTATAGTGTGTGTGTGTGCGCGCACGCGTATAGTGTGTGTGTGCGCGCACGTGTATAGCGTGTGTGTGTGCGCGAGTGTGTGCGCGCGTGTATAGTGTGTGCACGCGCGCGTGTATAGTGTGTGTGTGCGCGCGCGTATAGTGTGTGTGTGTGCGCGCACGTGTATAGTGTGTGTGCGCGCGCGTGTATAGTGTGTGTGCGCGCGCGTGTATAGTGTGTGTGCGCGCGCGTGTATAGTGTGTGTGCGCGCGCGTGTATAGTGTGTGTGTGTATGTGTGTATAGTGAGTGTGTAGTGTGTATAGTGAGTGTATATAATGTGTGTGTGTGTGTGTGTGTATATATATATAATGTGTGTATGTGTGTATAGTGTGTATGTGTGTGTATAGTGTGTGTATATAGTGTGTGTGTGTGTATAGTGTGTGTGTATAGTGTGTATAGTGTGTGTGTGTAGTGTGTGTGTAGTGTGTGTGTAGTGTGTGTATATAGTGTGTGTAGTGTGTGTATATAGTGTGTGTGTGTGTGTGTATATAGTGTGTGTGTGTGTATATAGTGTGTATATAGTGTGTGTGTGTGTGTGTGTGTGTGTGTATAGTGTGTGCGCGCGCCTCTCTGCTGGGGCAATGACGTCACAGGTGGAAGTGAGGGGCTGCACTCACAATCAATGGGGGACTTTTAGTTCTGCATTGAACGTGCCAGGGAGTATGGGATCAACCCCAGATTTGGATTTCGGCGGACCTGGATTATGGATGTCACAGGGAATTAAATTTGAAAAGATGGCGTCTATTGTGTTCTAATTTCTATTTTTATGTCTTTTCAGGGTCAACTTTGGAGAATGTTGGGGGACATCTAAATGGATTACGGCGGACCTTTAGCATTTTAATAATTTTGTTAATAAATTGGTCAACGAGGGATGGCGTCGGGGGGTTTTTTGTTCTAATAAAAAGTATTACTTTCAAATAAAGGAATTCGTAATGGGGGTGTCTACTAGATACCCACCCATTACTAATACCAGGACTTGATGTCAGCTGGCAATTCACAGCTGTTATCAACCCCATATATTACCCCGTTTGCCACCGCACCAAGGCAACGGGATGAGTTGGGGCGAAGCGCCAGTATTGGCACGTCTAATGGATGTGCCACTTCTGGGGCAGCTGCAGCCTGCTATTTTTAGGCTGGGGAGTGTCCAATAACAGTGGACCTCCCTAGTCTGAGAATATCAGACCCCAGCTGTCCGCTTTACCTTGGCTGGTGATCCAATTTGGGTGGGGGGACCCCACTTTTTTTGTTTTAAATTATTTATTTAATGTAAAATAACAGCGTGGGGTGCCCTCTGTTTTGGATTACCAGCCAAGGTGAAGCTGCCAGCTGTGGTTTGCAGGCTGCAGCCATCTACTTTACCCTAGCTGGCTACAAAAATAGGCGGAACCCCACGCTATTTTTTTTTTAATTATTTTTTGGCTAAATACAAGGCTAGGCACCCTTTAGTGATGAAAGTCACTAAAGGGTGCCAGCTTAGAATATGCAGGGGGGTGGGACATTATATAGGTCTTTCTCATCTATCTCTCTATCTATTCATCTATCCATCTTTCCCTCTATCCATTATCTGTCTATCGATTATCTATCTAATATCTATATTATTTATTGCAGTTCAGCATAAACTGCAGGTCCGCCGAAATCCAAATCTGGGGTTGATCCCATACTCCCTGGCACGTTCAATGCAGAACTAAAAGTCCCGCATTGATTGTGAATGCAGCCCCTCACTTCCACCTGTGACGTCATTGCCCCAGCAGAGAGGCGCGCACACACACACTACACACACACACTATATACAGACACACACACTATATACATATACACACACACACACACACACTATACACACACACACACACACTATATACACACACACACTATATATATATATATACACACACACACACACACACACACTATACACACACACACACACTATATATACACACACACTATATACACACACACTATACACACACACACTATATACACACACACTATATACACACTGTGAGGTAGCGTCCACCAATGTGATAAATGGTCGCTATATGTCACAGTGGAGAAGGTCGCTGCGATATTAAACTGAAGAGTTTGCTATGGGACTTGTAGTTCCACAAAGGCTTGTTTCTGCATATAAGGGTCAGGTTCCCTTTAATAATGCCTGTGTGCTGTGCGGTCTGGAGAATCCACATACCCTTGCCTATGGGTGTGTCTGACACAGGTCTTAATTAGCTTGTTTGGCACAGGGAATCGGTGTGTGTGTTTTGGAGCAGTGTATTAGAAGCACTGCATGAGGAGCAGCCTCAGGCAGGTAAAGAGGCTGCTACTCTCAGAGAGGTTGGAGCCTCTGGAAGGAACCTGCCTAAGGAAGCATAGGTTGCCTTCAACCATCTGGAACTGAGTGTGTGGAGGCTGAGGGAGCTCCACTCTGACACTCGTCGTGTCTAAACCTGAGCGGACGGTCCGCTACAAAGACTGACCAGAAATCCGTGTCTCCTGGGGAGACAGCCATACCTTCACTATGGACATTTAAATGGACTTGAAGCCCACGGCATGTGAAGGTGTTTAGTTTACCTTTTCCTTTAAGCCAGGAGAGGCTTCATTGTGTTTTGGAAGGGCAGTTTATGTTGGTTACTAATAAACTGCTGCATTTTTGAGAGAGACTGTGTTGCCTGTGTATGCCTAAGCTACCCTGCATTGCTGCAAGCGAGTAAAACCCCCAGGTTGCAGGGTGCAGCCTTACATATGGTGCTAGACTGCGGGCAGCAATCCAGGCAGCTCGTCTAGCAACTGCTGAGGTGTTGTTCCTGTGGATCAGCCAGGTCCACGAAGGGTTTTTTTTCTCTGCTGTCTACACACTGCAAGGAAGTGTTGCCTGTGGATCGGCGAGTCCATGAAAACAATTTTCAAAGCTGTTTGCAGTGGATCGGCGGGTCCACGAAAATCGTGTCGGCGCACTCAAGCAGCTGGCGGTGGATCGGCGGGTCCACGAACAGGGACAGCGTACTCCAGCTGCTGGTGGTGAATCTCTGCAGGGTTCCATGCTGCAGTGGCGAGAGACCAGTGACTGGAGGTTCCAGGCCAACCCGGAATTGCGGGGCCCTGTTTGGTGAGCAGTGATACACCACAGGCTGGAGATCCTGGTTGTACGGGCGGTACAACCTGGAAAGGTTAGTGGTTCTCCAACCCCCTCCCCCCTCTTTAGACCACCGGGTATTACCCATTGGAGCGCCCCTCCTGTTTGTTTTCTTGTTTCAGCATGGAGGGTGCACAAATGGACGCTATGGAGGAGCTGTACGAGTTCCTTGTGCGTGGACAGCAGGAGCCATCAGTGCGCACCGATGTGGCAGCAGTGGACCAGTTGATGAACTCCCTTCTGGGGCCAGTACGAACACAGGGTGCCCAGCGACATAAAGGGGAACTGTGTGAACTGGGGTCTAAAGACACTGCAAGGAAGCCACAGAAACCCCAAAAGGGGGCGGAGTCCCAGAAAGGGGTGGTTACTCAAAAGGGGGCGGGGTCCCAGAGAACAATGGTGGCACAAAAATGGGCGGAGCATCCCAAATCCGAAGGTGTAGTGGCACCAATGGACAGTAGCCAAGGACAATGGTGTTCATGCTATACGTGTCCGGTCTGCGGTACAGACTGCCCGGCTGACGAGAAGTCACGTCTGTGTTCTGTGGAAGTTGATGGCAAATGTGTGACTGGGCTGGTAGACTCGGTGAGCTTGGTGTCCCTGGTGAGGGCCACGCTCGATAACTACTCGATTCTAGGAAGAATGGAAGCCAGCTGCAGACATGGGAACATTGGAGAGTATCCACGGTCCCGAGTGGTTGTTGAGATGGATGGGGTGTTAGGACCCGTTAATGTTGGGGTAGTGCCTGACTTACATCCCATTATAATAGGCCGGGACTTTAATTTTTTTGAGGACTTGTGGTCGATGGCGGAAATGGCCAGCTGCTTGTGTAAAAGCCGGAAAGGCTCAAAGGAAGCCCTATCACAGCGGGAGGCTGAAAGTGTTCCTAGTAGTATGATATTATGTAATAAGGGGAAGACCGTGCCTACTAGAGGTGACAGTACTAAGTTAGGGGTAACCAAAGAAAGAGATGGACATGCCCCCCCTAGGGATATGACGTTTACAGTAACAAAGGATAGTGTGACTGTTAAAAAAACGGGAGAGCTCCAGACAGGGGGTTCAACACTTGGTTAAGTGGGGGCTTGTTAGTCCAGAACACCAGGGGGACTGACGATGACTCCAGTAAAGACACTGACTTTACTAAAGTGACAAATGAGTACAGTGACGTACTGATGAGCAAAGAGGGGAAAACCTCCCGTCACCGAAGGCGCAAGAGGCGCAGAGGGGCGGAGCAAGCTACAACCTCTGACAATATGGTCCAGATAGAGACAGTGTCGTGTATTTCTGCCCAAAGTGTGGATTCCCTTCCAGAATCTGAGTGTGCAGAGAAGGTTGAGAAAGGCACGTTGCCGATAGCAACCGCTAATGTAGAGTCGAACAGCAAAATCATGCCAAAGAAAGATGAGTCTGAGCTGGAACTGACACATTGTAACAACAGAAATCAGCAGGGTGAAAACGCAGAAAAGGAGCCGACCAAGGAAGTACTGGTGGTATCCCCTATGATTTCACAGTGTGAAGCTGATGGTCTGTTGAGTGTAAGCACTATAGGATATCAAATCCTGGAAAGTACTGTAAGAGATGACATCCTAGAGAGTGTTGGTGGAAGAAAAATCCACAAAGGTCATGGTGAGCAGACCGGTGAACTATCTAGTGCTAGGGTGGATAACAGTGAATACAGCCCCAAAGCTCTAAGAGGAACAGAGTACTGTGGTGAAGGGTGTGACACCCTGGTAGAAGGCGATGTTGTGAACTCCCAAGCGAGGGCAGAGGGTGACACTGCAGAGACCCAAGAGGAAGTTGAAGGCAATGCAGTGAAGTCTGTTGTAATAGCCAATTTATGACAACCCAAGTGAATGAAATTCAATATAGCAACAAGGTTGAAAAGTACAAAAATCTCCTAGGAGACACTAGCATAAAACTTAACATTTATTTAAGACCTAAATAAAAAGTGAACAGGGTCACTAGTAGTCGTGATTAATAATAAAACACACATCTGGAGTATGATCCCAGCCTCATATAAGTCAGTACCGTTATGTGTAATAAATGTAGAAACATACAGCATCTGACATAAGCTATTCAGAGATCAACCTCAGTGCACGCGACACAGATTGAATCCATGTATATAGTGGTCATATCAGACCTAATCCACTCCAAATATAACCTCAGCTCACTCATATAGTGGGACTTGGAGCGGTCATGGACAGTGAGATCCAAACCTGCCACTTAAGCTTCAGGAAACCACCCTCATTCAACCATGGGGGTCCTACTGTAGCACAAAAGGAAAGGTCTCACCAAATCCAGGTGGGCTTCATTCAATTATAGTAAACCTGCATCCAATGTGCTCCTTACTCCGGTTTACCAAATTATAAAGCAACCTACTTCCGACGCGTTTCATGAGATCTTCAGGGAAGCATTATTTAGTAGTCCATATTCATAGAGGTAATCAGTCCTCAAGAACTGACACCGTCGGACTGAGGATAAAATCCAGAAAAACACACCATCAGTCCATCATTCAAACAAATCTAAACAAAAAAGTGCTGAATCCCAAAGGGACACTCACCAAATCAATCCTTCGGATCCTGGTCCTAGCTCAAATTGACCGCCCATTACCGGACGCAGACTAGAACAAATAAATCACTATAAGTCCACCAATCTAAACCTAATCATAGAAGGAATCCCAAAACGGGAGCACTCACCATACACGTCCTCCATATGTAGTTTCAGTTTAAATGTGCCGCGCTCCAACACCATGGGCAGCGCCATTTTATATCACGCGCACATGCGCAGTGTACCCTATTCAAGCGAGTGACGTATCTACCGGAAACCCATGAAACCGGAAGTTAATACGTCATCTTACACGGCCGACACATCATCGAATAGTGCCAATGCCCACATCCGGTAATACTACATCCGGATTCCGGAACGCAAACCGGAACACCACATCATATTGATCCCTTCTGCGTCCCACCATGGCTTGCGTTCCATAACAGTAATAGATAGGTACAAGACCCATCCATATCCACATTAAAGTCTACCCGTAGCGGTATACAAACCTCTTCATATCAAAAATATACCAAAAATTACAGTGACAATACGGCGAGAAACCCCTCTTCCTCCTAGAAAAACTTCCATCAGCTCAGGGGTACGGCGATGGGGAGTTGTTGTGCCCCATCGTATGCCAACTTATTCCTGGGCTGGTGGGAGGAGAAGGTGGTCTTTGGTGGTAAACTTGACACGGAGGATGTGGTAATGTGGGTCAGGTTTATTGACGATATTTTTGTAATCTGGAAGGGCTGTGAAGATGGTTTCAGGGAGTTTGTGGGCTCACTGAATGTGAATGATTTAGGACTGAGGTTCACCTTTGAGATGCACCGGAGTAGACTGGCCTTTCTGGATGTCCTTGTGGAGAGGGGACCTGAGGGGAAACTTATGACTAGTACTTATAGGAAAGAAACATCATCTAACTCATTGTTAAGATGGGAGAGTGCGCACCCCAGGTCGCACAAAAAGGGCATCCCGAAGGGCCAATTTATCAGAATGAGACGGAACTGCTCGAGTGATGAGGCATTTGGGGTACAGGCAGTAGATTTAACGAGGCGACTGGAAGAGAGGGGCTACCCTACGAGGGAAGTCAGGAGAGCCTTTGAATCAGTGCGTCAGATGGACCGCACGAGTGTCCTGAACCCTAGGCCCAAGAAGGAAGACCCGAAAGAATCTTTAAGATATATCACCACTTACAATAATGGAGCAATGGGTTTACGTAATATTCTGTGTAAACACTGGCCAATTCTGAAAATGGATCCGACTGTTGGAAAGTATATACCTGACAACCCTTCAATTACGTATCGTAAGGCTAGGTCCTTAAAGGATAGACTGGTTCACAGTTTCTTCAAGGAGGACAGGCCATCATGGTTGACATGTGGGGTGAAGGGATGCTTTAAATGTCACAACTGTGTGAATTGTTTCCTTATTGAAGAGGGCAAGGCCTTTAGTGGTGGGTCAAATGAGAGGACCTTTGAGATCAGGTCATTGATTACATGCAGGACTAAAGGGGTTATATATAGAGTGAAGTGCCCCTGCAACAAATGGTATATAGGAAAAACCATCAGGGAATTGAGGAAGAGGGTGGGTGAACACAAGAACGACATCCGAAACAGGAATGATACCCCGCTGGCTAGACACATTAATGCCCATCATGAAGGGAACGAGAATTGCATTAGAGTAATGGGTATTGATCATATCAAGCCACCGCCAAGAGGAGGGAATTGGGATAAGATGATTCTTCGCAAGGAATGTTTCTGGATTTATACATTGGGCACCATGGCCCCGGCTGGCCTTAACGAACAACTTTCTTTTACCCCCTTTTTAGGTACACCTTAGCTGGTAGGAATAAGCCAGGAGGGTCAGCCGACGGTGAGTGGGGGCGCCAACGGCGTAGGTTTCTAAGGTGCCGACCTCCGCAGGTAGGTAGGGATAGACCCCTGAGTGAGGGTTAGGTGCAGTATGCACTTAGCTCCCCTTCCTTCCTCCCTTTTTCCTCTGTTCTTTCTTCCTTCTTTTTTGATGTTTTCTGTATTTCTGAGCAGGGTGAGTATAAACCCCTTTAGGATATTCACAATCGGAGATGACTTTTTCTTGTATGTAGGATGTGATGGCCTGTCCTCTTTTTAGATTAACTGTCCCTTGAGTAAGTGTTTGAAAATGGGACAGGAACAGATTTTAAGTTTTTTTACCATCTTCCCCCTTCAGGCCTGGTTTCATGGCACTCTATGTGGCAGTATGATGGAAGAGGTTTTTCTTCCGGATATTTTGTAACATGTAGAGTATGTCAGTTTTTCTAGGAGGAAGAGGGGTTTCTCGCTGTATTGTCACTGTAATTTTTGGTGTATTTTTGATATGAAGAGGTTTGTATACCGCTACGGGTAGACTTTAATGTGGATATGGATGGGTCTTGTACCTATCTATTACTGTTATGGAACGCAAGCCATGGTGGGACGCAGAAGGGATCAATATGATGTGTTGTTCCGGTTTGCGTTCCGGAATCCGGATGTAGTATTACCGGATGTGGGCATTGGCACTATTCGATGATGTGTCGGCCGTGTAAGATGACGTATGAACTTCCGGTTTCATGGGTTTCCGGTAGATACGTCACTCGCTTGAATAGGGTACACTGCGCATGTGCGCGTGATATTAAATGGCGCTGCCCATGGTGTTGGAGCGCGGCACATTTAAACTGAAACTACATATGGAGGACGTGTATGGTGAGTGCTGCCGTTTTGGGATTCCTTCTATGATTAGGTTTAGATTGGTGGACTTATAGTGATTTATTTGTTCTAGTCTGCGTCCGGTAATGGGCGGTTAATTTGAGCTAGGACCAGGATCCGAAGGATTGATTTGGTGAGTGTCCCTTTGGGATTCAGCACTTTTTTGTTTAGATTTGTTTGAATGATGGACTGATGGTGTGTTTTTCTGGATTTTATCCTCAGTCCGACGGTGTCAGTTCTTGAGGACTGATTACCTCTATGAATATGGACTACTAAATAATGCTTCCCTGAAGATCTCATGAAACGCGTCGGAAGTAGGTTGCTTTATAATTTGGTAAACCGGAGTAAGGAGCACATTGGATGCAGGTTTACTATAATTGAATGAAGCCCGCCTGGATTTGGTGAGATCTTTCCTTTTGTGCTACAGTAGGACCCCCATGGTTGAATGAGGGTGGTTTCCTGAAGCTTAAGTGGCAGGTTTGGATCTCACTGTCCATGACCGCTCCAAGTCCCACTATATAAGTGAGCTGAGGTTATATTTGGAGTGGATTAGGTCTGATATGACCACTATATACATGGATTCAATCTGTGTCGCGTGCACTGAGGTTGATCTCTGAATAGCTTATGTTAGATGCTGTATGTTTCTACATTTATTACACATAACGGTACTGACTTATATGAGGCTGGGATCATACTCCAGATGTGTGTTTTATTATTAATCACGACTACTAGTGACCCTGTTCACTTTTTATTTAGGTCTTAAATAAATGTTAAGTTTTATGCTAGTGTCTCCTAGGAGATTTTTGTACTTTTCAACCTTGTTGCTATATTGAATGCAGTGAAGTCCCAAGACACAGCTGGTGCTGTAAAAGTGGAAAGAGCCTCTGAAGAAGAGGTGAGGTCTGGACGTGAGGTCTCATCAGAAGCTGAGAGCCTGACTGACTTGGTGGGTAAGACCAAGACTGCAGACAAGAAGATTGACTCAGCTAAGAGCCTGAAACCCAAAGGCTCTGAGGCTGGGGCTGAGCCCATGGAGAGTGTAACTCAAAAGGTGAAGCCTTTGGTGAAGAATATAGAAGGAGGCAAGAGACCTCAGGAACAGTCTAGTGTCCTTGAAAGTAAAGGAAGCAGACCAGTCTTCAAGTATCTGATAGATGTGCCGGAAGACTTAAGAGAAGCCTGTGCCAGTGAGAAGGTGCATGAGAGATTTCAGAAGGCAGTAGGAGCCTATAAAGTGTACTTTGCCCCAGAGTCTTGTCGGTTGGTGGTATGCTCTGTAAGTGATGTCACAAAGAAGCGGGTGGCTATCCTGGGTGGCATGCACCTACAGTGTCTTCGCACGAAGTGGCTCATCTCTACAAAGATGGAAGAAGACACCAGACGATTGGGCATATGAAGCGGCTCACCGCAGCGTTTCAGGAAGTGGTGGTTGTGAAGAAACCATTAATTGGGCTTGCAATAAGAGGGCTGAGAAGTAACATTCAGCAAGCCAGGAAGGTTCCAGGTATTACAGCTATTGAAGTTGAAGAAAATAGTGGAACATTCCGAATCTATGGGAAAACTGCAGAAGCAGTCAAGACAGCTCGAAGGTTGTTGGAGTTTGTGGAGGAGGTCACACAAGTGCCCAGAGAACTGGTCAAGAAACTGATTGGAAGAGTCATGCAGGAGATGGTTGATACGTCCGGAGTGACGAGAGTAAGAATTAATATTCATAATGAAGGCAGGATACTCTGAAGTCAGTATGGTTCCCTGTGTCATTGTGGGAACAAAGAAGTGTGTTGAAAATATACGAGTTCTCCTAGAATACCGACTGGGATACCTGGAAGAACTAAAGCAATTGAATCTTGATAGACAGAAGATTGCAGAGAAACTTTGTCAAGTTAGTGTGAGGTCGCGACCGCTTTCGGGCCAGGACCCAAAGAAGTGCGGTCCACCTGGTGACTGTGTTGCTTCAGATGGCAAAGGAAGCAGGTCCTGTAGTAAAAGGAGCCAAGGTTATAGAGGACCTATTTATACATCGGGCTGTAGCACAGACTCTGAAGACTCTAAGCCCTCTAAGACAATGTCCGAAGGAAAGCGTGGCGCTTGGGACATGTCTCTAGCCAAAAATGGCATTGAGAAAGTGAACAATCAGAGCAACGGACAAAGATGTCCTAGAAGAGCCCAATATCGATCTGCAAACAGAGAATGCATCGGGTCTAGTTATGGCAGAACCTCAGGGCTGATGTACCCAAACAGTAGCCCCTCTAGTGGACTGAATAGCGCAGGGTCAAGCCGCACAGTAGTTACGACAAAGAGTGTCTCACTACCACACTGACCGTTTGAGACGGTCATGGAGAGATAGGTCTGACCAGGGACCGTGTCTGAGAAGTGGGTTTCCTGTGAAGGGTTTGGTGACGGACGGTATGTCGAGAACTGGAGCTCAAGGTTGTCAAAGTGGGCCCTCTCAACTGGTAGGGCAAGGTGACCCTGATGCCCCGTCTCGAGGCCCCTGTAGGGTATCGAGTGTTCAACCCTACAAGTTTGAACAGAGGGGGGGATATGTGAGGTAGCGGACCACCAATGTGGTAAATGGTCGCTATATGTCACAGTGGAGAAGGTCGCTGCGATATTAAACTGAAGAGGTTGCTATGGGACTTGTAGTTCCACAAAGGCTTGTTTCTGCATATAAGGGTCAGGTTCCCTTTAATAAAGAAAGCCATGGAACCCATAGGGTGGAGGGGCGACATGACTAGAGGGAAGGGAAGGAGTGATGGGGTTAATAAGAACAGAAATGTTAGTGTATAGTGCAGAGAAAGGGATTGGTGGGTAGGAGGAGTTTCTCTGGAGGAAGAGGTGGGACAGATGAGGGGTGTAAGTATAGGAAATTTGGCTTACCCCCTTCTCTTGATTTCCGGATATGGAGCGATCCGGACATGCGACGGGGCTGCTGTCCGGGACCGGCGGATTCACCATGGCAGTGCACGGGCCCCTGGCAGCACGGTCCCACGTCTTGGCTGCCGGGGGTTAACCCGTCGGCACTTTCCCCTCGCTCCCCTGTCAGCAGCGGGCGGCGTGCCCCCCCCCCTTGCTTCATTTCAGGTACTTGCCGTGTGCGGGGGGAGGGAGGAGGAGACGTGAGAGCCCCTTCGGGGACCCTCCGCGGCAGTGGCGTGGACGGCGGCGATGCTCTGCTGCTGCTCCGGCCGCGGGAGGAATCTCTGTCCGGCCGCGGCAGCCGGGAGGGGGGCGTGGCTAGTCTGCGGCCTACTTCCGGTTTCGAGCCGCGGCCTGGATTGCGGGATGCGGCGGCTCCCGGACGGGGAGAGCGCCCGGCTGTGGACGGAGGCCAGCTTTCCCCCCGCGGACGGTGGGGGGGGGCCGCGGAGCTGCAGTTAGTGGTGGGTCCGGCACCAGGGCAGGCAAGCCTGGTGCGACAGGTGCCCAGGAGGCGGCGGTGAGGGGGGGGTGACGGCAAGGGCCCTGCAGTTCCGGCCCGGTCACCCAGAGCAGGGTGCAGCTCCCGGCCGCGGCGGTCTCCCCCAGAAGGGGGAGGGCCCGGTGGACAGAGGCTTTCGTGGTCCCAGGAGGGCTGGATGCAGCGGCTCCTGGCCAGGAGAACGCCCGGCGAGGACAGATGCCGGCGTTACACCCCCCCCTCCCCGCGGGTGGCGGGAGGAGGGGGGCCGGGGGGCTGCAGCCAGCAGGGGGTCCGGCACCAGGGCAGGCGAGCCTGGTGCAACGGATGCCCGGGATGCGTCGGTACGTGGGGGTGACGGCGGGGGACCTGCGGTCCCTGCCTGGTTACCCAGATCAGGCATGCAGCTCCCGGCAGCGGCGATCTCCCCCAGGAGGGGGATGGCCCGTAAACGGATGCTTTCTGGGCCCAGGAGGGCAGGATGCGGTGGTGGCTCTAGATGGGAGTCTGCTGGCAGCGGGTCGGGCCACAGGTACCCTCCCCGTCCTTGCAGGCAGCCGGGGGGGGGGGTGTCGGGCCAGAAGAGGAGGCCCGCGGTGGCAGCCCGTGGGACGTGACGGTTTCCGGGGTTTTCGCCGCGGGACAGAAGATGGAGTTTGGAGGACAGTACTCATGCGGCGTACCAGGAGGACGGCCGTGGTGGTGGCAGCGCTGCGGCGGCATCTGCGTTACATGAGCCAGAGGCGGTCGGCTCCAGTGAGCAGGAGGAGGAAGCGGCGACGGAAGATTCGGATGTCCGGATGGCGGAGGATGGCGTGACTTTATTCCAGGATACGCCGGGTCGCGGTCGGGTGAGACGGCCGTGGATTCGGTAGGGTTGGGACACAGTTGGTGGGGGGGGCGGCTGCGGACACGGCAGCGCCAAGGGGTTCTGTGATTTCGACCAGGTATGGGGTTTTACTGCAGGGGATGGTGTATACGGTTGCGGAGAGTGCGCATGCGCCGCCGGCGGCATGGACGGGATCGGGGGTAGTAGGCGCAGGTACAGCAGGCAGAGTGAAGGCGCATGTGGCGGCAGGGGAGCGTTTTCGGGCAGAGGCGGCAAGGGCTGTAACAGAGTAAGTGGTGAGGAAAGAAGAGGGGGATGAGGCGGTGCATCTGAATGACAGTGGCCAAGTGAGAGGCATGGGTGTTTCGAAGGCCCGCTGGGGGGCTCACCTGCTGGAGGATGTGAGGGATAAGATTTGAATGGGGAGAGTGTAGAAATACTTTCGCTGCTCCCCCTGGAACAGCGTCACCTGGATAAGGTCAAGCCGAGTGACTCCAGGAAGGAGGAGTAGAGGGAGGGGTAGCGCCATTATAGGCTCTCCCCTCGTACATTTGCAACGTGGCTGCGGGCATTTGCGTTTTGGTGTGTGTATATCGGGAGAAGGAATTGGGTACTTGTTCGGCATGGTTTGGTTATATGGATGCATTTGGGTAGGCTTGTTCGGTTATATGGTGGTTTAGCCTGGCTTTTGTACGCCGAGTAATTTCGGCAGGGAAAGGGGTTGCGTGTGAGTATGCGGTAGGATCATACGGGCATATCCTTATGGATGCGGTTGATGGCGGCTTCTAGTCAGCCCTTCCGGGGGGCAGTTGGGTGTTCGGGACTTGGAATCCCAGCGAACCGGACTATGGGGGTTTGTTGGGGGGCAGTAGATTGGCGGGCAGTGCAGATTTGGCGCAGCCGGTGGTCTTAAGCATAAGTGTTCGGGCTGGGGAAAGAGACATAGTAATTCCCGCGATTTGGCATTCTGTTGGTGTTGGTGGATCTTCGCCTCCTTATTGGAATTGGCGCTTGGCTAGGGGACGCCCGGATGTTGTTAGGGGAAAGTGGGGTAAGAAAGTGGCTTTGGGCAGGATGGGTGGCCATTCAGGGTCCCTTCTTCTCATGATTGGGTTTCTGTTGGGGGTAGTGCCAAAAAGGAGCTGAATATATTTCGGCTTGTTCAACAAACGTATCTTATCCGGAGGAGTCATTGGTGTATGCCTGCTTTGCTCCAGAATTATCGGCGGTTTATTATGTGTCGTTTGACGAAGTGTGGGGATTTGGTAAACGCGGTGAGCCGTGGAGCATTGATGGTGAAGGCGGATGTGGAGGCAACATTTCGGTTGTTACTGGTCCACCCTGCCAGCCAGCAGTTCTGGTGCTGCTGTGGGATGGGAGTTCTTACGTTGATCGGTGTTTGCTGACGGGTTGTTCCATTTCGTGTTCCTATTTGAGGCGGTTATTTCTTCGTGCAGTGGGTGGTGGGTGGGGTGTCCAAGCTTACATCACTCATTCATTATAGGATGATTCTCTTTTGCATTGGGTCGGCGGGTCCGATGATTTGGGTGGGTTGTTGTTTCATTGCAGCAGGTGGCGGATACCCCTTTTGACGTTCTGTTGGCGCAGGAAGGAACTGGAGGTCCAGTGTCAGTGATGCGGTTGGTGGGGGATAGAGATTGATGTTATGGCTATGGAGTGTGGGCCTCGTGGGTAATGGTGTGGTCCTATGGGCTGCGATAGAGGCAGTTAGATCGGCTAAGACGGTGCGGTTTAAGGTGGTGCAGTCTTTGTTGGGGCAGTTGAACTGCGGGTGCAGAGTTACGCCGATGGGGCGTGTGTTTGCGGGACGGCTGTCGACGGCCGTGCCAAGGGTGCAGCCATCGGCTCATTATATGGGGGAGCACGAGGGAGATCAAGGATGATCTGATGGTGTAGGATGTTTTCTTAGGGTGATTCAATGGTCGCACGTTGTGGCTAGGTGAGGTGGTACTTCATGGAACGTTGCAGCTGTACTAGGATGCAGCGGGACCGGTTGGTTGGTTTGGCATGGTGGGTATTGCCTCCAATTGGTGGTGGTGGTCGAGTTGTGGGGGTGATCAGTTTTCTGAGAGGAAGGTGGGCTGTCATAGTGACTATCAGTGCTGGTGGATTCGATTACTGGTTTGTTGGCTAATTCTGGGCCAAGGGTGGTGTATTTGCGGCATTTGGTTCTCAAATGTATGCGGTGTAAAAAAAAAAAAAAAAATTATTACAGGTGTGGCATAACCTGTGGCGGGGGTCAACAAAAGGGTAGCTGTGGCTTTATTTTGTTTCGGTTCCGCAGGTCTCGGGAGTTGAAGCCGGGGGCGGACGAGGTTGGAACGGGGTGGCCAGGAGGGCTTGTAGACTCTGGTGAGGTGTGTTTTGGGAGCTTGTTCAGGACCTCGGTGACTGAGTTCACTTGGTGTTGATATACCGAAGTGTGGGCGGCATGGATAACGTTGTTGGGACCAGGTTTTGGGAGGGGCCCGGTGGTGTGTTTGGTGGTATTGTTGGCAGCGGTAAGTAACACATTTTCAGGTTGGTCGGTTGGCATCAGCAGTGGTCCATGGGGTGTTGGCTGTGGCTTTTGGTTGAAGTCTAGGGGTGAGAGGGATGTTTTTGCAGGATTTTCGGCTGCGGTAAGGCCTTGAAGGGTTTTCGCAGGGGTGTGAGGGAGCCGGATGCAAGGGTCCGATCTCCTTTGTGGTGTTACAGCATTTTGGGGAGTGATTTGTGGTTGATATGTTCATCTGATCGTGAGCAGGTCTGTGTTTCCTTTTGCCCAAAACAGTTGGTGTTAGCCTTGTATGGGGCGTTGCGGATCGGGGGTTGGTCGGCCCATCTACGGTTAGGGGCGGTGGTTTGATGTTGGAAGTGGGGCCTGCGGTGGGGCAGGGGGTTGAGCGCTGACTTTGTCACGCACAAACAACGGATCAGCCAGGTTGTGAAGGTTGGTGATGTTGTACGCGGTCCTGGTTGCGGAATCATGTCGGGTGGCCCAGGCCGGTTGTTGTGGCATGCGGATGGTACCCCCCCCCACCCCCCCCCCCCCCTGTTTTTTTACGGTGCCAGGTTTTGGCAGTGCTGGAGACTTGCTTGAAAGGGGCGGGGGTGGGCGCTCGGAGTACTACGGGTCGCATTCCTTCTGGAGTGGGGTTGCCACGGAGGCCCCTCGGTGTGGTCTCGGGAAAGTGTTTGTGAGCTGTATTGGGAGGGAGGAGCCCTCTTGTTTTCGTCGTTACGTTTGGCCTCAGTTGTTATCGTGTTAAGGCCAACGGGGGGGTTTTGAGTCTTTTTGGAAGTGGAGCATGTTTGGTTAGCATTAGTGATGAGCGAGCATGCTTGTCACTACTCGGTACTCGCACGAGTATCGCTGTACTCGGGCTGCTCGGCGGGGACCGAGTAATCTCGCGATACTCGTGCTGTACTCGTGGTCTTCATTTCTGCATGTTGGCGCTCTTTTGAGAGCCAGCCCTCATGCAGGGATTGGCTGGCAGACCACTGCAATGCCACAGCCCTGTTAGTTGTGGAATTGCAGTGATTGGCCGGCCTGCACAGCGTGACCGAGCCTTTATATCGGCCGGCGCGCTGTGCTCTGCTCACAGCTATCCAGACTGTCAGTGCAGGGAGAGTGTCGCTGATTCAGGGAAAGCTTTGCGGCCCTTTATAGCTTTTTCAGTTGCAGGGCTGCAAACAGTGTGACCAAAAGTCCTTCTCAGGACTATTCTAGTTGTATACAGGCAGGCAGGGTATAGCCAGGTCGGAGTACAGTAGCAGAGTCCTTCTCAGGACTACTGTTGCTATATACAGGCAGGGTATAGCCAGGTCTGAATACAGGCTAGTGACCAAAAGAGTCCTTGTCAGGACTATTGTACCAGTATACAGGCAGGCAGGCAGGCAGGGTAGTGGTGACCGTATACCAGCCTTCATCATATCTGGGGCTGGTGTACACAGTGTAAAACAGTCCAGATAGTGTCTGACTTGTCTGTAATTGTCGCTCCCCAAAAAAACCTGTTAGGTTCTTATTGCGTCCGTGCTTGGTTTTTAAAACCGCACGTGTGTGCCTGTTGGTGGCAGCGTACAGGTGCACTTGTGTGCAATTTCCAGAAACTTTAATATAACGCACAAGTAGTGAATATACACGTCAGCAGTGCACAGCATTGCAAAATGCGCAAGGGCATTGGCAAGGAACAAGGAAGTGGACGTGATGGTGGTGCAGGCAGAGGCCGAGGTCGTGGGCAAGCTCTAATTTCGCCACAACAAAGGGCCACATCTAGTCGCTCGCACGTCCTGTCCCAAATTCTTGGGGACCGCAGCAGTACACCGCTCTTGAACCAAGACCAGTGTCAACAGGTTGTTAGTTGGATAGCAGATAATGCTTCCAGTCAGATTGGCACCACCACAAACACTCTGTCTTCCACACGGTCAAGTGTCAGTAGCCGTGATACTGCACCGCACATTTCTGAACCTGATCCTCCTTCCTACCACCAGGCTGAGTACACGTCCTCCTCGGACATTAATGATCCCACACTTGGACACTCGGAAGAGCTGTTCACGTTTCCATTCACACATTCTGGCCTCTCGCCAGCTCATATTGAAGTGGGTCATGAGGAGATCGTCTGTACAGATGGCCAAATATTTGAGCAGCCACGTTCTCACGAAGTTGGCAACGTGTCTCAACAAGTGGTGGACGATGATGAGACACAATTGTCGGGAAGTCAGGAGGAGGAGCAGGGTGCGGAAGAGGAAGACGACGTGGTGGATGATCCAGTAACTGACCCAACCTGGCAGGAGGATATGCAGAGCGAGGACAGCAGTGCACAGGGGGAGGGAGGCGTAGCATCACAACAGGCAGTAAGAAGCAGGGTGGTGGCCCCAGGCAGAAGTCAGGCAACCGTTCCCCGGAACAACACGACGACACAAGGTGCCTGTACAAATGTTAGGTCTTCCCGAGTCTGGCAGTTTTTTAAGTTGGATCCAGATGATTCAAAAAAGGCCATTTGCAACACCTGCCGTGCCAGCATCAGCAGGGGTACCAAAACTAGCAGCCTGACCACCACCAGCATGATCAGGCACATGTCAGCCAAGCACCCGACTTTGTGGGAAGTACAACAGAGTCGAGGAGCAGTGCTTGCTGATGTCACTGCTACGTCTTCGCTGGTTGTGCATGCGAGCTAATCCCCTGTCCATGCTGCCTGCGAACAAGCCTCCTCCACTCCTGCAGTTGCCTACGCAGAAAGAACACCATCATCAAGCACGTCCTTGTCCCAGCGCAGCGTTCAGTTATCCATTCAGCAAACCTTTGAACGCAGGCGCAAATACACTGCCAACACCCCACATGCCACAGTTCTAAATGCTAACATTTCGCGACTGCTTGCGCTGGAAATGTTGCCTTTTAGGCTGGTGGAGACAGAAGCATTCCGTGACCTGATGGCGGCAGCTGTCCCACGTTACTCGGTCCCCAGCCGCCACTATTTCTCCCGGTGTGCCGTCCCCGCGTTGCATAACCACGTGTCACAAAACATCACACGTGCCCTGAACAACGCTGTTTCACCCAAGGTCCACCTAACCACAGACACGTGGACAAGTGCTTGTGGGCAAGGCCGCTACATCTCGTTGACGGCACACTGGGTTAATATTGTGGAAGCTGGGACCCAGTCTGAGCGAGGGACGGAACACGTCCTTCCCACACCAAGGTTTGCAGGCCCTACCTCAGTCAGTGTTTCACCCACACTCTACAGCTCCGGAATGTCATGCTCTTCAGCCTCCTCCTCCTGCGCATCCTCATCCACTGTGCCCTCCACACCAGTCACAAGCTGGAAGCACTGCAGCACTGCCTCGGCGAAGCGGCAACAGGCTGTGCTGAAGCTAATCTGCATAGGTGACAAACCCCACAATGCAGAAGAGCTGTGGACAGCTCTGAAACAGCAGGCAGATCACTGGCTCACACCTCTGAACCTAAAGCCAGGAAAGGTCGTGTGTGACAATGGCCGGAACCTGGTGGCGGCTTTGAGGCAAGGCCAGCTGACACATGTTCCATGCGTGGCCCATGTGCTCAACCTCGTGGTTTAGCGGTTTATAAAGTCATACCCAGAGCTGTCTGATCTGCTGGTAAAAGTTCGCCGCCTGTCTGCACATTTTCGAAAGTCACCTACTGCTTCAGCCGGCCTTGCCGGCTTTCAGCGCCGTTTGCATCTTCCGGCTCACAGACTGGTGTGTGATGTCCCCACGCGTTGGAATTCAACTCTGCACATGTTGGTCAGGATATGTGAGCAGAAGAGGGCAGTTGTTGAGTACCTGCATCACCTAAGCCGTCGGGAAATGGGTCAAACTCCACACATAACACCTGAGGAGTGGAGATGGATGTCAGACCTATGTACCATCCTCCAAAACTTTGAGGACTCCACCAAGATGGTGAGTGGTGATGACGCCATTATTAGCGTCACCATACCGCTACTCTGCCTTCTAAAACGGTCTCTGCTGAAAAACAAACATGATGCATTGCAGGCGGAGCGCGATAAGTTGCAGCAAGAAACAGTAGTGGGTGTGGGTGATAACACACAGCCCAGCCTCGTCTCATCACAATGTGCAGTGGAGGACTATGACGAGGAGAAGGATGAAGACATGGAGCAACTCTCCGGCCAAATTGAGGATATGACATGCACACCAGTCATATCCTCGGTTCAGCGTGGCTGGCCAGAGGACAGGGTAGATGAGGAGGAGGAGGAGGAGGAGGACAGCATGTTCAGTCATCTTGTTGGTCAGGCTACTGAAGTCCTGGCTGTTAAGAGTCTGGCGCACATGGCTGACTTTATGGTAAGCTGCCTGTCTCGTGACCCTCGCGTTAAGAACATCTTGGCCGACAATCATTACTGGTTGGTAACACTGTTAGACCCACGCTACAAGGAGAACTTTTTGTCTCTTATTCCCGTGGAGGAGAGGTCAACCAAAATGCAGCAGTTCCGGAAGGCCATACTCACGGAAGTAGGCAAAGCATTCCCCTCACAAAACGCTAGCGGCATAGGTCAGGAATCAGTGGACAACCGAGGCGTACAGCCGAGAGGGGCACAAGTCCAATCCGCCAGAGGTAGGGGAACAGTCTTTAAGATGTGGGACAGTTTTCTCAGCCCCTCACGTACCACAGCCCCTGAGGTGCGGGGTAGTGCCACAAGAAATCCTAAGTTTGCCCAGATGCTGAAGGAGTACCTTGCAGATCGAACAACTGTACTCCGACATTCCTCTGTGCCTTACAATTATTGGGTATCCAAGCTGGACACGTGGCATGAATTGGCTCTCTACGCCTTGGAAGTCCTGGCCTGCCCTGCTGCTAGCGTTTTGTCAGAGCGTGTTTTTAGTGCCGCAGGTGGAATCATTACAGATAAACGCACCCGCCTGTCAACTGAAAATGCTGACAGGCTGACTCTGATCAAGATGAACAAGGGTTGGATTGGGCCAGACTTCACCACACCACCAGCAAATGAGAGCGGAATTTAAAGTTTGCCATGTACCTCCACTCACCCATGGGTACACACTTCTGGACTTTGGATAATCGCTGGACTGCTCCTCCTTCTCCTCATGTGCCACCATGATGATGACCGTTACAAATTGCAATACTTAGGCCTTTGTTTCAGGTATACCCCCAGTGGTAAATTTTTTCGCCCATTCTTTGCAGAATGGACATTACAACGACAGGAGACCCGCTCCTTTGCAATGGGAACAATGTTTTGAGGCCCTCATGCACGTCTCTACCCAGGGACAACGTGGAGCCTCCCAATTTTTGGCTGCCCTGCCTAAGGGCTATACTATAATACACCCACTTCCTTAAAATGGACACTTAATGTTTTGAGGCCCTCATGCACGTCTCTACCCAGGGACAACGTGGAGCCTCCCAATTTTTGGCTGCCCTGCCTAAGGGCTATACTATAATACACCCACTTCCTTAAAATGGACACTTAATGTTTTGAGGCCCTCATGCACGTCTCTACCCAGGGACAACGTGGAGCCTCCCAATTTTTGGCTGCCCTGCCTAAGGGCTATACTATAATACACCCACTTCCTTAAAATGGACACTTAATGTTTTGAGGCCCTCATGCACGTCTCTACCCAGGGACAACGTGGAGCCTCCCAATTTTTGGCTGCCCTGCCTAAGGGCTATACTATAATACACCCACTTCCTTAAAATGGACACTTAATGTTTTGAGGCCCTCATGCACGTCTCTACCCAGGGACAACGTGGAGCCTCCCAATTTTTGGCTGCCCTGCCTAAGGGCTATACTATAATACACCCACTTCCTTAAAATGGACACTTAATGTTTTGAGGCCCTCATGCACGTCTCTACCCAGGGACAACGTGGAGCCTCCCAATTTTTGGCTGCCCTGGCAAAGGGCTATACTGAAATAGACCCACTTCCTTACAATGGGCACTTCAGGTTTACAGGCCATCATGCACGTCTCTATCCAGGGACAATGTGGAGCCTCCCAATTTTTGGCTGCCCTGGCAAAGGGCTATACTGAAATAGACCCACTTCCTTACAATGGGCACTTCAGGTTTACAGGCCATCATGCACGTCTCTATCCAGGGACAATGTGGAGCCTCCCAATTTTTGGCTACCCTGGCAAAGGGCTATACTGAAATAGACCCACTTCCTTACAATGGGCACTTCAGGTTTACAGGCCATCATGCACGTCTCTATCCAGGGACAATGTGGAGCCTCCCAATTTTTGGCTGCCCTGGCAAAGGGCTATACTGAAATAGACCCACTTCCTTACAATGGGCACTTCAGGTTTACAGGCCATCATGCACGTCTCTATCCAGGGACAATGTGGAGCCTCCCAATTTTTGGCTGCCCTGGCAAAGGGCTATACTGAAATAGACCCACTTCCTTACAATGGGCACTTCAGGTTTACAGGCCATCATGCACGTCTCTATCCAGGGACAATGTGGAGCCTCCCAATTTGTGGCTGCCCTGGCAAAGGGCTATACTGAAATAGACCCACTTCCTTACAATGGGCACTTCAGGTTTACAGGCCATCATGCACGTCTGTATGCAGGGGCATTGGTGAACCTCACAATTTTGGACTGCCCTGGCAAAGGAAAATACTACAAAGACTCACTTCCTCAAAATGGGCACATTAGACTCAAGAGGCCTTCATGTACGTCTCTTCTCAGGGACATCGGAGTGCCACACAATGTTTTCACGTAAAATCTTTCATGTATTAATCTCAAAAAGTAACATACACCAGCTCTATCTCACTATAGGGTATGTGCCCTTAACATTTCTGCCATGAAAAATCATTTTGGGGTCATTTTGGAAGGTTTTCTGGTGAGTCCGTAAAAATGGCGTGAAACGCGGACAAAATTGTTCACAGCTGTGACTTTTGAGTGATAAATGCTTCAAGGGGTCTTCCCCATGCTGTTGCCATGTCATTTGAGCACTCTTCTGAGACTTTTGTGACATTTTTAGGGTTTCTCCATGCTGCCGGGGGGTCATTTCACAAAAATACTCGGGTCTCCCATAGGATAACATTGGGCTCGTTGCTCGGGCCGAGTACACGAGTATCTTGGGAGGCTCGGCCCGAGCTTCGAGCACCCGAGCTTTTTAGTACTCGCTCATCACTAGTTAGCATATCCGGTTGGTGTTTTATCTGTGGGGTTTATAACCTGTGGGGTGGTGGTGCATGTGTGCCTCATTTGGTTCTTCGGGCACTAGTTTGTCGGGGGGTTCGGCGGGCTGAGGCTCGCCCGAATTTTCGCCAGCTGGGTCTGGACGGGGCTGATAGTGCTGGTCCTATATGTGGGAGGCAGCGATTTGGTGGCCCGGGCATCTCGGGAGTTAATTAAGAAGATTAAAAAAAAAAATAAATAAATAAAATTTTATACATATATTGGTTTGTTGCATCTGTGGAAGATATACCCCGGCTACACCGTGGGTGGTTTGATAGTGTGACCAAGTGGACTGGAGGGGGCTCGTTCGGTAGCTGCTCTCACTCGAGCCTATGGGGTTGCGGCACTGTGAGTTGGTGTCGCTGATTTGGTGGTTTCGGTGATGCAATGGGGGTGCATTTTAATAATATTGGTGCTGTTTGTGGCGCTGGGATTGCTAGAGGTGTGGCACAAGTTTTGGTGTGTGGCGGGTCCAGGCCACGTAAGGAGTCACGTGCCCTGTCCTGTGGCGGGGGGTAGGTCTGGTCCAGAGGCGGTTGAAGGCAATGTTAACTGTACTGAGGGACACCATCTTGGTATGGTGGCTCCGGGTTCCGGGATGTTGCAGACACGGGGTTCTGCAAAGTTGGGGGTATTAATCCGTTGGTGATTAATACCTCATCTCTGGGTCGGTGTGTTGCGGCCAGGGATATTGGTGTGAGAAGTTGTTCCTGGACTGGGCCTACTCAGGGTTATATATTTAATGTATTGATTACTGGGTTACCTATTATTTGTTGGGGTCGCCCGTTGGACGGCGCCCCCTTGTGTTTAGAATGTAAATAATAGGTAATAAAGGCTGCTGTGGCCAATTTGAACCAAGTCACATGCAGTCCGTGTATTATTTACAGATGGTATTGGTGGGTAACACACACACAGCACGACTGGAGAATCCTTCCTCAATGGTCAAGAAAGCCATGGAACCCATAGGGTGGAGGGGCGACATGACTAGAGGGAAGGGAAGGAGTGATGGGGTTAATAAGAACAGGAATGTTCGTGTATAGTGCAGAGAAAGGGATTGGTGGGTAGGAGGAGTTTCTCTGGAGGAAGAGGTGGGACAGATGAGGGGTGTAAGTATAGGAAATCTGGCTTACCCCCTTCTCTTGATTTCTGGATATGGAGTGATCCCCGCCCACCCTCCCTTATGTTTAGTATGGTGGAATATTTGCCTGGGTTGTTTTCTTTGTCACAGCAGCGGGGGGTAGGTCTGGTCCAGAGGCGGTTGAAGGCAATGGTAACTGTACTGAGGGACACCATCTTGGTATGGTGGCTCCGGGTTCCGCGATGTTGCAGACACGGGGTTCTGCAAAGTTGGGGGTATTAATCCGTTGGTGATTAATACCTCATCTCTGGGTCGGTGTGTTGCGGCCAGGGATATTGGTGTGAGACGTTGTTCCTGGACTGGGCCTACTCAGGGTTATATATTTAATGTATTGATTACTGCGTTACCTATTATTTATTGGGGTCGCCCGTTGGACGGCGCCCCCTTGTGTTTAGAATGTAAATAATAGGTAATAAAGGCTGCTGTGGCCAATTTGAACCAAGTCACATGCAGTCCGTGTATTATTTACAGATGGTATTGGTGGGTAACACACACACAGCACGACTGGAGAATCCTTCCTCAATGGTCATGCCTGTGTGCTGTGCGGTCTGGAGAATCCACATACCCTTGCCTATGGGTGTGTCTGACACAGGTCTTAATTAGCTTGTTTGGCACAGGGAGTCGGTGTGTGTGTTTTGGAGCAGTGTATTAGAAGCACTGCATGAGGAGCAGCCTCAGGCAGGTAAAGAGGCTGCTACTCTCAGAGAGGTTGGAGCCTCTGGAAGGAACCTGCCTAAGGAAGCGTAGGTTGCCTTCAACCATCTGGAACTGAGTGTGTGGAGGCTGAGGGAGCTCCACTCTGACACTTGTCGTGTCTAAACCTGAGCGGGCGGTCCGCTACAAAGACTGACCAGAAATCCGTGTCTCCTGGGGAGACAGCCATACCTTCACTATGGACATTTAAATGGACTTGAAGCCCACGGCATGTGAAGGTGTTTAGTTTACCTTTTCCTTTAAGCCAGGAGAGGCTTCATTGTGTTTTGGAAGGGCAGTTTATGTTGGTTACTAATAAACTGCTGAATTTTGGAGAGAGACTGTGTTGCCTGTGTATGCGTAAGCTACCCTGCATCGCTGCAAGCGAGTAAAACCCCCCAAGTTGCAACCTTACAACACACACTATATATACACACACACACACACACACACACTATATACACACACACACTATACACACATATACATACATATATATATATATATATATATATATATATATATATATATATATTATATACACACACACACACTATACACATACACACTATATACACACACATTATACACACACACACACTATGCAAACACATACTATAAACACACTATACACACACACACACACACTATACACATACACACGCGCGCACACACATTATACACGCGCGCACACACATTATACACACGCGCGCGCACACACATTATACACACGCGCGCACGCACACACATTATACACACGCACATTATGCACATTATACGCACACACATTATACGCACACACATTATACGCACACACATTATACACACACACGCACGCACATTATACACGCACACGCGCGCGCACGCACACACATTATACACGCACGCACGCACGCACACACACACACACACACAGCTGTGAGTGCTTTCCTGTAGTGACCTGGAACTCAGAAGGTGAGCCCAGGTCAACGCAGGGGCGCACACACAGCAGTGTGTGTATAATGTGTGCGTGACTGCTGGGGCAATGACATCACAGGTGCTAGTAATTTCATTCACCTGACCCCGTGAAGACACTGCCGCCCGATATCACTACCGTGACCGGGTCTCGCAGCACTGCCGTCACGGGGTCATGTGAGTCCATTGTGAACTTACCTCACCTGACCCCCGATGTCGCTGGCAGGCTGCTGTCCTGGCCCGGTGTCCTGAGGCGGCACGTCATCGTAGCTACAGCTGATTGCGTCCTCCGATCAGCTGTTCTGCAGTCCTGTTGTGATCGCGCGCGCTCCCGCGGTCACAACGGGATCTGAAGGAGCGAGGGTGCATGCGCCGCCCTCTCAGACACCAAGCTGTGTGATGCGGGCTTCAGAAACATGGCGCCGGAGAGAAGCGCTATGCGCAGAGGCCCACTCCGGCGCCATGTTTCTGAAGATTAGAAATTTACATACAGCCAGAGGGAGGGAGGAACAGGCGGCGCCGGGGGGGGCGGGGAACTCGTGCATAATCCGCCCGGACATTAACAGAGAGGTGCACACGTCAATCAAAAAGTGCACGAAATTTCAAACTTTATAAAGTTGTATTTCACTGCCTAAACACCCGAGCTGCCCCCTGATGGTATGTACACACTGTGCATGATAGTGCCAGCACTGCACTGGCTGCACCTTATACACGAAAATCCTGATGTTTGGTTCCCTTTAATTGGTAGTTGGCTCTCAAGTCTATACAGCTTGGAGTAGGACAACATGTATAAATAGTATCATGTGATCAAAATACTCATTTGCCTAATAATTCTGCACATGGTATATATATGTGTTACAACCTACATATGCTCTGCACCCACTCTGGCCGCAGCTGCAGAGCACACTGGCATCACGTCACATGCTCCCCCTGATGTCATTACACCAATTCTGGGCCCACAGCTGCAGAGCTCAATGGTTTTCAACCATGCATCCGAGAAAATAGCAATAGCCACCATCACCCACAGGCCCAGTCATTTTGTCACTGCTTAAACTACACCATATGCATGACACACAAACAGTAGATACTATATAAAAGATAGATGGATGCAGGGTTGGACTGCGGTGTCTGGGGTCCACAGGAGTTATATCTAAAGGGCACACTACAACTATATGCAAAAACCTGCAGGATCCCCCACACAGCCTCCTATGCGCAGCAGGAGCCCCCACACAGCCTCCTATGCGCAGCAGGAGCCCCCACACAGCCTCCTATGCGCAGCAGGAGCCCCCACACAGCCTCCTATGCGCAGCAGGAGCCCCCACACAGCCTCCTATGCGCAGCAGGAGCCCCCACACAGCCTCCTATGCGCAGCAGGAGCCCCCACACAGCCTCCTATGCGCAGCAGGAGCCCCCACACAGCCTCCTATGCGCAGCAGGAGCCCCCACACAGCCTCCTATGCGCAGCAGGAGCCCCCACACAGCCTCCTATGCGCAGCAGGAGCCCCCACACAGCCTCTTATGCGCAGCAGGAGCCCCCACACAGCCTCTTATGCGCAGCAGGAGCCCCCACACAGCCTCTTATGCGCAGCAGGAGCCCCCACACAGCCTCTTATGCGCAGCAGGAGCCCCCACACAGCCTCTTATGCGCAGCAGGAGCCCCCACACAGCCTCTTATGCGCAGCAGGAGCCCCCACACAGCCTCTTATGCGCAGCAGGAGCCCCCACACAGCCTCTTACGCGCAGCAGGAGCCCCCACACAGCCTCCTACGCGCAGCAGGAGCCCCCACACAGCCTCCTACGCGCAGCAGGAAAAACGCAGTGTTGGGACTGGAGGAGACAGGAAATTTACGACTTCTTACCTCTCTGCGGCGCCCCCCTGAAGCATGGCCATTGGCACCCTGTGCGACCGCACAAGTCGCACATGCCTAAAGCCAGCCATGACACACACACACACACACACGGCACAGCACAGGGGCAACACACACACAGTGATGGCACAGGGCAGTTTTTCTGTAGTGTTACAGGCAGACAGTTGTATATTATAATACTCACCTGCTCCTGTGCTGAGAGAGATGATGATAGTGGCTCAGGCCTCCCTGCTGCACCTGTGAGTCTTCCTGGCTGCTCCTCCTGTCCTCTGCTTTTTCTTTCTATTCCTTCTGTTCTCCGCTTCTCACTGTTTTTCTGCTCTCTGTTTGCTGTTCTCTTTTCTGTTGTCTCTAGTCCTTTTTCACTCCTGCACTGTTTTCCTTTTCCTCATTTCAGTCTCCCGCGGCTGTACTGAACATGCTCCGCCCCCTCTCCTGATTGGCTGTTCTGATTGGCTGTTCTCCTCCTGGCATCTCTCACTAGAAGAAGTTGCTGCCTGGCCACTCCCTCCTCTTCAGCACAGGCCGTGCACAGTGTGCAGTGTGGGCGCGTCTGCATCTATGCGTTGGCCAGTCTGCAGCTATACAAACAGTGCCGGCTCCCAGCGGTGTTAATCAGCTGCTTGGTGATGGCCCCGGGGGCATGAAGCATGAAAGTGAAAATGCACACACTGCGGGCAACTGCCCCAGGCCCCTCCAGCCAGGGCTGCCACCAGGAATTTCCAGGCCCGATACTGACAACATTTTCGGGCCCCCTTCAGACTCCACCACAGCTCCGCCTCTACCTCTTGAACCTTCGGCAATAGAAAAAAAGTTGTTTCCAGCATCACGTCCAAGAAAAGGTTAAAAAACAATTTTATTCCATAAGGTTAAACCCAACACTAGGTTGGATGGACGTCCACGAAGTATAAAACAATGTCTGACGCATTTCACACCTAACAGAGGTTCTTAGGGGTACTTTGCAAGCTGCGACATCGCTAGCCGATTGTAGTGATGCCGAGCGCGATAGTCCCCGCCCCCGTCGCAGATGCGATATTTGTGATAGCTGCCGTAGCGAACATTATCGCTACGGCAGCTTCACACGAACTTATCTGCCCTGCGATGTCGCTCTGGCCGGCGACCTGCCTCCTTTCTAAGGGGGCGGGTCATGCGGCGTCACAGTGACGTCACACGGCAGGCGGCCAATAGAAGCGGAGATGAGCGGGACGTAAACATCCCGCCCACCTCCTTCCTTCCTTCCTCATTGCAGGCAGGACGCAGGTAAGGAGATGTCCCTCATTCCTGCAGCTTCATACACAGCGATGTGTGCTGCCGCAGGAACGAGGAACAACATCGTACCTGTCGCTGCAGCGAAATTATGGAAATGACCGACACTACACAGATCACCGATTTACGACGCTTTTGTGATCGTGTATCGGTGCTTCTAGGCTTTACACGTTGCGATGTCGTTACCGGCGCCGGATGTGCGTCACTTTCGATTTGACCCCGACGAGATCGCAGTAGCGATGTCGCACCGTGCAAAGTACCCCTTAGTCTTAGATATATCCTGCTAGATCTGCACAAGTAAGTTATGGAATAAAATTGGTTTTTAACCTTATTTCTTGGACGCGACGCTGGAAACAACTTTTTGCTATTGCCGGACTTTGCCTCCTTGAACATGGAGCCGACCTCCTTGCACCGTCCCCCAGAGAAAGGACCCAGGTAATGCATTTACCGGGGGAGCTGAGATCCTCCTTTGCGTACTTACCTCCAACCTTCCACAATCCCACCATCACTCATGGAAAATCTCCAATTCTGCAAACAGTCCTCATCAATCAAACATTAAGGCGGGCTTTGCACGTTGCGACATCGCAAGCCGATGCTGCAATGTCGCACGCGATAGTCCCCGCCCCCGTCGCAGGTACAATATCTTGTGATAGCTGGCGTAGCGAAAATTATCGCTACGGCAGCTTCACATGCACTCACCTACCCTGCGACCGTCGCTCTGGCCGGTGACCCACCTCCTTCCTAAGGCGTCATAGCGATGTCACACGGCAGGCGGCCAATAGCGGCGGAGGGGCGGAGATGAGCAGGATGTAAACATCCCACCCACCTCCTTCCTTCCGTATTGCCGGCGGCGGCAGGTAAGGTGATGATCCTCGCTCCTGCGGCTTCATACACAGCGATGTGTGCTGCCGCAGGAACGAGGAACTGCATCGTACCTGCCACGGCACCGGCATTATGGAAATGTCGGAAAATGCACCGATGATACGATAACGACGCTTTTGCGCTCGTTAATCGTATTATCTAGCATTTACACACTACGATGTCGAAAGTGACACCGGATGTGCGTCACTTTCGATTTGACCCCACCAACATCGCACATGCGCTGTCGCAACGTGCAAAGCCGCCCTAACCGCTAGTCATCATTTTGACAGCCTGAAAAAAGCTGCATGCACCGTTTTTTTGGGTCATTAAAATGACGAACCCCAGACAGAATCGTCAGCCATATGCGTATATCTAATATATAATCGTCATGTGACTCAGGGAATGTCATAGGCTATGTTTTGTGGGGAAAATTTAATCCCGCGCTTTAGGCTGGGGCCACACAGGGCACTCATGAGGGGCGGGCCGATGCTGCGGAGGGGAGGGATTTATCTCCTTCTCTCCTCCGTAGCCGGCTATTGCCATTCTCGCACTGCACTCGCGGTACACCGGTGTAATGTGAGTGCAGTGCGATCTTTCTCTCGCCCCATACACTTGAATGGGTGCGAGAGAAAGAGTTTCGCATAACAATCACAGCATGCTGCGATTGTTTTCTCGGTCCGATTGGGGCAGAGAAAATAATCGCTCTGTGCTTACACACAGGCTAGTCCGAGTGGAATGCGATGTTTTATCGCATCCCACTTGCTCCGATTTTTATGCCATGTGTCTCAAGCCTTACAGTAAAGCGGGCTTTACACGCTACGAGATTGCTACAGCGATCTCGTTGGGGGTCACGAATTTTGTGATGCACATCCGGCCGCTGTAGCGATCTCGTTGTGTGTGACTCCTAGGAGCGATTTTGGATCGTTGTAAAAATGTCCAAAATCGCTCCTCGTTGACATGGGGGTCCTCTCCCAATTATCGCTGCTGTCGCTTGGGCGAAGTTGATCCTACCTGTGACGCCGCAGGAACGAGGAACCTCTCCTTACCTGCCACACGCCAGGAATGAGGAAGGAAGGGGGGTGGGATGTTCGTCCCGCTCATCTCCGCCCCTCCGCTTTGATTGGGCGGCCGCTTAGTGACGTCGCTGTGACACCGAGCGAACCGCCCCCTTAGAAAGGAGGCAGTTCGCCGGTCACAGTGACGTCGCCGAGCAGGTAAGTACGTGTGACACTGCCATAGCGATAATGTTCGCTATGGCAGCGATCTTCACATATCGGCATAACGATAGGGGCGGGGTGCTATCACGCTCGCCATTGCTAGCATCGGATAGCGATGTCGCAGCGTGTAAAGCCTCTCCTCTTACTCTCCAAAAAAAATTTTCTTACATTAAAATCAATGGAGCTAGGAGGTGAGGTCATTAATAGGAGCTGTGATTGGTTATTATAAGGCAACAAAGGACATTGCAAGAAGCTTCTGTGTGAGGTAATATGATATCTTTGGAGAGACAGACAGAGACAGACAGATAGGGAATGAGAGACAGACAGATAGGGAATGAGAGACAGACAGATAGGGAATGAGAGACAGACAGATAGGGAATGAGAGAGAGAAAGACAGGGAATGAGAGAGAATGAGAGAGAGAAAGACAGGGAATGAGAGAGAGAGAGAGAGAGAGACAGGGAATGAGAGAGAGAGGGAATGAGAGAGAGAGAGAGAGAGAGAGAGGGAATGAGAGAGAGAGAGAGAGAGAGACAGGGAATGAGAGAGAGAGAGAGAGAGAGAGACAGGGAATGAGAGAGAGAGAGAGAGAGAGAGACAGGGAATGAGAGAGAGAGAGAGAGAGACAGGGAATGAGAGAGAGAGAGAGAGAGACAGGGAATGAGAGAGAGAGAGACAGGGAATGAGAGAGAGAGAGAGACAGGGAATGAGAGAGAGAGAGAGACAGGGAATGAGAGAGAGAGAGAGACAGGGAATGAGAGAGAGAGACAGGGAATGAGAGAGAGAGACAGGGAATGAGAGAGAGAGACAGGGAATGAGAGAGAGAGAGAGACAGGGAATGAGAGAGAGAGAGAGACAGGGAATGAGAGAGAGAGAGACAGGGAATGAGAGAGAGAGAGAGACAGGGAATGAGAGAGAGAGAGAGACAGGGAATGAGAGAGAGAGAGAGACAGGGAATGAGAGAGAGAGAGAGACAGGGAATGAGAGAGAGAGAGACAGGGAATGAGAGAGAGAGAGACAGGGAATGAGAGAGAGAGAGAGAATGAGAGAGAGAGAGACAGGGAATGAGAGAGAGAGAGACAGGGAAAGAGAGAGAGACAGGGAATGAGAGAGAGACAGGGAATGAGAGAGAGACAGGGAATGAGAGAGAGACAGGGAATGAGAGAGAGACAGGGAATGAGAGAGAGACAGGGAATGAGAGAGAGAGAGAGACAGGGAATGAGAGAGAGAGAGAGACAGGGAATGAGAGAGAGAGAGAGAGAGAGACAGGGAATGAGAGAGAGAGAGAGAGACAGGGAATGAGAGAGAGAGAGAGAGACAGGGAATGAGAGAGAGAGAGAGACAGGGAATGAGAGAGAGAGAGAGACAGGGAATGAGAGAGAGAGAGAGACAGGGAATGAGAGAGAGAGAGAGACAGGGAATGAGAGAGAGAGAGAGACAGGGAATGAGAGAGAGAGAGAGAGAGAGACAGGGAATGAGAGAGAGAGAGAGAGACAGGGAATGAGAGAGAGAGAGAGAGAGACAGGGAATGAGAGAGAGAGAGACAGGGAATGAGAGAGAGAGAGAGAGACAGGGAATGAGAGAGAGAGAGAGAGACAGGGAATGAGAGAGAGAGAGAGACAGGGAATGAGAGAGAGAGAGAGACAGGGAATGAGAGAGAGAGAGAGAGACAGGGAATGAGAGAGAGAGACAGGGAATGAGAGAGAGAGAGAGACAGGGAATGAGAGAGAGAGAGACAGGGAATGAGAGAGAGAGAGACAGGGAATGAGAGAGAGAGAGAGACAGGGAATGAGAGAGAGAGAGAGACAGGGAATGAGAGAGAGAGAGACAGGGAATGAGAGAGAGAGAGAGACAGGGAATGAGAGAGAGAGAGACAGGGAATGAGAGAGAGAGAGAGAGACAGGGAATGAGAGAGAGAGAGACAGGGAATGAGAGAGAGAGAGAGAGACAGGGAATGAGAGAGAGAGAGAGAGAGAGAGACAGGGAAAGAGAGAGAGACAGGGAATGAGAGAGAGACAGGGAATGAGAGAGAGACAGGGAATGAGAGAGAGACAGGGAATGAGAGAGAGAGAGAGACAGGGAATGAGAGAGAGAGAGAGAGAGACAGGGAATGAGAGAGAGAGACAGGGAATGAGAGAGAGAGAGAGAGAGACAGGGAATGAGAGAGAGAGAGAGAGACAGGGAATGAGAGAGAGAGAGAGACAGGGAATGAGAGAGAGAGAGAGAGAGACAGGGAATGAGAGAGAGAGAGAGACAGGGAATGAGAGAGAGAGAGACAGGGAATGAGAGAGAGAGAGAGAGAGACAGGGAATGAGAGAGAGAGAGAGACAGGGAATGAGAGAGAGAGAGACAGGGAATGAGAGAGAGAGAGAGAGACAGGGAATGAGAGAGAGAGAGACAGGGAATGAGAGAGAGAGAGAGACAGGGAATGAGAGAGAGAGAGAGACAGGGAATGAGAGAGAGAGAGACAGGGAATGAGAGAGAGAGAGAGACAGGGAATGAGAGAGAGAGAGAGACAGGGAATGAGAGAGAGAGAGAGACAGGGAATGAGAGAGAGAGAGAGACAGGGAATGAGAGAGAGAGAGGGAATGAGAGAGAGAGAGAGAGACAGGGAATGAGAGAGAGAGAGAGAGACATACTGCACGGAAAGAGACAGACAGAGACATCCAGACAGACTAAATGCACAGTTACACACACTGTACATTACCTCATCTTGCAGTTTCTGATCGGTGAAGAGCAGGAGAGAAACCACGGGGACTTGCACGAAGGCTGCAGCAGCTGAATAACAGGACCTGCATGTTCACTGGTCATGTGATCAGGCACATGATTAGTTAGAGGACAGGTCCTTCACCGCAGCCTCCATAGTACCTTTCCTGTCCTGCACCGATTACATAGATCAGTGCAGGAAGAGAGAGGGCAGCTCTCTATGAGCGACACGGGCCCCCCTCATTGCCCTGATGGCGGCCCGGCCCAGCCCCCTGGGGTCCGGTGAGCTGAGGGATGAAAGGGGAGGAGCCAGGGCTGTCAGCGTCTGGCCCCCCCTCCTGCCTCCAGCTCACGGGCCCCATAGCAGTGGCGTGGTCTGCCTCTATTGATGGTACGCCACTGGTTTTCACCTACATTAACTGTTCCCGTCGGGGCATCCGTCCGAACCCCCCCTCCCACCTGCAAAACTTGTTTTGGGCGCATGCGCCAACGGGGCGATTGACTATAAAGGAGCAGTTGGAGCCAGTTTGTGTTCTGTCTTGCACCATTTTCGGGCATATACGTTTTCTGCAGGCGGCACCCAAACGTAGTCTACTACGTCTGGATGTCCACCTGCAGAAAATGTATACGCTCAAAAATGGTGCAAGACAGAGCACACGCTGGGTCCGACTGCTCCTTTATAGTCAATGGCCCCGTCGGCGCATGCATCCGAAACACATTTTGCGGAGGGAGAGATGGGGATCCGGACGGATGCCCCGACGGAAACCGTGAACGTAGGTGAAAACGCAATGTGAAAGAGGCCTAACCCTACATTCCAATTTGTGACAGTCACTGTCCCTTCCTTCCTGCGGCTCCATGTCCAATCTCTTCGTAGAGAAGGTGGTCAGGGGTTTTGCCACTAGAGACAGAGTACTGTAGATACTTGTGCACCCAGATGTTTCCATATCCACTAATGATGAGCGAGAGTACTAGCCACTGCTCGACACTCAATCAAGCATTGAGGTGCTCAAGACGCTTGTCACACTATCGAGCAACGTGGGTGCTTGAGCGCCATAGTAGAGTCCTTGCCACCCAATTTTCATGGTTTTTAGACAGGCAATCAACATACAGAAATTGCCTGCCATACACAGTAATGCCATAGCCATGTTGGCTCCTTACATTCCTGTGTTTAGCCAGCCACATTGCATCAGCGAGTCCTGACCTGGTAAAGCGATGCTCAGCACATTGTCCTCTGCAATCAGATCAGGGAGAGTTGAAGGAATGAGAGCTGACTTTAGAGCAGGCATATAGGCAATGTTGCCATATAAGGGCTTGTTTTTTACAGAATGAATTGTACTTTTAAATGAAACCATCAGTTTTACCATATATTGTACTGGAAAATGGCAAAAAAATTTCCAAGTGCGGAAAAATTGCAAAAATAGTGCGATTGCATGATTGTTTTTTGGGATATTTTATTCACAGTGTTCACTATATGGTAAAACTGATGTGTCGGTGTGATGCCTCTGGTTGGTAAGAGTTCGAAGACACCAAACATGTATAGGTTTAGTTTTATCTAAGGGGTTAAAAACAATTCTAATTTTCTCAAAAAAAAGTGGCGCACTTTTTGCACCATTTTCCACGTTTTTCGGGATCTATTGCTCAGTGACAGCTTATTTTTTGCATCTCGAGCTGTCATTTTTAGTGGTACCATATTTGCATGGATGCTACGTTTCAGTCGCCTGTTATTGCAATTTGCTCAAAATTTCTGGCAACCTAAAACGTAATTTTGGCGTTTGGAATTTTTTTGCCGCTACGCCATTTAGCAATCAGGTTAACTGATTTTATATTTTGATAGATCGAGCATTTCTGAATGCAGCAATACCAAATGTGTGCATATTTTTTCTTTAACCCTTTAATTTTCAATGGGGTAGGTGATTTGAACTTTTAGGTTTTTTTATTTTTTTCAATTTTTTAAAACTTTTTTTTACTTTACTAGTCTCTCTCGGAGACTATAAGGATCAGCATTCTGATCGCTCTTTCATTTCAGTTGATCACAGCTCAGATCAGCTGAAATCCTCATTTCATGTAACAGTAGCTGCTCTGTTGGCTGTTAGAGGAAGTGAGTCATGTCAGCTACAGGAGTCATCACATGACCCTGTGCTACCATGGCAAAAATCGGCTCACAGTGATCATGTGGCGCCCCTGAGGCTTCAGTCGCCACAGAGTATTGCACTCAGTATTGGGTGTAATGCTAAACCCAGTTCCTGAGGAGGTCAGTCCCGGTTTCACTACATTACACACTCAAATACACACCAGGTTGCCCTCTTCCCACTGGGGACTGGGCTAGGGTCGGGTAATAAAGGGGTCGCCGACAGAGAGGCATTTACAGGATGTGCTCAACAGAGACCCCAGTCCCACTAGCCTAGGACCTGGGAGGGAGGAGGAGCAACCAGTAGGGGGAGTCAGGAGCCAACACAACAGTTAGGAGGTCTCCAGCAGGAGAGCAGCGGAGCAGACGTGCCTCACAGGTCCTCTGGTGGGAAGGAGGAGAAAGTTCACATGGTTGCCGTGGGGAGAGTGAACCTGTTTCCCTCGGAACCGACACCACACAGGGCGGCAGGACCCTAGGGAAGATCATACTTTACATTGGTTTTCCAGAATCTGCCTGGACAGGGAAAGTTTCAAGCTTCCCTGTCCACACAGCGCCCGACAGCACAGTACCATATAGGATCTGGGGCCTTGCTTCAAGCCGGACCCCACATCGGAACCGCGGCACCTGCAGATAGGGACAAGAGTACATCTCGTGAAACCCAGGGTCCCCTCGTAGCTTCAAACCAGGGGATCCACAGACAAGTGTTACAAGGAGAAACCCACCGAACACCAAACCGGACTGATCTCTAAAGGGATTCGGGTTCGACGGAGCCCATCATAGCAAGTGACTGGTATTACCTGGGTGAGCGGCATCGTACAAAAGTGAGTAAACAACCTGGAACCACAGCTATAGACTCTGACTCTTTATTACTCGCAATGCCACTCCCGCCGCCATTACTACTGCCCTCATCATCCTCCTCGGGGTCCGCTCTACCTGTGGAGAGCGATACCATCACTGACTGCTACTACCATCTGCCCTGGAGGACAGCGACAGCAGCGGCGGCCCATTCCCTGGCCGTATACCACAGGTGGTGTCACGACAAACACCTCACAACTACTACCCCCAAAATCTCTCCCCTGCCATCTTCTTTACGCCTTGGGGCAATGGAGCCGGGCTAGGCCGCCCGTGACCATGACAGTCGATGGCCCGGCGATGAGTAGGTTAACCACACCTGCCCCGTGGGGCGCTACAATCACAACATGGCATCGCCGCTAGAGCCAGGTAAGTGTACGTTTACAGTGGCAGCATTTAAATTGCGCTGTCACATTTTGACAGTGCGATTTAAGGGGTTAACAGGTGCACGTGGATCATGGATCCACCCGTGCCTGCGAGGAACACATGTTAGCTGTTCAAAATAGCAGCAGCCGAAGGTGATTACCCCATGATGATTTAGGATGTACCAGTACATCCTCAGTTGTTAAGGGGTTAAAACAAAAGTCCTTTACAGGGCTACATACTGTCCGTTCTTTCTTAAAACTACTGTTACCTGCATTCAGTGTAGGGATAGCTGGTGGAGTAAATATAGTGTAAGATTAGAGGCATATAGGCAGGGATTCTTGCCTAACAGTCCTTCTATAATTATACTACTGCTGCAACCTAAAAACAGAAGTACTTTTCAGGGCTACATACTATCCTTTCTTTGATAAAACCATTGTTACCTGCATTCAATGTAGGGAAAGCTGGTGGAGGAGACATATGTAACGTCACACATGGATAGTAGGCTCAGGAGGCACTATAAAGGGCCATTTACACGCTGCGACATCGCTAACGATATATCGTCGGGGTCACTGTGTTTGTGACGCACATCCAGCACCGGTAGCGACATCGCAGCGTGTGACAGGCTGGAGCGACCTTAAACGATCGCAAAAGAGGCAAAAATCGTTTGACAGAGGTCATTTATTTATGAAAAAATTGTTGTCTGGTCAGTAGCGATGTTGTTCCTCGTTCCTGCGGCATCACACATCGCTATGTTTGACACCGCAGGAACGACGAACATCTCCTTACCTCTGTCCACCGGCAATGAGGAAGGAAGGAGGTGGGCGTGATGTTCCAGCCGCTCATCTCCGCCCCTCCTCTGCTATTGGACGGCTGCCGTGTGACGTCGCTGTGACGCCGCACAAACAGCCCCCTTAGAAAGGAAGCGGATCGCCGGCCAGAGCAACGTCGCAGGGAAGGTAAGTCCGTGTGACGGGTGTTAGCGATGCTGTGCACCACGGGCAGCGATTTTCCTGTGACGCACAACCGACGGGGGCGGGTACGCTCGCTAGCGATATCAATGCCGATAACGCAGCGTGTAAAGTACCCTTTAGGCCCAGATGTAGGTGCTGAGCTGTGGTGCAGCTTTTCTGTGGTGTTGTGCAATTTGGGGTGTCACAGTGCTCCTACCTGGTTCCTGGCGCTCCAAACCCGCTCCCAGGGTACATCTGTATGAGGTAGGTAGGTAGCATAAAGGCAGACTGCACCTTGGTATGAACAGTTCAAACACTTTACTGGATAACACTGATGGTTCCCATCTTCTGGAGCATTTAGCTGAGACACTGAATCTCCATACAGGCTGCGGTTTGTTGGCAGCTGGACTGATGCTCTGCAATGGCAAATCTATATCTGCAGTTTGGCCTTGCTGTGATGGGCTCTGAAAAGACCTTCTGGAGGGGTACAGGGCATCAGCCGCCCTTAAATACTGCTCATCACCTTGTCTTAACTGCCAACTGTCATCTCTCCCTGGTTACCATAGTGACCAAACTATAGAGGATATTGAACAGACATCCTCCAAAACAGTCCCTTGCCAACAGATACCACCACCTGCTGGTCTCCAGTGGTATTACAGAAAAAAAAGTACATTTAAAGGGGTGGTTCACCCATTTTTTTTTTTTCCCCCAATGATTGCCACTTACCATTGTCTGCAGCTTCTGCATTGGCTTCTGTTTCCATTTCTGGCACTGAGCGGCGCTATCCTGCACGCTCAGTGCCAGTCACATGACCCCCTGGAGCTGTGGCCGCCGGCATCCTCTGACGTCCCGGCATTTCCGGGCTCTCAAACTAGACGGGTACGTCAGAGGATGCCGGCGCCACTCACAGTGATTGACTGGGCTGTGGGCGGTGACTACCTGACGTCACAGCCCAGCATCGAGGGGAGGATCCGGAGGACGCCAGTGTGGAGCGGTGAAGGCAGAGCGCGCGCTTACCAGCATTCAGCTGTGGGAGGTACGGGGCGCCAGTGTGGAGTACAGGGGGGGTTTCCTCCACTGAAATCCCCCCTGTCACGCAAGTATGTGATCACACTGTCCACCCGCCCGCTGTGCTCAGCTGTCAGGAGAGCGGGCGGTGTCGGCAGTGTGATCATATACTCCCACCAGCAGCACAGGTGACCGGACGCTGCGTGGGACCAATCTGCTCCACTCTGTCACCTGCACAACAAGTCCCAGAGTGGAGACAGTGACATGCTCTGCTCTGACACATAGTGTGCTGCATGTCACTGTCTCCATTCTGGGACTTGTTGTGCAGGTGACCGGATGATACATGTCACTAACTTGCTCCACTCTGGGACTTGTGCAGGTGACCGGATGCTACATGTCACTATCTGTCTCCACTCTGATTTCTGCTGCATAGTACCAACTGTATACACTCTCACTTGCAGAACAAGTACCACAGTGGAAACAGTGACATGTAGCATCCGGTCACCTGCACAACAAGTCCCAGAGTGGATACAGTGACATGCAGCACACTATGTGTCAGAGCAGAGCATGTCACCAACTTGCTCTGCTCTGTCACCTGCGATGCTGCATGTCACCAACTAAGGGTAAGTTCACACAGTGCGTTTTTCGTGGCTTTTTTGCGCATTTTTCTGGTGCGTTTTTACTCAGAAAACTGCATGACTTTGCTTCCCGAGTAAAGTCTATGCCATTGTGCGCACTAGGCGTTTTTTGTGGCGTTTTTTTACCACATTTTTGTGCTGAAAACGCAGTGACATTGCTTCCCCAGCAATGTCTATGGGTTTTCAGAAGTGCTGTCCGCAGACAGCGTTTTTTTTGTAGCTGCGTTTTTGTGTTGACCACAAAAATGCAGCATGTCAATTATTTCTGCGTTTTTCACTGCGTTTTTCACCCATTGAGTTCAATGAGATGTTCAACAACGCAATGAAAAACGCATATAGCTGCGTTTCTATGACTAAAAACGCAGCTATAAACGCAAGGGGTGGGTACTACAGTGACGTGTACAGGAAGAGGATTCCTTCTGTTGGTAAACACAGAAGCATGAATCCTCCCGGTACCGTCACCGCTGCGTCCACAACCCGCCCGGTGCCATGTCAGCTCCGTGCAGCGCCATGTCTGGGCGGGAGGTGGAGGCAGCGGCGAAAACCAAAGTGAACAGTAGAAAAAAAAAAATGTCATACTCACCTGTCTGCAGGGTCACGGTGCCATGTCCGCTCCCAGCCCCTGTCTCGGTACCGCCGCTCTGGCTGTGTGCAGTCTCCCCGGGGCACGTACGAAGCTTGCAGGACCTGGCGGTGGATCAGCTCATCGATTCTCGCGGTGTCGCCGGCTTTTTTGCGCCCGGCCGGCTATCAGCTGCTCCTGCCGTCAGGGGACTTCATCAGCTGATTACCGGCAGCTCCTGCAGCGATGGGACAGGATCATACTCCTGTCCAATCGATCTCTGCAGGAGCTGCCGGTAATCAGCACATAAGTGAGTTTGTATTTATTTTTTTTTTTTTTCGACTGATGCATCAGCTGATTGTATAATCGGCTTTTATACAATCAGCTGATGTGTCATGTGATTCACGTAGTTTAACCTGACACATCATCTGATCGCTTTGCCTTCCAGCAAACCGATCAGATGATATTGGATCCGGATTGGACGGCGCGGGACCCTAACCCAGGATTACTGCGGAGGGGGGTTTATTTCAATAAAGATGGAGTCACTAATTGTGTTGTGTTTTATTTCTAATAAAAATATTTTTCTGTGTGTTGTGTTTTTTTTTTTTTTTATCATTACTAGAAATTCATGGTGGCCATGTCTAATATTGGCGTGACACCATGAATTTCGGGCTTAGGGCTAGCTGATAATATACAGCTAGCCCTAACTCCATTATTACCCGGCTAGCCACCCGGCATCAGGGCAGCTGGAAGAGTTGGATACAGCGCCAGAAGATGGCGCTTCTATGAAAGCGCCATTTTCTGGGGTGGCTTCGGACTGCAATTCGCAGTGGGGGTGCCCAGAAAGCTTGGGCACCCTGCACTGTGGATTCCAATCCCCAGCTGCCTAGTTGTGCCCGGCTGGACACAAAAATTAGGCGAAGCTCACGTCATTTTTTTTTTAATTATTTAATGAAATTCATGAAATAATTAAAAAAAAAAAGGGCTTCTCTATATTTTTGGTTCCCAGCCGGGTACAAATAGGCAGCTGGGGGTTGGGGGCAGCCCGTACCTGCCTGCTGTACCCGGCTAGCATACAAAAATATGGCGAAGCCCACGTCATTTTTTTTTTCTTTTTTAGCAAAAAACTGCATACAGTCCGGGATGGAGTATGCTGAGCCTTGTAGTTCTGCAGCTGCTGTCTTCTCTCCTGCTTACACTAGTGAATGGAGGATGCTGAGCCTTGTAGTTCTGCAGCTGCTGTCTGCTCTCCTGCATACACTAGTGAATGGAGGAGAGCAGACAGCAGCTGCAGAACTACAAGGCTCAGCATCCTCCATTCACTAGTGTATGCAGGAGAGCAGACAGCAGCTGCAGGACTACAAGGCTCAGCATCCTCCATTCACTAGTGTATGCAGGAGAGCAGACAGCAGCTGCAGGACTACAAGGCTCAGCATCCTCCATTCACTAGTGTATGCAGGAGAGCAGACAGCATCTGCAGGACTACAAGGCTCAGCATCCTCCATTCACTAGTGTATGCAGGAGAGCAGACAGCAGCTGCAGGACTACAAGGCTCAGCATCCTCCATTCACTAGTGTATGCAGGAGAGCAGACAGAAGCTGCAGAACTACAAGGCTCAGCATCCTCCATCCAGGACTGTATGCAGTTTTTTACCCAAAAAGAAAAAAAAAATGACATGGGCTTCGCCATATTTTTGTATGCTAGCCGGGCACAGCAGGCAGGTACGGGCTGCCCCCAACCCCCAGCTGCCTATTTGTATCGGGCTGGGAACCAAAAATATAGAGAAGCCCTTTTTTTTTTTTTTTTTAATTATTTCATGAATTTCATGAAATAATTTAAAAAAAATAAATGACGTGAGCTTCGCCTAATTTTGGTGTCCAGCCGGGTACAACTAGGCAGCTGGGGATTGGAATCCACAGTGAAGGGTGCCCAAGCTTTCTGGGCACCCCCACTGCGAATTGCAGTCCGCAGCCACCCCAGAAAATGGCGCTTTCATAGAAGCGCCATCTTCTGGCGCTGTATCCAACTCTTCCAGCTGCCCTGATGCCGGGTGGCTAGCCGGGTAATAATGGAGTTAGGGCTAGCTGTATATTATCAGCTAGCCCTAAGCCCGAAATTCATGGTGTCACGCCAATATTAGACATGGCCACCATGAATTTCTAGTAATGATAAAAAAAAAAAAACACAACACACAGAAAAATATTTTTATTAGAAATAAAACACAACACAATTAGTGACTCCATCTTTATTGAAATAAACCCCCCTCCGCAGTAATCCTGGGTTAGGGTCCCGCGCCGTCCAATCAGGATCCAATATCATCTGATCGGTTTGCTGGAAGGCAAAGCGATCAGATGATGTGTCAGGTTAAAGGATGTGAATCACATCATACATCAGCTGATTGTATAAAAGCCGATTATACAATCAGCTGATGCATCAGTGCAAAAAAAATAAATAAATAAATAAATAAATACTCACGTCTGTGCTGATTACCGGCAGCTCCTGGAGCGGAGTCTGATCCTGGCCCATCACTGCAGGAGCGGCCGGTAATCAGCTGATGAAGTCTCCTGACGGCAGGATCAGCTGATAGCCGGCCGGGCGCGAAAAAGCCGGCGACACCACGAGAATCGATCAGCTGATGCGTCAGGTGACTGCATCAGGTGATCCACCGCCAGGTCGTGCAAGCTTCGTACGTGCCCCGGGGAGACTGCACACAGCCAGAGCGGCGGTACCGAGACAGGGGCTGGAAGCAGGCATGGCACCGGGACCCTGCAGACAGGTGAGTATGACATACACACACACATACACACTCACTCACACACTGTATATATACACACACACACTGTATATACGCACACACACTGTATATACGCGCACACACTTTCTTCCCCTGGCTGTGTAGAGCTGCTGCTGTCTCTGTGTAATTGATCTCAGTGCACATCCACTGGGAAGAAGCAGGGAGGAGGGTTTGGGTGGGAGCAGAGTGGGTGTATTAGACACAGTGGGTGTGTTAGATAAGCCAGACACCGCCCTAGAGCCACAAAGAATTCTGGGACTTGTAGGAACTAAACACAGGAAGTCAGAGGAGAGATTAACCCCATCAGAGCTGGAGCCAGCAATGAGCATGTGCTGCTAGTGCACAATGAAAGGTAATTTTGCTGAAAAAACATAATAGATGTGTTGAGGGGCACATATTAGCAAGATTTATCAGAAAAAAAAAATCAGTTTTGGTAACTGGACAACTTCTTTAACAAAATGACACCAGGCAATACATTGAACGATACATTATTCTACAGACTGCTATGAATTCAGAAACCTTTGTAATGGCTCCTTATGGGTCATTACAGATAGTTTAGGAATAGAGGTATATAGGCAGGTTTATTGCCTTAAAGTCCTTCTATACCTATACTGCTGCTGCATCCTAAAAACTAAAGTCCTTTTCAGGGCTTAATATTGTTCTTTTTTTAGTAAAACTGCTGTTACCTGCATTCAGTATAGGGGTAGTTGGTGGAAAATTGATAGATTAGGATTAGAGGCATATAGAATAGACAGAGATTATTGCCTTACAGTCCTTCTGTCACGCTCCCGATGTCCCGGCAGCCCTCCTTACCCACTGAGCCGGTCCCTGCATCGCACCACCGCTCCGTACCCACTGATCCGGCCTCACAGTCATTGCACTGCTCCTTAACCACTGATCCAGTCCACGTGTCCACCGGTCATGGCTGCCGCTCCCGCTCGTGCTCTCCTGTGTCCTGCTCCTGGTCTTATGAGTCTGACTCTGAGTCTTAGCCACATGGTTCTGTATAGGACCAGGCCGCGCCCATTCTCCTGGTCTTATAGGCCCAGCACACCTGAAGCAGGAAATGACATAGGGCTGTGCTGGGTATATATAAGACTTGCCTTTCCATATGGGCGGGGCCTGATCAATGTGTCTTGAAGCCTTTTCTTTTGAGCTAGGTCCTCAGGTCCCCTTGTACTGTGTCCTGTTACCTCTACCAGCATTCTGTACCGTCTTAAAGAACTCCGTGACCCTGGTGACCTGGTTATACCTGTCCTTGCCACGCCAGTGCTCCGGTGGGGTGCATGGTCCAGTGGATCCACCTCCTGGGCCTACCAGTCCTCCCTGCCCTGACAGATTGATCAGGCCATGGATTCCGCCGGAGCACAGACGTCTGAACTGGCTGAACTGCGCCAGGAACTGGTGCGACAGAGAAACCTTAACCCGTATATTGAAGTTCCTGACGTCTGTGGACCACCGGTTGTACACATTACAGACCGCCGCCTCGTCTCAGTCCACGCAGCAAACTGTGTCTGGATCCGAACCTGTTGTCTCCGCAGCCTCGCAACTTCGCCTCGCTGCTCCGCCTCGGTTTGCCGGGGACCCCAAGAACTGCCGGGGGTTTTTGAACCAGTGCTCGCTGCACTTCAAATTACTCCTGCACCTCTTCGATTCTGAGCAAGCCAAGATAGCCTTTGTGATGTCCCACCTGGAAGGCGAGGCGTTGGCCTGGATAAATCCGTTGTGGGAGAACGAGGATCCGGTGACGACCGACATCCGGGAATTCCTTCAGGCTTTTCGAAGTACCTTTGATGAACCGGGACGCACTACCGCGGTTACCTCCTCGCTCCTCCGGCTACGCCAAGGGACCCTAACTGTTGGCCAGTACGCCATCCAGTTCCGCACGCTTGCCTCCGAGCTAGGCTGGAACAATGAGGCATTGACTGCCGCCTTCTGGGAGGGGCTCTTCGGTCGCATCAAGGACTAATTAGCCGGTCGTGATGTTCCCCGTACCTTGGATGCTTTAGTATCACTAGCTACCCGGATTGATCTCCGTTTTCAAGAGCGAACCAAGGAAGTATCTCGGGAGAAACGACCAATCCGTCACATCTCCATTCCGCAGAGGTCTACCGTTCCCCCGCCATTGCCGTCCTACGATTCCGCTTCCGAACCCATGCAAATCGACCGACTGAGCCAAGCTGAACAACGCCGAGCAGAGCGACTTGCCCGGGGCCTGTGTTTCTATTGTGGAAGCGGTACACATCTGCTTCGATCTTGCCCGGAGAGACCAGGTAGACCCCAAGTGCAAGGGATGGTGGGAACCGCCACCCTTGGTACCAGAATCCCTTCAGTCCCGGTTACACAGACTGTCCAGGTCACGACCGAGAAGACCCAGTTCACGGCAGAGGCTCACATTGATTCAGGAGCAGCGGGTAATTTCATTCTACAAGCTACAGTGGACCGTTATCGAATACCGGTCATCCCGCTTGCTAAACCCCTTTGGTTCGCCTCCGTGGACGGAAAACCACTATACGAACCCGTCCGGTACACCACCGAACCCGTGAGACTCTGTGTTGGTGCCCTGCACACTGAGACTATTGCTTTGTACGTCATCCCGAGAATGACTCCCACGCTCCTGCTGGGTCTGCCCTGGCTACAACTTCATGACCCTGACATCAGTTGGCGCTCTGGCGCAATCACTCGTTGGAGTCCGTTGTGCCAGGATAACTGTCTACAGCCTGTTCCTCGGTCCCTGTCACCTGGGCCTGTCATGTCACAACAGGAGGAAGAAGTGACGACTCAGTCCAGCGTCGTACCACAACTCCTGTCTCTTGTACCTGTGGTGCCACCAGAACAAGAAGAGGAGACGACGCAGTCCAGCGTCGTACCGCAACTCCTGTCGTCTGAGTCCTTGGTACCACCGGGCCCTGAGGAAGAAACGACGCAGTCTAGCGTCGCCCCACCGTCCCTGGCTATTGAGAATTTGATGCCACCGGCTACTGAGGATGAGACACTGTCCTGTACCCGGTCCGAGACGCCCGATCCGGTCGTCCAAGACTCTAGTCCTGCTTCTGACTGTCCTCCCCTTTCCGTTGCCTCCGTTGCCGCTGACTTGGGTTCTCCGATACGGGACATAGTGGCCATGAAAACTGTCCGGGGTAAGCAGTCATTCCTGGTCGATTGGGTGGATTGCGGTCCTGAGGCCCGGTCCTGGTTGTCCCGGAAGTACGTTGCTGCCCCTCTTCGGCGCGCCTACATGTCCCGTCCGCGGGGAGGGGGGCTTCAAGGGGGGGTACTGTCACGCTCCCGGTGTCCCGGCAGCCCTCCTTACCCACTGAGCCGGTCCCTGCATCGCACCACCGCTCCGTACCCACTCATCCGGCCTCACCGTCATTGCACTGCTCCTTAACCACTGATCCAGTCCACGTGTCCACCGGTCATGGCTGCCGCTCCCGCTCGTGCTCTCCTGTGTCCTGCTCCTGGTCTTATGAGTCTGACTCTGAGTCTTAGCCACATGGTTCTGTATAGGACCAGGCTGCGCCCATTCTCCTGGTCTTATAGGCCCAGCACACCTGAAGCAGGAAATGACATAGGGCTGTGCTGAATATATAAGACTTGCCTTTCCATGTGGGCGGGGCCTGATCAACGTGTCTTGAAGCCTTGTCTTTTGAGCTAGGTCCTCAGGTCCCCTTGTACTGTGTCCTGTTACCTGTACCAGCATTCTGTACCGTCTTAAAGAACTCCGTGACCCTGGTGACCTGGTTATACCTGTCCTTGCCACGCCAGTGCTCCGGCTGCCGTGTACCCTGCCCTCCGGTGGGGTGCATGGTCCAGTGGATCCACCTCCTGGGCCTACCAGTCCTCCCTGCCCTGACACCTTCTATAGGTATATGCAGCGCCCCTGAGACCATTAGGGTGCTACAAGGTTCTGCATCCCCACCAGGATGCAGGGCCTACCCTCTTAGAGACCCAGAACCCCAGTGCCGGTAACACCAAAAACCCAGGTAATCACAGTTTTCCCCAACAATCCCCATACAATGGTACCCAGCTAGGGTGGGACCAATGGATGGCCGCCTATAGGTGGAGCAACTCCAGTCCACTAGTTGACCAGGTGGGAGGGGCAAATGGCGTCACTATTAACTTTATTCACAAATCCCCTGTAAATATCTCCATTACAAAAAGGGCCCAGGGCACGGAACCGGGTAACTGCCACCATCGTGACATCCCCAGGACGTATTTACCGCCCTGCGGGCTATGCTGCGACCGCCGAGCCGCTCGGATCCGTGCTCGCACTGCGGGTGGTGGCTCGAGCCTCACGGACCCGGGGGTCACGTCGCTCTGCAAGGGAGTTGGCGCTACACGCGGGGATTTGGGGGGTTTGGATTTGAGGTGATAGTTCGTGATGCCACCCATGGGTTGTGGTGATTGTGGACACCACCGCTGCGGTGAAGGTACGAGGATCCCGGGAGTGGTGTAATGGCACAGCTAGGTGTTGACCCCTCCGTGGGTAGGGGTTGTTGGTCCCGGGGTCCGGTGGGCCGAGGCCCGGGGTGCAGGGTGTAGTGTTGCGGTGTGGTGCCTGATGGCACTGGTGTACTCTGACACAAGACACTGGAGTCACTGATAAACCAAACGGAGTGATGAACGGGGCCCGCAGCCGGCAGCAGCTTTTCCCAGATTAGGTTGGTAATGTCCGCCTTTCTCCTGCACCTTTTATATGTGAATCTTGACTCCTGTGTCTAGGCACTGGTAGTCCACTCCCCGGCGTGTATCTGTCAAAGGAGCGCGTTTGCCCGCAGACGCTGGCCATTTGGATCTCTGACCCATGGCGGTGGCATTTATCCGGAATGGTTGGGCTGTTGCCTTCAATCGGGACTTAGGTGGGAAGGAACTCCTGAGGTCCAGACCGCAATCAATTAATTTGACTATGGTGGTGGCTTCTAGCTTAGTTCGGGGTCTGAGTACCCTGCCTGGTGCTCCGGTATCCAGCTGGCTCCCCGGTTCGGTTCCGGCGGGCCACTACCCTGTTCCGGTCCCTTACGGTTCCACCGGTCGTATTCCCGGTCTCCTGCAGGCGGCCACTACCGTCTGCCTCCTTGCCAATGGTGACTGGGCTCCAACTCAGCCACCGGAGTAGTCTTTGGCAGGCCTGAGCACAGGTCTGCTTCTGGACTTGAACTTGACTCTTGCCGAGCCTGAGCTAGACTTCAACTCAACTACTACTACTTTGGTTCCCGCCTCCAGGCCTGTGAACTCCTCGGTGGGTGGAGCCAACCGCCTGGCTCCACCCCCCCTGGTGTGGACATCAAACCTGGAGGGTGGTGACAAGGTTTTTATTTTGACTGATGTTACCTAACTGGCAGGGGGGGGGGGTGTAGTGTTGTTGTGTCTACCTAGGACAACCTGGATAGTCCAGGGCGTCACACGTACACTACCCGTAACCGAGTACCCCATATCCCTGGGTGCTACAACCCTTTTTCCTGGCGTCACGAACAGGATTGAACTGGACCCAGTCAAACCGGGTGAAGTGTGCCTTAAAAAGGTGTATTTTATGAACTGAACTTTATTGTTTGAAAAACTGCCACCATTTTGCAGTGAAAAATAACTGCGCCTCAGCAGACCAAAAAGGCGCGAAAAGAAAGCCCTGCCCCCTGGGAGTATATGGAATGTAAAACGAAACCGGAAGCAGGGAGCCCGGAGGCCCTGCATCAGAATGCCTCCAGGACTGCGACAAGCAACATGCATGCACCAGGAGATCATGCCAGTGTCCCAGTTTAACCAGGGACCTGGAGAGGCTAGAGGTGGAGGTCCAGCGGCTGTGCTGGACTCTGCATGCGGAGCACTTGCAGCGAGTCGAGGAGTGGAAGGCGGAGATGGAGGTGGTGGCAGCCATGCGGGCTCAGGAAAGTGGAGCGCTGCTTGACCAGGCTGCACCGATCCAGCTACTGGGATCCGTCCTCGACCAGGCCGTGTCACTGCCAGAGAGACCAGAAGCGGTTGCATCACCTTCTCCGCTGGAGAAGGGCACAGTGGTACCGGCATCCCCTGCAAGACTAGAAGCGGTCGCATCACCTTCTCCACTGGAGAAGGAGCAAGCCTCATCCTCTGATGCAGTGACGACAGCCCAGGTGATGACATCATCGAGAGCCGCAGAGGAGGCTGCCACCAGTGCTGATGATCTTTCCCAGGTACTGTGCCCATTCGCTGTCGGAGCTCCGGCAGCGAGATACCATGATCTAGGTAGTGGGAAAGCAGCGGTCGTCACCTGGAGGGGGCCCGTGTCGAGGAGGATACCCATGGAGGCTGCCAGGCTATGATCACCCAGTTGGCCCAGGAGCGGGAGCAGCGGGAGGCGCAGCGGGCGCAGGCGGAGGCCAGAAACCTCCAGGAGAAGCAGAGCCTGCGGCTCGCCACCTACCGCACCCGGGGCCTGATGTTCCAGGGTGTTGTCGAGTGGTTCAGCATCAAAAGGGGATGGGGGTTCATTGCAGAACCCGGCCTACAGAAGGGAGTGTTCATCTCCCACCGGGATGTGAGACCCCATCTTTCCAGAGGACACCGTGATCGTGACTTGCATATGAGTGACAAAGTGGCCTACACCCGGCACTATGAAGAGTGGGGCTGGTATGCACTTGATGTGGAGGTTCTTGCTGAAAAGCCAGCCCCCGCTCCCACTTCCACATCCACTGCAGCGACAGTCCCTCAGCTGCCACCAGGAGGCAGTGCAGATGCACGGGACCAATGCACACAGACTGAGTGCTGATCCCAGGAGGCCAAGTGAACCTGATGGCCCCTACCCAGCACCATGGTAGCCATGACCAGCTATGCTACCAGTTTGTTTAATGTTTAACTGTTCCTGAAAAAAAAAAGTTTAAAAATGCTTTGAAAAAGTTACCAGTTTTAAAGTGTTTTTGATATAAAAATGGACCCAGGCTGCAGGACTGGCAGCAACCAACACAAACTTGTGTAATTGTAAATAATTGCACCAGTTGTGGCCCACCAGTGTACACCCATCAAGTAGACATTGCTGTGGACACCGCCACCAGGAGAGGCCGGGTGCAAGAAAGGTCTGCGGCAGAGGCGGCCGAGACCTGGTCACCTGTGAAACCGGTGACCTGCCTCCTCAGAAGGGTTCTGGGACCAGGATCTTTGGGTGGTGTGTGCAGGGAGGGAAACCCAGGTTGCAACGTTTAAGCAATGCACCTCCCCTGTGTGGGATGGACCTGTTTATCCCTAATGTCTTACTTGTTGTAAATAAAAAAAAAAAAAGTGTAACCAATTTTGCCTTGCAGACGTGCTAGAATTAACCAAGGGGGAATGTAGCTCCCCTGAGACCATCAGAGTACTACAAGGTTCTGCATCCCTACCAGGATGCAAGGCCTACCCCCTTAGGGACCCAGAACCCCAGTGCCGGTAACACCAAAAACCCAGGTAATCCCAGTTTTCCCCAACAATCCCCCATACAATGGTACCTAGCTAGAGTGGGACCAATGGATGGCCGCCTAGAGGTGGAACAACTCCAGTCCACTAGTTGACCAGGTGGGAAGGGCAGACTGTGGAGAGTAGTCGGGACACAGGAAGACAGTAGTGATAACAGAAAGGAAGTCTGCAGTGAAAGGGAGCAGACATAGTGAGTTGAAAGTGTCAGACAGTGGAAGTGTGAAGGTGTGACTGAGCAACGTCCTAACTCTGGTTGACTGTGACCTGGTACCCAGGAAAGGTGGTTGCCGGTGGAGTACGGTGGAGTACTCCCAGAACTACGCACCAACGAGGTACAGGACCCTAGGACAGGAAAGAGCTTCAAGCCGACCTGTTAATGTCGCGGGCGGAGGGGACGAGCTCGCCACGCTCGGGTCCGGGGCTGCTGCTGCTCGGTGGCTCGAGCGGTGGACCGGACCCGGGGACTCGTGCAGCACTACTCACCCGTGAGTGAAATGGGGATGGTATGTTTAGGGAGATTGTTCGTGACGCCACCCACGGGTCGTGGTGATAATGGCACCACCGCTGCTGGTAATGGGGATCCCGGGAGAGATGGTAGGGTGCAGCTGAGATGTTGTCCCCTCAGTGGGCAGGGGTTGGTGATCCCAGGGCACGATGGTGTAACGGGGAGGCCGGATGGCTGGGGTGCAGGGACTGCACAGTGCGGTGCCGGACGGCACTTGTGTACTCACTCAATCACTGACAGAGTCGTAGGTAAACCAAAATGGCCGGATGGCTGGGTCCTGCAGCCGGCTGCAGCGTTGTTGTTGTGCTCTCCCCAGACGGCTGATGGTGGCTGTCTTTCCCTGCACCTTTGAGAATGTTCTTGACTCCTGTGGTTGCCCACCGGTAGTCCGCTCCCCGGCATATAGGTGCCATAGGAGCCAGTTTTGCCCGCAGGCGCTGGCCCTTGGATCTCTAGCCTGTGGCGGTGGCTGTATATCCTCTCTGGGTGGACGGTTGCCTTCAATCGGGACTTGGTAGTTGGGAAACCCCTGGGGTTCCTGTCACATTCGGATTTGACTATTGACGGCGGCTCCAAGCCTGGTCGGGGTCCGATGGCCCTGCCTGTGTGCTTAGCTTCACTCCGTTCCCCGGTCAGGTACCGGCGGCCCGACGCCTGACCCCGGTCCTTACGGCTCTGCGAAGTTCTACCAACTCCTGCAGACGGCCACCACCATCTGCCAACCTTGCTGTCAGTGCCTGGGATCCTACCCAGACACCTCAAGTGTTCACTCCTCTCACTTTCACCTCCAAGACTGAACTGACACTTTTCCCGCCTCCAGGCCTGTGAACTCCTCAGTGGGTGGAGTCAACTGCCTGGCTCCGCCCCACCTGGTGTGGACATCAGACTCTGGAGGGAGGCAACAAGGGTTTTTGGTTTGGCTGGTGTAACTGCCTAGGGTGGGGGTGTGTGTGTTGGTATGTATGTGACTACCTGGCTAGTCCAGGGCGTCACACTAACACCTGCACAGCAAAGGGGACCATCAAGGACCTTGCTGACCCTAAAGAATCCAAAGACTCAGTAGCAACGGGAGAACCGGGGACAGGACCAGAGACTCCAACCCCACAGGATTCACGCTACTGTCAGGCGGACAGATGTGGACAAACCACAAACCGGGGACCCCCAGTGTTCCATACCATGGGCACCCACTTACCAGAGACAGGTGCAGGGGAAGAAGGAAACAGAGAACCAGACTGGCACTGGAACAAAGGGGACCATGGGGGCGAAACCAGCCGGCCTCGGGCAACCAATTAACGCCCGAAAAGTGAGTAAACCTGTTGCAAAGAATACTTGTCTGGACTCCTTCTTCCGACGTCCACCGCACCATACTAGCTGCCAATACCACCAGCCTCAGTAGAGACACTTTGCAGCAGCGGCTCCCTATACTTAGCCACAACACCACAAGTGGAGTCACGAATAACTTTATTTAAAAATCCCCTGTAAATATCGCCATTACAAAAAGAGTCCAGGGCACGGAACCGGGTAACTGCCACCATTGTGACATCCCCAGGACGTACACTACCTGGAACCAAGTACTCCATATCCTTGGGTGCAACATATACTGCTGCTGTAACCTAAAACAAAGGCCTTTTCAAGGCTAAATATTTTCTTTTCCCTATTATTATCAGAAAATTTGCAGGTATATATGTGCCCCCCCCGTGCCAGCAGCTGAGCTGCTCGGGGCCGGATCCGCAGTGGCTCGAGGGGTCTCCGGAACCGGGGGTCACGCAGACACTCAAATAAAAAGGGACGTATATGTACGGGGATTGCTGTAGATAATTCATGACACCACCCACAGTATGTGGTAATATGAGATACCACCGCTGCTGTTGGGAGGCACCCGGGGGCGATGGGATGGCAGCTGGATGTTAACCCCTCCGTGGGTAGGGGTGGATGCCCCGGGGATCAGTGTCCAGAACACGGGGAGTGATGCAGGCCGGAGGTGGCGCGCCTGGCCGAACCGGGGAATGTTGGTGTACTCACTGTTGAATAACTACACACAAGTCTGTTGGTAAACCAAGGTGTCAGTGGACAGCCGCCGCGTCCAGGTGTACTCGGGTCCCACACCCGACTGGTGTACCAAAGTCCCTTCCTCCGGCACTTTTTCTCACTTCTGGACAACTCCATATGGAACGGGGAAGTCCGCTCCTGGTGTGTTTTGGCTGGGAGACATGCTCGAGAAAACTGACCCTTGGTATTTCAGTGGGTGTTTGCAGATATCCTACCCCCCCGCGGTGGGCTGCCGTTTCGCTCTATCTGGGCTAACACTTCGGAACAACGCCTGAAACCTTGCTCCCGGCCTGGTATATTAGAGAAAGGGCTTGCAACTGTCTTCTAACTAGGGTCCAGGTACCCCGCCTGTGCACGGTTTCCGGACTGGATCTCCGCTGTCGATACCAGTGGGCTCCAACCCTGTCCCAGTCCACTTTGGATTTCCCGCGACCGGACTCCCGTCGCCTTTGGACACGGTCCACTGCTTGCCACCTAGCCAGTAGATCAGGGCCACTACCCTGGCTACCTGCACTAGGCACAGTCTCAACTCCCAGAGTCTGTCACTGTCACTGACAGACCCCCTGCACTCCTCACTCCACACACTGGACCTGAACTTGCACTGCCAGCAACTTAGACTACTTGTTCGCTCCCCCGAATCCTCAAGACCCCTAGGTGGGCGCTCCCAATCTGCCTGGTCCCGCCCACTGGTGTGTCTTCCTTACCCTGAGGGGGGTGGCTAGGATTTTGTGGCTGATGGGACCCGGTGTGGGAAGGTGCTATGTGGGGTGTAGTACCTTTCTGTGACCACCTGGCGGCGCCAGGGTGTAACACACACACACACACACACACACACACATATTATATATATATATATATATATATATATATATATATATATATATATATATATATATATATATATATATATATATATATAATGTAGGTGGTGGTCCAAAAATAGGTGGACAGTATGTGTAATTGGGTTATGAAGGGGGAGATTTATCAAACATGGTGAAAAGTGAAACTGACTCAGTTGCCCTTAGCAACCAGATTCCACTTTTCATTCTTCACAGACTCCTTGGAAAACGAAAGGTGGAATGTGATTGGTTGCTAAGGGAAACTGAGTCAGTTTCACAGATCCAGTTTTCACAGATAAATAACCCCCAAATCTGTTTTCTTTTCATATAATGCAAATAACCCATAGTAGCAAATAATTTAAATACAGATCAAAGAAAATGGATTTTAAAAGAGTATTGTAAATCTCAAAATGCTGAAACCGTTAGAGCAAATTGGGTTGAAACATTTGGTACTCAAGTCCCAAAAGAGACAAACCATTTACCATATTCATTAGAAATTCGATGTCACTGGCTCAATCCTTAATGCTCCAAAAACTGGTTGACCCAAAACAGCCTGTACAGAAAAGAGTAAACATTTTGCGGCTGAAACATTTGTTCAGAGTCCAAAAAAGTCACCAGAAAGTCTCTAGAATTGGGAATTTCACGAGCTTCTATCATGCCAATCCTGAAATCTATTGGGTGGTAAGCTTATTGTCAACGTCTAATTCATGGTTTATTGGAGGATGATCCAGACAAGCGGCTGTAATTTAGTGAGATTATGCTTAACGAAATTGAAGAAAATCCAGTAATTTTAGATAACATTATGTGGAGTGATGAAGCTTCTTTCAAATTATCTGACCATATTTACAGACATAATTGTATTTACTGGTATAATAAGAACATGCATTTAACATTAGAGCAACAACTAAATGAGCCTGGTGGCAATGTTCCGGGTGGTATTTCAAGTTTTGGTGTTTTAGGACCAATATTTTTTGATGGAGCAGTCACAGGAGATAAGTATCTTGAAATTCTAATGAATCAAGTTGTTCCCCAGTTACAGCAACAGCCAAATTCAAATGACCTTTATTTACAACAAGATGGGGGCCCTCCACATTACTCAAGAGTAGTCCGCGAGTGTCTTCATGAAACATTTCCTAATAAATGGATTGGCCGAAGAGGCCCACTTGATTGGCACCTTCACCAGATTTGACCCTGATGGATTTTTTCTTTTGGGGAGTACTCAAGGACAAACTTTACAGTCAAAAAAACAAAAAGTGTCAGTGATTTAAAAAAAATTACATAAGAGATGCATTTCAAGAAATTAATACCCAAAGAGACTTGTGCAAAAATGTTTGTTGAAGCGTAAGAGGCTTCAAAGCTGTTCAAATTATAATGGAAAACAGTTTGAGCACCGGCGTTGATAAAATTTTGTATTATTGTTCTTGGGCTTTTGTATTATTGTTCAGAATAAAATTTAACCCCTTCATGACGGACCTAATTTTCACCTTAATGACCAGACCAAATTTTGCAATTCTGACCAGTGTCACTTCATGAGGTTATAACTCTGGAACGCTTCAACGGATCCCGGTGATTCTGAGACTGTTTTTTCATCACATATTGGACTTCATGATAGTACCAAATTTAGGACAATATTTTTTGCGTTTATTTATGAAAAAAATTTAATTTTGGCAAAAATTTTGAAAATTTAGCAATTTTCAACTTTTGAAGTTTTATACCGTTAAACCAGAGATTTCTGTGACACAAAATAGTTAATAAATAACATTTCCCTCATGTCTACTTTACATCAGCACAATTTTGGAAACAACATTTTCTTTTGTTAGGAAGTTAGAAGAGTTCAAAGTTTATCAGCGATTTCTCATTTTTACATCAAAATTTACAAAACCATTTTTTTAGGGACCACATCACATTTGAAGTGACTTCGATAGGCCTAGGTGACAGAAAATACCCAAAAGTGACACCATTCTAAAAACTGCACCCCCCAAAAGTACTCAAAACCACATTCAAGAAGTTTATTAACCCTTCAGGTGCTTCACATGAACAAAAGCAATGTGGAATGAAAAAAAGCAAAAATTAAATTTTACCTAAAAATATTGCTCTAACCCAAATTTATTCACTTTTAGAAGAAATAATGTCGCGGGCGGAGGAGGGGACGCTGTGCTCTCCCACTGCTCGGGTCCGGCTGCTGCTGCCGCTGCTCGGTGGTGACTCGAGCGGTGGACCGGATCCCGGGGATTCGAGCGGCGTTCCTCGCCCGTGAGTGAAAGGGGGGTTTGATTGGATGGTGGGGATTTGGTGATTGTCCGTGACGCCACCCACGGTTGTGGTGATATTGGTGACACCACCGCTGCTCTAGACGGGGATCCCGGGAGCGGTGCCAGGGAGCAGCTTTGATGTTAGTTCTCCCCTCCGTGGGTAGGGGGGTTGGTTGTCCCGGGGCCCGGTGATGGGGTAAGGATGAATGCCAGACGGGTTACGGGGCCTGGTGAGGTGCAGGGCCGCGGGGGCAGCGCTGTGCCGCACGGCACGGTGGTACTCACTCAGCCAATGATGAGGACACAGTTCTCGGTAAAACACACAGCTGGATGGACGGGTCCCACAGACGGCTGCGGTGTTGTTTCTCCCGGCAGGTTGATGGTGACTGCCTTTCTCTGCACCTATGTACTGTAAACGGTTCCAATGGGTTCCCACCGGTAACCCACTCCCCAGCTTGGATATGGACTGGAGGAGCCCCTTTTGCCTGCAGGCTCTGGCCCTGAGAACGGTAGCCTTGGCGGTGGCTGTGTTTCCCTCTCACGGTTGGACTGTTGCCTTCTGTCGGGACTTGGCTGCTGGCAAACCCAGGAGGTTCCTTTCGCTGACGGATTTGGCAAATTCACGGCGACTCCTAGCCTTGCCGGGGTCCGTAAGCCCCTGCCAGATGGTGCTGACTTCTCTTTGTGTACCGGTCCGGTACCGCCGGGCCACCACCCGTCCACGGTCCTTACGGTAGACTCTGATAGGCCACTCCTGCAGATGGTCACCACCGTCTGCCAACCTTGCTGTACCGCCCGGGCCACACACCCGGACGCTGTCAGATAGTTGCTCCACTACTACTTTCCTCCTTCCACTTGTACTTCCAAAACTAATCTGCCCACTTTTCCCGCCTCCAGGACTGTGAACTCCTCGGTGGCAGGGCCAACCGCATGGCCCACCCCCCCTGGTGTGAACATCAGCCCCTGGAGGAAGGCAGCAAGGGTTTGTGTCTGACTTCGGTGTGCCTGACCAGGAGTGTGGGGTGTGTTGGTGTTGTTCTCTGTGGCTCCTGGCTGGTCCAGGGCGCCACAATAACACAACAAAATGGACCCCAAAACTTGTTCCCCACTTTCTTATGAGTGCGCCGATACCCCACATGTGGTCAGAAACCTCTGTTTGGATAAATGGGAGGGCTCGGAACAGAAGGAGCAATATTTGAATTTTGTAAAGCAAATTTGGCTGAAATAGATTGCGGGCACCATGTTGCATTTACAGGTCCGCTAAGGTACCTAAACAGAAGAAACCCCTCACAAGTGATGCCATTTTGGAAACTAGACCCCTCAAGGCTTCTATCTAGGGGTATAGTGAGCATTTTAGATCCACAGGTACTTCACAGATTTTGTTAACGTTACGTTGTCATATTGAACATTTTAATAATTTTCTCAAAAATGTTGCTTTAGCATCAATTTTCTCACTTTTTCAAGAGGTAATTCCAAAAATTTGACCTCAAGGTTTGTTACCCACTTTTTTATGAGCGTGGTGATACCTCACATGTGGTATGAAACCTTTGTTTGGACAAATGGGAGGGCTTGGAACGGAAGGAACAATATTTGAATTTTAGAAAGGAAATTTGGCTGAAAAAGATTGTGGGCACCATGTCGCATTTGGAGGTCCCCTAAGGTACCTAAACAGCAGAAACCCTGCACAAGTGACCCCATTTTGGAAACTAGGCCCCTCAAGGAATTTATCTAGATGTTTAGTGAGTACCCTGAACCCCCAGGTGCTTCACAGAATTTTATAACGTTGAGCCATGAAAATAAAAAAAAAAAATTTTACCACAAAATTGTTATTTCAACCAGGTAGCTTTTTTTTCACAAGGGTAACAGGAAAGAAATCACCATGAAATTTATTGTGCAATTTCTCCTGAGTTTGTCGATACCTTATATGTGGTGGAAATCAACTGTTTGGGTACACGGCGGGGCTTGGAAGGGAAGGAGTGCCATTTGACTGCACAATTGTCTGGAATCAATAGCGGACGCCATGTTGCATTTGGAGAGCCCCTGAGGTGCCTATACAGTGAAGCTCCTCAACATGTGGCCACATTTTGGAATATAGACCCTACAAGGAATTTATCTAGATGTTTGGTGAGTACCCTGAACCCCCAGGTGCTTAACAGAAGTTTATAATGTTGAGCTGTGAAAATAAAAAAAATACATTTTTACCACAAAATTGTTATTTCAACCAGGTAGCTTTTTTTTTTTACAAGAATAAAAGGAAAAAAATCAGCATCAAATTTATTGTGCAATTTCTCCTGAGTTTGGCGATACCTTATATGTGGTGGAAATCAACTGTTTGGGCGCATGACAGGGCTCAGAAGGGAAGGAGTGCCATTTGACTGCAAAATTGGCTGGAATCAATAGCGGACGCTATGTTGCATTTGGAGAGCCCCTGAGGTGCCTATACAGTGAAGCTCCCCAACACGTGGCCCCATTTTGGAAAATAGACCCCTGAAGGAATTTATCTAGATGTTTGGTGAGTACCCTGAACACTCAGGTGCTTCACAGAAGTTTATAATGTTGAGCTGAGAAAATAAAAAAAATACATTTTTACTACAAAATTGTTACTTCAACCAGGTAGCTTTTTTTTTTTTTTACAAGTGTAAAAGGAAAAAATTCAGCATAAGATTTATTGTGTAATTTCTCCTGAGTATGCTGATACCTTATGTGTGATGAAAATCAACTGTTTGGGTGCACAGCAGGGCTCGGAATGGAAGGAGTGCCATTTGACTGCACAATTGGCTGGAATCATTAGCGGACGCTATGTTGCATTTGGAAAGCCCCTAAAGTGCCTAAACAGTGGAGGTCCCCCACAAGTGACCCCATTCTGGAAACAAGACACCTCAAGGCTTTTATCTAGGTGAATAGTGAGCAGTTTGAATCCAAGAGTACTTCAAAGAATTTGATAAACTTAGGTTGCCATATTGAAAATTTTCATTTTTTTCACAAAAATGTTGCTTTAGCATCATATTTCTTACTTTTTCAAAAGGCACTAACAAACCGTGGACCCAACAGGTTGTTATCCAATGTCTTATGAGCACAGGGATACCCCACATGTGGCCAAAAACCTCTGGTAATGCCCACCTGCCGGAAGAGCACCCAGGCCGCAACCTGATGCCGGGCGACCTAGTACAGAACACCCGGCACTGTGGGGAGAGGAAGTGGTTTGCGCTGGATGCCAAGCTGAGGGGCAGCCAGGAGGCCCGGGTGTCCACCGCGTCCCCTCCCCCAACCTACTCAGAAGAATCGGAGTAAGGGCAGCGGAGTCCCGTTGCAACTGTCCCCGTTGGGACCACTAAAGTACCGTTTAAAGTTTTAAAAAAGAATGAAAAAGAATAATCCACCGAGAAGAGTTACCTGATTGTCAGCTTGATTTGCACCGGTCGTTGCCGGCAACTGGCCCCCGTTGGGACCCCCTTTTCAAATTATGCGTAGAAACTTCTAAGAACAGGCCCGAGAACTAGCAGGGCAACCAGAAACTTGTGGCATGTAAATAATGTTGTTTTATGGCTTACACCGTTACCGCCTCCGGAGAGGCAGATTGGAGCAAGGGCCCGCAGCGGAGCAGGCTGGGGCCCAGCCACCACCGGAACCGGTGGCGATCCTCTGGGGGTGTCAGGGGTTCCCCATGGACGTGGGTCCCCTGAAAAAGACAGAACCCGCTCGGGCAACTTGTGCTGGACTGGGGTCAAGGGGTGCTGCTCATTTGCTTAGGGGCAGCATCAGGGCCAGGTTGCTTGGGTAGGAGAGAGCGGAAGCCAACACCGTTAAGTAACGTTAAAGTAAGAGTACCTCCCGATGTGGGAAGATGTTATTTTACTTGTAATCACTGTTTTACCATTTATCTTTTGCAGTTAAAATAAAACCGGTGATGGACGGGCAGCCCGCGGACGGTCTGCATTTTACTAAGGGGGAATGTGGCGCCCTGGACCAGCCAGGGGCCACAGAGAACAACACCCACACACCCCACACTCCCGGTCAGGCACACCGAAGTCAGACACAAACCCTTGTTGCCTCCCTCCAGGGGCTGATGTCCACACCAGGGGGTGGGCCAGGCGGTTGGCCCCGCCCACCGAGGAGTTCACAGTCCTGGAGGCGGGAAAACCAGACAGTTTAGTTTTGGAGGTGAAAATAGAAGGAAGGAAAGTGGTAGTGGAGCAACTAACTGACAGCGTCCGGGTGTGTGGCCCGGGCGGTACAGCAAGGTTGGCAGACGGTGGTGACTGTCTGCAGGAGTCGCCTATCGGAGTTTACCGTAAGGACCGTGGACGGGCGGTGGCCCGGCAGTACCGGACCGGTACACAAAGAGAAGTCAGCACCATCTGGCAGGGGCTTACGGACCCCGGCAAGGCTAGGAGTCGCCGTGAATTTGCCAAATCAGTCAGCGAAGGGAACCTCCTGGGTTTCCCAGCAGCCAAGTCTCGACAGAAGGCAACAGTCCAACCGTGAGAGGGAAACACAGCCACCGCCAAGGCTACCGTTCCCAGGGCCAGAGCCTGCGGGCAAAAGGGGCTCCTTCAGCCCATATCCAAGCTGGGGAGCGGGTTACCAGTGGGAACCCATTGGAACCATTTACATTACATAGGTGCAGGGAAAGACAGTCACCATCAACCTGCCGGGAGAAACAACACCGCAGCCGTCTGTGGGACCCATCCATCCAGCCGTGTGTTTTACCGAGAACTGTGTCCTCATCATTGGCTGAGTGAGTACCACCGTGCTGTGCGGCACAGCGCTGCCCCCGCGACCCTGCACCTCACCAGGCCCTGTAACCCGCCTGCCATCCATCCTTACCCCATCACCGGGCCCCGGGACAACCAACCCCCTACCCACGGAGGGGAGAACTAACAACAAAGCTGCTCCCTGTCACCGCTCCCGGGATCCCCGTCTAGAGCAGCGGTGGTGTCACCAATATCACCACAACCGTGGGTGGCGTCACGGACAATATCCAATCCCCACAATCAATTCCCCCTTTTCACTCACGGGCGAGGAACGCCGCTCGAGTCCCCGCGATCCGGCCCACCGCTCGAGCCACCACCGAGCCGCAGCAGCAGCAGCCGGACCCGAGCAGTGGGAGAGCGCAGCGTCCCCTCCTCCGCCCGCGACACAAGCTCTCCATGAGCAGTGTGGGTGCAGTAATCTGAGAATACTGCACTCACACTACCCCGGTCCAACCTAGGGCAGAGTGACCTGCAGTAACCTCATTCCAGAATATGAGGGGCACGCTCACAGAACATACCCCCCATTTTCTAGAACAGCAGGCTCTCCATGTGAGGAGTGTGGCTGCAGATTACTGCACTCACTCTCCCCCGGTCCACAGTACAGCAGCGAGGTCAGCGTCCCTGCTTGCAAGTATCCAGCTGACAGCCGCTGTCTGCACATGCGCCGCCAGCTTTCCAGAAGGAGGCGGAGTGATCGCGGGGACGGAGCAGCAGCCAGGTAACGGGGAAGACCGGGGGCTGACGGGGGGTGACGGCGGGAGACCTGGCGACAACTTTTCTGTCGCATGTGACGTGTCACATGCGGCAGAAAGAGCAGGATGAATGCGGCTGTGCGCTGCGCGCCGCCATCTTGCATGCTCCGGAGCGGGAAGGGGGGCGGCTCTGGAGAACCGGAGGGGGCTCCGGGGGAACAGAGGGCTCCGGTGTACCGGAGGAGGGGTCAGGGGGAGGACATTTACCTCCGATCTGAAATGTTTGATCATTTCAGATCGGAGGGAAATGAATGCAGAGCCGGCGGCGCAGTTTTCTGTGCGCTTCGGCGCCATTTTGACTGTTCCGGGGGGGGGGGTTGGTGGGGGAGGACTCTCCAGTACCGGGGGCTTTGGGGGCACTAGGGGTTTATATTTCTTTCTCATCTGACATGTTTGATCACGTCAGATGAAAAAGAAATCAGTTTTACCGGCAATTTCTTTTTTTTTTTATGTGATCGTCAGTGTACGGTGTATAGTGGCGATCACATTATCGGGGTCCAAAAAAAACACCCCGATTCATAATCTGGGGGGTCTCAGCTACCCCCGGTAGCTGAAACCCCTGAGATTTTCTAGAGACACTAATTGATGTCCCTAGAACAAAAGGAGACAGGGCAGCACTCACCGATAAACTGGGACTATTTTATTTTTCAATGCTGACAGGTGAAACAGACATGAGGGGAGGGGAGCACGAGGACGACGGTACCGTTTCGCACCACTAGGGGTGCTTTCACGGGTCCATACCACACCATAGTATGGACCCGTGAAAGCACCCCTAGTGGTGCGAAACGGTACCGTAGTCCTCGTGCTCCCCTCCCTGCATTCCCTCATGTCCGTTTCACCTGTCAGCATTGAAAAATAAAATAGTCCCAGTTTATCGGTGAGTGCTGCCCTGTCTCCTTTTGTTCTAGGGACATCAATTAGTGTCTCTAGAGGTAGGTAATGATGAGAACAGTTGCCAACAAGTGATGTTATTAAGTCAACAAGTCAGGAGGACCAGAGTACGGAAGTGGAAAATGAGATAGTGCACAATGAACTTGGGAAGGTGCCATGCAGAGCGAGAACAGCAGCGCAAAGGGGATGGGTCTGCAGCACCGCAACAGGCAGGAAGAGGCAGTGAGGGGGCCAGAGGGAGAAGGCGGTATACTGTTGCCCATAACACCCACATATGGCAAGTTCCCAGCCAAGGGTTATGTGTTCCCCAGTCTGGCCCTTTTTCAAGAAATTGAGGATGATAAAATTAAGATCATTTGCAACCTGTGCTGTACCAAAATCCGTAGTGGCTTGACCACTATCAGCCCGACCACCACCAGCATGCTTAGGCACATGTTATCAAAGCCCCTGATTAGGTGGGCAGAACACCTGGGTCCACAATCAATAACTGCAGGTGACATCACTGCCTCGCCCCCTGTGGTATGTACTGGCCATCTCCAGGATGCAGGCACGGATGCCTTCCACCCAACATCTGTAGATGCACATTCGTAAGCACCATCAGCAACCACGTCCGGTTCTTTGTCCCAGCGCAGTGTTCAGCTGTCCCTTCCCCAGGCCTTGGAATGTGAACAAAAATACCCAACCACCCTCCCACAGGCCTAAACACTAAATGGGCACATTTCCAAGCTGCGTACCCTGGGAATATTGCCATTTAGCCTTGTTGACAATGAGGCTTTCCACAACCTAATGGCAAGAGCCATCCCTTGGTTTTTGCTCCCCAGATGCCACTATTTTTCCCATGGTGCCGTCCACGCCTTACACCAGCATGTGTCCCATAACATCACCTGTACCAATGCATCTGGCCCCCACATATTATGACGACCTCCAGTAGCCCCCCACTGTATGATGGCCCCCAGTATTTCCCTCACACTGTCATGACCCCCAGTATTTCCTCCATGCTGTAATATTGCCCTCAGTATTTCTCCTACACTATCATGGCCCCCAGTATTCCCACTACACTGTATCATGGCCCCCTATATTCCTCCCACACTGTATCATAGCCCTCCTTTTTTACCCAACACTGTAATATAGACCCCAGTATTTTCCCCACACTATATCATGGCCCCCAGTATTCCCCACACACTGTATGATGGCCCCCCAGTATTTCCCTCTCACTGTAGTATAGACCCCAGTGTCCCCCCACACTGTATGATGGCCCCTAGTATCCCCACCACAATGTAATATGGCCCCCAGTATTACCCCCACACTGTATCATGTGCTCCAGTATTCCCCCAACAATGTATAATTGGTCCCAGTATTCTTCCCACATTGTATCATCATGGTGCCCAGTATTCCTCACAATATATGATGGCTCCTAATATTTCCTCCACACTAATATGGCCCTCAGTATTTCCCTTTCCACCTCCTGCCAACTCCAACTCAAAAATATTTCACTGATCCTTGTATTCCATAGCCCAGAATCTACAAAAACACTAGTGCATGAACTCATCATCTCCCGCCTGGCCTACTGTAACTGTGGCGCCCTGGACAAGCCAGGACGTCACAGGTACAGCAACACCACACCCCACACCCCGGTTAGGAACATCAGAGTCGCACACAAATCCTTGTTGCCTCCCTCCAGGGGCTGATGTCCACACCAGGTGGGGAGGAGCCAGGCGGTTGGCTCCACCCACCGAGGAGTTCACAGTCCTGGAGGCGGGAAAAGGAAGGAGAACGGAAAGGGAATGTGAAGTGGAAGGAGGGAAGTGGTAGTGGAGGAGCACACTGACCGTGTCCGGGTTCATGGCCCGGGCACCTACAACAAGGTTGGCAGACGGTGGTGACCATCTGCAGGAGAGGCCGATTGACGCACAACCATAAGGACTGATGTCGGGCGGTGGCCCGCCGGTACCAGACCGGGGAGCGAAGAGAAGCCAGCACCATTCAGCAGGGCCTACGGACCCCGACCAGGCTTGTAGTTGCCGTTAACCGGTCAAATCCGTCAGCGACGGGAACCTCCGGGGTTTCCCGGCAGCAGAGACCCGACTGAAGGCAACCGCTCAACCGTGAAGGGAAATACAGCTACCGCCACAGCTGGAGTTCCCAGGGCCAGCGCCTGCGGGCAAAAGGGGCTCCTCTGGCGGCTAAACCGATGGGGAGCGGGTCACCGGTGGGAAGTCATCGGGGGCCGAAAAACATCAGGGGTGCGGGGAGAGACAGTTACCGCCAACCTACCGGGAGTGACCACCGCAGCCGTCTGTGGGACCCGTCCATCCAGCCGTTTGTTTTACCAGAGACTCCGTGTACGTTACTGGCTGAGTGAGTACCACCGTGCCGCCTGGCACTGCGCTGCCGCCCCCTTGACCCTGCACCTCCCCAACTCCTGCCATCCCCCTCCAGTCGCTATCACCGGGCCCCGGGACCACCAAACCCCCCTACCCACGGAGGGGAGAGAAACGCCTCAGCTGCTCCCTGTCATCGCTCCCGGGATCCACGTCCAGAGCAGCGGTGGTGTCCCATTGTCGCCGCAAACCGTGGGTGGCGTCACGGACTGACTTCCCAAACCCAGAAATCATCCCCTTTAACTCACGGGCGAGGAGCGCGGCTCGAGTTCCCGGTTTCGGCCCACCGCTCAAGCCACCGAGCAGCAGCAGAAGCCCCGGACCCGAGCGTGGTGAGCGCGCCCCTCTGCCCGCGACATAACCTCCTGCTCTATGCCTCCCCTCTAACACTCTTACGCCCCTCCAATCTATCCTAAATTCTACGACCTAACTAATCCACCTGTCCTCTCGCTATTCCCCAACCTCTCCTCTCTGCAAATCCCTTCACTGGTCTCCCATTGTTCAAAGACTCCAGTTCAAAACACTAACCATGACATTCAAAGCCATCCACAACCTGACTCCTCCTTACATCTGTGACCTAGTCTCCCGGTACTTACCTTCCCACAATCATATATAAGATGTCTAGCATGCATCCTCATACTCTGGACCTCTTTACCCCAATATATCAGACTATCACCTACTGTGGACCCGAGTAATGTGCCCATTGTTTAGTAACGTCCCCCCTGCAGTAATGTTGCAAATGTTTAGCAAAGTGTCCTCTAGTATTGAGCCCATTGCTTAGTAATGTCCTCTGCAGTAATGTGCCCATCCTTTAGTAATGTCCTCATTCTGGCCCTCTTCTTATCTCCTATTATGCTGCTGTTTACACACAATAAAAAATATTCTCACCTCTCCTCCGTTTCCGTTCCTCAGCTGCTTCGCGCAGTCCGCAGGCACATAGACCCCCTCAGTGATCTTGTCCGGTGCACGGAGCTGCCACTGCAGTAAAGCACTGTCAGCAGCGGCGGAGGCCCCATGTATGGGATGCGATCATGGAGGAGTGCTTCTTGCAAACCGCAGGCAGATTGACCCCTCCATGATTGCATCCAAGACACAGGGCTGCTGCTGTCAGCGCTTTACTGCAATTGAATGCTTTGCGCCACCGCTGCAGCCATAAAACATTCAACTGCAGTAAAGCCATGATGGCAGACAGCAGCACCGTACACTGCCGTATAAGACGACACCTGGCGTATAAGACGACGCTCGACTTTTGAGAAGATTTTCAGGGGTTAAAAAGTAGTCTTATACGCAGTAAAATACGGTACTTGTTTTTATTATGTACAGAATACTGCTATGGAATAAATGGCGCTATAAGGATAAATAATAAAACTGTAGCCTTACAGATAAAGGAAAGCAAACAGTAAAAAGAAAAACACATTAGCTTTTTGTTTGTAGGAAGTTTGCGCATAGAGCAATTCCATAATTCCCTACACTGCTATTAAAATTTGACTTACTATGCACTAAAGTGAAACTTAAAGGAATACTCCGAGAATGAAATAAAATGGTATATAATTTAAACTTCAGCCCTGTCCTTGTTACTTGCCAGTACATGCTGCAGACTGAAGATATATAGTGTCCAAGGCCTTTTTGTCAACTGACAAGAGCTGTAGTACAATTACTTCAGTCAGTGGAAAAAAGGAGGATGATTAGCTCCAGGTTTAATCTTCTCAATGTTTATTTGTTTTCCAGTTTGGTGCAGTCAGTTCCCATGCACTGCTATAAAGCTCAGTGCATTTATCCAGATTTGCATAATCAAAAAGAACTATGCTAACTCCACTACAGTATTTAAACAATGAGAACACCGGAGTAATTGCGCATTACAATGATACAAATTTTATTACACATGTATACTAGACAATGATAAAACCATACATAAACATTAAAATTGAAGTGTACAGTGTTCAGATGCAGAGGACAAAAATACAGGCTGAATCTGACATGAATTGCATTTTTTACAATCCCTCTTTTGACCAGACATGGTGATTATATTGCTCTATGGGTAACACAGCATTCATTTACCTGTTATTTGCACTAAGCACTTTAATAATAGCATCTAGGTGAATTATATATATATCTGTTGCTTTGTATTGGCAGGAGGAATAGACCTATGTAGGCCCTCCCCGTTTGTTACACTAATCACTTTATTGCAACGGAGATTCAGCCTGTATTTTTGTCCTCTGCATCTGTGTGTGTTTTGAACACTGTAACACTTCAATTTTAATGTTTATGTATGGTTTTATCATTGTCTAGTATACATGTGTAATAAAATTTGTATCATTGTAATGCGCAATTACTGCTATAAAGCTGTTAGACTGATGGAAGAGGGGGATGAAGCTGGATATTTCCTCATCAAGCACAACATGGGTTCAAATATCTCTTCATACATCACAGCTGCCTGCTGACTGAGGTAAGTGTGATATAGCTCTTAGGAGTTAAAACACAGGTCTTAGGAGCTGAATGTTTTCAGTCTGATGCCAATACTGACACGTGACTAGGGTGGGTTATAGTCTAAATTTTATCAGGGATGCCAATTTAATTAATTTAATTAATTCTCAGATAAACCCTTGAAGAGGGTATAACCCCTTCATAACTGGGCAATCATTTTCTTTCTCCTCCTCTTCTAAGAGTCATACTTTTTTACCTTGTCACTGAGAGGCACTGGGTATTTAAGGAACGCTCCCTCTAGGGGAGGTGCCTGTTAAACACTCTAAGTTTAGTCAGTTGAATTTTGTCTAGTTAGTTGTCAGGTCATCCGTCCCGTCTTGTAAAAAAGAGATAAAAGAATTGATTTTCAGGACCCTGGTCCAGTGGCCTTTGGAGTGGAACACAACTACCTGTCACAATCCCTGACACCTCTTCAGATTAGTACATTCGGCACAACATCATGTGAGCATCATGCTGCAATTCTGACATTGCGCCAAGCCTACGAAATAGAAGATGCATCAAGCATGAATTTTGGACTGTAGATCATAGTTCTCATGGCTCCTATTGAGCAGCCATGGACCATTGTCATCGCCACCAGACCAGGGTCTTCTGAATAGCCTTGCTCATCTCAGGTTGACAACAAACATCTCATTAAGAAAACAAGAAATGAGTTTTCCCACAAAATCTAATTCTCTATAGAGATTGTATGTAGACACTGTGGTGTCAATAGGAGGGTGTGTGCTGGACTTGTGTGAGCGACTTTGTGAGGAATGATAAGGGTTCTGCTGCTTAAACAAACATGGCAAATAAACATCAGATTGGACTGTGACAACACAGGCATGCCTGAATTTTTTGTGTTTACCCTTGCAGCATGCTGGCTTCAGCTTAGGCCCGTTTCACACGTCAGTGAAAAACAGTGACGTTTTTCACTGGCGTGTAAAACACGCACATGTCCCTGCATGTGCCGTGAATCACGGCACACGTGGGTTGTCTAAGTGCAATCCGGGCTCCGTTCTCCGTGGCCCGTGATTGCACTTAGAAATCAACTCACCTGTGCCCGCTCCCGCTCTCCGTGGTGCTGAATCCTCCCGCGGTGCAGCATCCGGCCGGCGGTGACCCCTGCAGCAGCTGCTTCCGGGTCGGCTGTGTCGCGCATAATGAATATGCGCGACAGTAATCAGCCGGCTTAGAAGCAGCAGGGAGGACGGGCTGCAGAGAGCGCGGCTGAAGCCGGGTGAGTTAAAATGTTTATTATTTTAAATGCACGCTTTTTTCTGGCACGTGTTTCACGGACCACACCACTGCGTGGTCCGTGGGACATCAGTGAAGCCAGAAAAAAATGGACATGTCTCCGTGCAGCAATCACGCACACGCGGGTACGCTGCACGGAGACACGTGCAGTGAAAAATCACTGACGTGTGAGCAGACCCATTCATTATAATGGGTCTTCGTATGTCAGTGATTCTGGTACGTTTAAAAAAAAGCACAAACGTCCCAGAATCACTGACGTGTGAAAGGGGCCTTAGATAGCAAAAACCTGCTGACAGATTTCCTTTAGCAGGTCTGACAGTGCTTCTTTATTGTACTCACAGGATAATGAATTACTTGGAGATGACAGAGTACAAAGATGATAACCAAGATTGTAGGAAAAAAGGGTCCTATAAGTAAAAGCTAAATAAATTTTTTCTTGGATAGAACTTTAGTCTTGATTAGTAATGATTTTTTTCTTTAAGGGGGAAGAGGGGAGAGAAAATAGTTATTTTTAAAGAGGACCTTTCACCAGTTCAAAAGTGGCCAATCTTTGTACTCTTATTACTGCAGCTCCCCTGAATATACCTTTTTTTTTTTTTTATAAATCCTCCATGTGGTTCCAGAGATACTGGCCTTTATATTAAGTGATCTATTTCTGCTCTTTACAAGGGGGCGTTACTCACAGGATCCTCTGGGGTGTGACTTTAGGCTGTTCTCGATAATTGAGCCACACCCCTTTGTAAAGACCATAAAAACTAACACTAAATTTAAAGGCTCCTATGTCTAGAATCAAATGGGAAATTAAAAAAAAAAGAACAATAGAATAATAGCGCAAACCGGCTTCCTTTTGACTTGGTGACATTTCCACTTTAAGGACATTAGCTGAGTACTGAGTCTTACTGTTGTGGCACCCTGGACAAGCCAGGACGTCACAGGTACTGCAACAACACACCCTACACCCCGGTTAGGAACACCGAAGTCAAACACAAACCCTTGTTGCCTCCCTCCAGGGGCTGATGTCCACACCAGGTGGGGCAGAGCCAGGTGGTTGGCTCCTCCCACTGAGGAGTTCACAGTCCTGGAGGCGGGAAAGAAGGTCAAACAGATAGTGAAAGGAGTAGAGAGAGAAAGTCAAGGGAAGTAGTAGTAGAGGAGCAGACTGACCGTGTCCGGGTACGTGGCCCGGGCACTTGACAGCAAGGTTGGCAGACGGTGGTGACCGTCTTCAGGAGAGGCCGATTGACGCACAACCATAAGGACCGGGGACGGGCGGTGGCCCGCCGGTACCGAACCGGGGAGCGAAGAGAAGCCAGCACCATCCGGCAGGGCCTACGGACCCCGACCAGGCTAGGAGTCGCCGTAAAACCGGTCAAATCAGTCAGCAACGGGAACCTCCGGGATTTCCCAGCAGTAAAGACCCGACTGAAGGCAACCGTCCAAACCGTGAGGGAGATAAAGCTGCCGCCAGAGCTAGAGCTCCCAGGGCCAACCTGCGGGCAAAGGAAGGGCTCCCTTAGCCAACATACCGCTGGGGGGCGGGCTAGCAGTGGGAAGCCATTGGGGCAGAGAACAGAACACCGGTGCAGGGAGAGACAGTTACCGCCAACCTACCGGGAGTGACCGCCACAGCCGTCTGTGGGACTCGTCCATCCATCCATTTGTTTTACCAGAGACTCCGTGTACTGGCTAAGTAAGTACCACTGTGCCATCTGGCACTGCGCTGCTCTGCGACCCTGCACCCGGCCAGGCCCCACATCCCACCTTCCGACCTTCACCATCGAGCCCCGGGACCACCAAAACCTACCCTACCCACGGAGGGGAGAAAACATCTCAGCTGCTCCCTGTCAACGCTCCCGGGATCCCCGTACAGAGCAGCAGTGGTGTCCCAACCTCACCACAAACTGTGGGTGGCGTCACGGACAATATCCCTACACCAAACCAGCCCTTTCACTCACGGGCGAGGAGCGCCGCTCGAGTCCCCGGGATCCGGCCCACCGCTTGAGCCACCGACCGAGCAGCAGCAGCAGCCGGACCCGAGCAGTGGGTGAGCGCAGCGCCCTCCCCGTCCGCGACACTGTCAATGCTCTGTGAGAAAAATATACAATTTTTTTTCCTTCTGGGAGAGAGCTATTTTGCATTAATAGTCACTAGACATGATGGGGCAGCAGTTTTCGTCTTCTCCCTGTGATCTTTGCCTCAACAACCTGAGAATTTATGTAATGCGATATGGTTTGGCTTGTAACAAGAATTCAGCTCCTATTGATTTTTCTTCTAGCACAAGACAAACATCTGTAGAAGCCCAGAGATGAGCTGTCCGGCTTATTGCCACTTTATACTATTTACCGCAAATTGTTTCCCTGAAGCCTGACCTGTATGTCACATGTTCACAACGCATAGTACAGGGGTTTTACTGTACTTCAGTACTGCAGAAATGCTGCATTCAAGGTAGACTCTTCTTGCACTGCGGCCTCAGAGGAATACCTCATCCAAGGATGGCATGAGTAATACACGTGTGTAACACATATACAGAGAAGAGTTGTATAACACATCAATTTGTGTTTGTTTTTTGGGGACGTATGCTATCCCTTATATACAGATAGATCATGGACCCATTACAATCAATGTCTTTTTTTTGACGACCGAATGTAAGCCAACGGTCCCTTAAGAAGTTAAAGAGGTGGTTAACTACTCAGCATTAGTGGCTGCATCAATGTTAAGCTTATAAAAAGGCTTTTCTTAAATACCTTGGGTAGTAAATTCTGACTGAGCGGTGCTATTGCAGTCCACTCATCTCCATCACGTGACCCCCAGGCTCCATGACCTCTGAGATCCGGTGATGTCACATCAACTTCCAGTTCTCACGTTCGTCTTCCTGTTTTTAGAGACCAGTGACAGTCTTTGGACTGGAATCTCCATCTGGCTCTCTACATTTAAATGGGTTTCTCGTCTCTTAGTACTGAAATGGTTAAATGTCAGTTTTTCTCTTGCAGCTTTTCCAAGCAGTTCCTAGCTGAGTGTTTCAGCTGCACTTACTTTGTAGTCATGCCCTTCGGGGTTAAATAGTGGTGTTACCCAGAATCCTTTCTGAAGATACAAATCCATTTGGTCTCTGGCCGCCTTGGAGGAAGGTTCTGCTGTTGAAGTTTTCTGTTCTCAGGCTTTATCCTTTTTGTTGCTTTTCCCCCGTTTGTCTTACCTTGTGTCTGATTAGTGCAGTGGTGGGGTCTAGTGTACGTTACTCACCTCTCACTAGTCAGGGTATCTATAGGGTCTTTTCAGGGTCTCATGCTCCTGTTCGGTGACAGTTGTGGAGACTGTATAGAGACTGGTTAGGACAGTAGGGACAGCTGCAGGTGAGGATAGGAGATGTTCCACTGTTCCCTCTCAATAGTTCCAGTTCAGGGCCCCCCGCTGTTATTGTGTCCCTCGAAGTCCCCTTTGTTAGTTGTGTTTTGTTACGCGTCAGATGCACGTAGGCCTGAACGCTCCTGCCACTCTTGTCTTACCCGGCAAGCATGATACCAGTTGACCCAACATCACCGAGACCGGCTGCAGTCTCCATGAGTGACTGGCTCTAGGTGGAGTTTGACCACTCATCGCAACCCAGCATCTCGCACTCTCTCCTTCACTACAGAGCGCCGCAAGCAAGAGTGATGCTGGGCTGTGGCGAGAGGTAAAACTCCACCCACAGCCCAATCACTCAGGAAGACTGGGGCCACCTTGGTGATGTCAGGTCAACTGGAAGTTGACGTGACATCATTGGATCTCAGAGGTTACATGATCGGTATGAGCGTACCACAATAGCACCGCTCAAAGGCAGAATTTATTACACAAGGTATTTGAGAAAAGCCTTCTTTATGTTATATACATCTATGTAGCCACTAATTCTGAGTAGTGGACCACCTCTTTAAGACATTTTTTTTCACTAGAGAATATTGGATCCAGCAAGGATTGTAAAAATTGGCAGATCGACCAAAAATACATCCAGGGCAATGATGTAAATAATGACATGTAAAACTGTCACAAGGGATAACCTGCTGTCCGAAAATTAGACTTTGGGTCATACACTAAAGGCCGCTTTACACGCTGCGATATCGTGACCGATATTGCTAGCGTGCGCACCCGCCCCATCATTTGTGCGACACGGGCAAATCGCTACCCGTGGCACACAAAATCGCGCGGACCCGTCACACTATTTACCTGCCTAGCGACGTCCCTGTGACCGGCGAACCGCCTCCTTTCTAAGGGGGTGGTTCGTTCGGCGTCACCGCGACGTCACTGCAACGTCACTAAGCGGCCGGCCAATAGAAGCGGAGGGGCGGAGATGAGCAGGACGTAACATGCCGCCCACCTCCTTCCTTCCGTATTGCTGGCGGCCGCAGGTATGGAGATGTTCCTCATTCCTGCGGCGTCACACATAGCGATGTGTGCTGCCGCAGGAACGACGAACAACATCGTACCTGCAGCTGCAACGATAATTGGGAATGGACCCCCATGTCACCGATGAGCGATTTTGAACGTTTTTGCAACGATTCAAAATTGCTCATAGGTGTCACACGCCACGACATCGCTAACGCGGCTGTATGTGCGTCACAAATTCCGTGACCCCAACGAGATCGCTGGAGCGATGTCGTAGCGCGTAAAGCGGCCTTTAGTCTGCGCTTGAGCTGATGGAGACGAAATAGCACATGAGTACTGGTGTATAAGTTCAACATGACCTCCCCAATGATTGGCAGTCTCTTGTCAGAAAGACAATGGAAATTCTCAATAAGCAGCATATCAGCCCTCATTGGAAAATGAAAAAAAGATATGGCACAATGCCTATATTTATTTATACTTCCCACTCTCCACCTTTTCTTTTCTCCCAAGAAATTATGGCCTTCAGCTGTATTCAGGTCAGACAGCTACAAGTAGAACATTGGAAAATACACGGTCCCTTCACCTTTTGTCTCTGTGTCGTGAAACTATTTCTCTAAATGGATTTATAACTACCACATAACCAGACCTGAGGATGTTGAGTACGCAGCCGTAAAGCTGTTTCTGCTATTTATTGCTTATAAATGGAAACAAATGATCAAGCTTAATCAATTTACTATATAATTTCCCACCTTTTCATTTTAGAAGCATTTGCATTGGTCGTTGTGACACCTTCTTCCAATGGTCTTACCTAGGTGGGGGAAGCCATTGGAGCTTAAGGATTGAGCCTTCATAATAGGGTATATAGTTTCATATGTTTCCAGGTGGAAATGTCTGAGGTAAATTTACTTTTTGGAAAATTCATTCAAGTCTCTCTATATGGCAAAGTTTATAGTGGTACAGTGGCCATATACCACATTGTTCTCAGAATATCTCTGGATTGGGAACTGTCCTGCAATGGCTGGTGTGGACCCAAATGTTCTTCCCTTGAAGTAGTATACTGCGTCTTGGTGTTCACCTGTAGAAAGCGTATACACCCAGAAATGGTGCAAGACAGCACATGATGACTCCGTCTGCTCCATTATAGTCAATGGCCCCGTCAACGCATGCGTCCGAAACCCGATTTGCAGGGGGAGATTCAGACAGAAGCTCCGATGGGACCAGTGAACGTAGGTAATAACGCAGTGTGAAAGCAGCCTTACCCAATTATGTACCTCATGATAGTCCTCATCTGTCAGGGGAACCTTAAGCGGGCTTTACACGCTACGATATCTTTAATGAATTATCGTCGGGGTCACGGTGTTTGTGACGCACATCCGTCAATAATGAGATCGCAGTGTGTGACACTTATGAGCGAACTTAAACGATCGCAAAAGCGGTCAAAATCATTTGCCGCGGAGAGATCGTCCTGAAACAAAAATCGTTTTCTTCTTATTAGCAATGTTGTTCCTCGTTCCTGCGGCAGTACACATCGCTATGTGTGACACCGCAGGAGCAACAAACATCTCTTTACCTGCCTCCACCGGCAATGCTGAAGGAAGGAGGTGGGCGGGATGTTACGTCCAGCTCATCTCCGCCCCTCCGCTTCTATTGGACGCCTGCCGTGTGACGTCGCTGTGACGCCGCACAAACCGCCCCCTTAGGAAGGAGGCGGTTCGCCGGCCAGAGCGACGTCGCAGAGCAGGTATGTGCATGTGACGCTGTCATAACGATAATATTCGCTACGGCAGCGATCACCACATATCGGCCGTACGACGGGGGCGGGTGTTATCGCGCTCGACATCGCCAGCAAATGCTAGCGATGTCGCAGCGTGTAAAGCCCGCTTTAGTGTATATGTAACATTTACCATCCCACGTCTCAGAATGAGTTTTATTCCCAACATCCCGACACTTTGATCTATTCTTTCCAAAGCTCTATTAAAAACAGACTAATTTGCTTAGGAGGGAGTTAGCACTATGGAGTGGTCCAAACAGAGAGAACCAATTTAGTAACTTTCAAAGGTCTTAACTATGGAAATGGCACAATACATACTGTATAAGTATCATAACTTCACTCTAACCAAAAGTTAATTTTCTTCTCTCACAAGTAAGCATGGTCTGTAGCTGAACTTGGTTAAGACACCTACAAGTGGAAGATTGGAAAATAACCTGTCCTTTGACCTATTGTATCTTTGTCTTGAAACTAATTTTCTAAATGGTTTTATTTTTTTGGAAGTACCAGATGTGATTCTGAGAACGTCATGTACGTAGCGTAAAAGCAGTTTCTGCTATTTAATGCTACTAGATTGAATCATATTATCAAGCTTCATCAACTTACAATATTACTGTAGAGATGAGAGAATGAATCAGTAACAGAATTAGTTTCAAATTTCCAGAACAGTTTAGATTTTGTTGAATCCAAAATGTGAGTAACAATGCTGGTTTTCCACATTTTGCTGGATCTTTCGAGGATCTGGAAAAAGTGGAAATAAAAAAAACACATTGTCGTCAATGATGTGCCCTCATTTGAACACGTGGGCCTTAGCAACAGAAGGATCTTAGATCTACGCAGATGTAGCGCGCCTGAGACTGGTCGCTACAGGGTGTATCATTATATCTTTCCCGGGCAGGAAGTGGTTAACCCGGTAAGTTTACACACACCTCACATAGCTCATCTAAACATAGTCAGGAAGTGACTCAGCTAGTTCCTAGCAGGCCCAGGCACTAGGGGAACTCCAGGTCACCATAGCAACGATCTGGATCCTTGCAAAGGTGGGAGGGCAGGAGTAGGACTAAGTTACAAAGCAGACAGGAAGTCAAGGTCAGTTCCAGTCAGACAGAGAAAGAGCAGACACGCTGTGGAGCATCTCCCTGAGGGGTTGCTGCCAGGCACCCCTCAGGGAGGCAGAATAGAACCGTCTGGGATGTAACACCACACTGACCTCTGCAGGAGTCTCCTGCAGAGGGGAGCCAGCCAGACCGGGGCTTTTAACCCCTGGAGGGACGGGACTCCGTACCAGTAACCGTGGGCTAAAGGAGTACAGTCGCCAGGGAGAGTACAGTGTGAGTACTCACGGGACTGAGCACAGGCGGGGTACAGAGCCCTAGTTCAGGAAGATGTTTCAAGCTCACCTGATAAAAATCTGCCTGGTGAGGGGACTAACAAGGACCTCACCGACGTTAGTGTCCGGTGGCACAGCAGCAAAGAGGGAACCCGGGGAACGGGGACAGAGGTCCAGCCCAATAGAGATTCAAGCTGCCTGCCATACGGGTCAAGACAGAGTGAGAGAGAGAGAGCAGGAGGGGATCCCAAGATGCTTCAGGCCACAGGGACCCACCAAGTACAGAGTTGAGTACGGAGGAGAACCATCTTAACCAGAGAATAAAAGCATCTGGAACCTGCATCCGGTGATTCTGTGAGTAAATGCCGCTGCCTTGTGTAATCACCAACCTCCCGGGGTAATCCCGCTCCGCTTGTGGGGAGCGATACCATCCTGGCTGCACACAACACCTGCCCCGGAGAGAGACTATGCAGCGGCGGTTAATTCCTGGCTACACACCACAGGTGGCGCTGCAAAGCATACCCCATTCCCATCCAACACCGCCCTAGGAGAGGAAAAGTTGCAGGAAGGGTCTGCGGCGGAGGAGGCCGAGACCGAGTCGCCATTGCAACATGCGACATGCTTTCCAGGGACCCGTCGCCATCCTTCCATCCCCATTTACAAAGGACTCCTGTTACACCGTAGCCGGGTCAGGCCGTCACAGCAACCCCAAGAAACCACTGGCCTGGTGACGAGTACCACGGGTACTGCGTGTCTTGAAAATTTTTGGTTTGAGTATTGTCCATCGAAAGATCAGACAACTAGTGATGGGCAGTCCGGCTCTTTTTGGTGATCCGTCTCCCAAGGCTCCGCTCACCAAAAAGAGCCGGATCTTTCAGATCGTTCTCGGCTCCTTATTAAATATGTGTTCACCCCAGGTGAACACATTTAAGATTATAGTAACGCCGCCAAAACCCCGCCCACCCACGGCTAACCCCCCCCACTTACAAGTAACAAATTAGATTGTTGAGTAGGTGGAGCCAGCCAAGGGTGGGTGGGGCTCCAGTGGTAAAAAGAGCCGTTTAGTGATTTCAGTGCCTCACACTGGTGATCCGGCTCCTGTCGGTCACTGCAGGGAGCTGGATCTTTGTGTCGGATCGTTCGCGACCGACACATCACTACAGACAACACAAGGACCAATGTTATTTTGTGGGGCAGTATGATTTTTTGGTGAGATATTTTTTTTCCCTGCGTGTGAAATCACTTAATGCATTAGTTTCTTCCATGTATCAGATAAGACTGATTAAGTTTATATGTGTGCAAAAAAAAAAAAATCGGCTGCCATATAGAGCCACCGTATAACATCCAGTTTTTACTGATGCATTGCAATTTTTAACATAGGAAAACTGTAAATCGTGGAATAAAAAAAGGATTGTAAACGGATGAAAAATAATCGCAAAAATGAAAACTGGCGCAAAAGGGTTAAAAAATGACATTTTTGTGTACTCACCGTAAAATGTCTTCCTTGGAGCCTTTCATTGGGGGACACAGACAGTGGGTATTTATGATGTCTCCAGGGGAGGCGTGACACTAGATTTGCAAAAGTGTTAACTCCTCCCCCCACAGCATATACTCCAGCTAGGCAGGAAACTAGCTCAGTTTGGTGTAAAAGCAGTAGGAGAAGGACAACCAAAACCACTAGGGTGGGAGCTGTGTCCCCCAATGAAAGGCTCCAAGGAAGACATTTTACGGTGAGTACACAAAAATGTCATTTCCTTTCTCACCTTTTCATTGGGGGACACAGACAGTGGGATGTCCCAAAGCAGTCCCTGAGTGGGAGCTGAACTATTAACCGTGTATAACATCAGACTAAGAGCTGACTAACGACTGCAACTGCAGTGAACATATATCAAAACACTGTCAAAAAACCGAGCAGTGGCCACTTATAAATGGGCCAGTGCCGCCTGAAGGACTTGTCTTCCAAGAGCAGCATCCGCGGAGGCATGCGTATGCACTCTGTAGAATTTTGTAAACATGTGCACACTGGACCAGGTAGCGGCCTTGCAAAGTTGGGCCGCCGAAGCCTGATGGCGGATAGCCCAGGAAGCACCCACTGCTCACGTAGAGTGGGCCCTCACAGATTGAGGAGGAACAACACCTCGTGCTTTGTAAGTCTCACAGATGGCAGTCCTAATCCATTGAGAAATTGTGGATTTAGAAGCCTGGTTGCCCTTTTTGTGTCCTTCTGAGAGGACGAAGAGGGCATCAGACTTGTGCAACGGCGCTGTTCTGGAGATGTAGATCCGCAGAGCCCTGACAAGACCTAGAGTGTGAAGGGCTTTTTCAAAGGAGTGGACCGGCGCCGGGCAGAATAACGGCAACACAATGTCCTCGTTCAAGTGGAAAGAAGATACGACCTTCGGGAGAAAAGCGGGGGAAGGCCGAAGGACCACCTTATCATGATGGAATATCAGGTAAGGTGAGCGACAGGAAAGAGCCGCTAGTTTGGACACTCGCCTGATAGAGGTAATGGCGACTAAAAAGGCAACCTTCCAGGACAGTTGTTGAAGAGAGATTTCTCTCAGAGGTTCAAAAGGAGGAAGCTGAAAAGCACCAGATTCAGATCCCAGGGATCTAAGGGGTGGCGATAAGGAGGAACCAAATGCGCTACCCTTTGAAGAAAGGTACGGACCTGAGGGCGAGAAGCCAGCTGCTTCTGGAAAAATATTGACAAGGCAGAAACTTGCCCTTTAAGGGTACTGAGAGCTAGTCCCGAGTCCAGACCGTCTTGCAGAAAGGCAAGAACATTAGGGATTGAAAAGGTAAGGGGCGACCAATTGTGACGGTCACACCAGGAAAGATAGGCCTACCAGGTCCTGTGGTAGATACTGGCGGAGGAGGACTTCCGAGCATTAAGCATGGTATGAACTACCTTAGAAGAAAGACCTGATTTGGCTAGAATCAAGGATTCAAGCGCCACGCTGTCAAAAGCAGCTGTGCTGTATTCTGGTGGAATATTGGACCTTGTGACAGAAGATCCGGGCGGTCGGGAAGATGCCAGGGAGTGTCGCCGAGCATTTGGAGAAGCTCTGGGTACCAGGCTCTCCTGGGCCAGTCCGGGGCCACGAGGATCACCGGGATTCCCTCCGCTTTGATTTTCTTGATTACTCTCGGAATGAGAGGAAACGGAGGGAAGATGTAGGGTAGGCGGAACTGCACCCACAGAAAGACTAGAGCGTTGGAGCCGATCGCTAGTGGGTCTCTCGACCAGGATATGAAGGGACGTATTTTGGCATTCATCCAAGACGCCATGAGGTCCACATCTGGGAGTCCCCAATGAAGAGTGATCTGATGGAACACTTCGTCGTGGAGGGACCATTCCCCTGCCGCTAGACCTTGCCTGCTGAGAAAGTCTGCGGCCCAGTTGTCTACCCCTGGGATATGGACAGCTGAAATAATGGGGATGTGCATCTCTGCCCAAAGAAGAATCCTGGATACTTCCTTCATCGCTGCCTTGCTGCGAGTTCCTCCCTGACGGTTGATGTAAGCTACGGCCGTGGCATTGTCTGACTGGATCCGAACAGGGAGGCCCAATAGCAAGGGTTGAAAATTCTAGAGGGCCAAAAATATGGCTCTGATCTCCAGAACATTGATGTGCAGGGAGCGCTCGGAAGGAAACCAGCGTCCATGAACAGTGTGGTGGAGAAACACCGCCCCCAGCCTATCAGGCTGGCATCCGTCGTGACCTACCGGGCGGAAGGACTTCCCTTGAGATAGGGATGAGGCTTGAGTCCACCAGACGAGGCAACTGAGCGCAGCCCGAGATAGGCAAACTGACCGGTCTAGGGAAGCTGGATTCTTGTCCCAGGAGGATAGAAGATCCAGTTGTAGAGGGCAGAGATGGAATTGGGCAAAGGACACTGCTTCTATGACCACCACCATCTTGCCTAACACTCATCCCATTCCGAAGGGATGTGTGACGGCGAGAGCGGAGGGATTGGGCTGCCCGGATCAGAGAAGACCTCTTGTCTTCTGGAAGAAAAACCCGGGACTGAGCTGTGTCTATCAGCATACCTAAAAAGGTGATGCGCTGATGAGGAATGAGGGATGACTTATTGAAGTTGATAAGCCACCCTAGCCTTGACAGCGTGTCTAGGCAAATCTGCACGCTTTCTGAGCAAACTTGAAGAGAGCTCCCTTTGACAATATGGTCGTCCAAATAGGGAACGACCAGGAAGCCTCTGGGGGTGTAAAATAGACATGATGGCCGCTATGACCTTTGTGAAGACCCGAGGCGCAGTGGCCAGCCCAAAGGGGAGGGCCCTGAATTGGAAATGACGGTGTCCTACGGCAAAGCGAAGGAACCGTTGATGAGAGACACATATGGGAATGTGTAAATAAGCATCTTGAACGTCTATGGAAGCTAGGAATTCTCCAGGTTCCATGGCGGCTAGCACTGCTCTCAATGATTCCATTCGGAAAGTCCGAATCCGTACGAATTTGTTCAGCCGTTTGAGGTCCAAGATAGGGCGGACAGAGGGCCGTCTTTTTTGGGAACGACAAAAAGGTTTGAATAGAAACCTTTGCCGCGCTGTTCCAGGAAAACTGGAATGATAACGTTTGCTTTCTGTAAAGAGGCTATGGCCTGAAATAAGGCCTGGCTTTGCGTTTTGGACTTGGGCAGACGAGAACGCAAAAACCTGTTGGCCGGCAGGGAATGGAAATCGATCTTGTAACCTGAGGTGACGATTTCTCAAACCCAAGCATCGAGAGTGTGGTCTAGCCAGATATCCCGAAAAAGCAGAAGCCGCCCTCCAACAGGAGTCAGATCTGAGGGATACCTGGCGTCATGCTGAGGGGGCCTGTACAGAACGAGGTCCTTTGGGTATAGGTTGCTTGGAGTGGGAACGCCAGGAAGAGCCCCTTGAGGGACCGGATCCTCGATCTGAGCGTTGGGACGATCCTTGGGCTGATGTTTTTTGGGGGGCAGGCCGAAAGGACTGCCTGCGCCAAGGAGATTTTTTAAAATTCCTGGATACAGGCCGCTTTTGAGGTAGAATGGTACTTTTACCACCCGTCATCTCAGATGAGTTTGTCCAAGGATTCTCCAAACAGACGCAAGCCATGGAAGGGGAGTGTGGACAGGGATTTCTTGGAGGCACTGTCCGCATTCCATATTTTTAGCCAAAGGACTCTGCGGGCAAAGACAGCATTGGCCGCCGATAGGGCTGACAAACTAGCTGCATCTAGGGAGCCGTGAAGAAAATAATTAGAAACTAGAGAGAACAAATCAAGGATCTCAAAGACCGCCGGGGGAATATTACAAGAGCAAAGCATCCTGCTTAGGTTCTTACTCCACACCCCAATAGCTCTCGCGACCCATGTTAAGGCAAACAGGGGGCGAAGAGAGAAGCCTGAAGCCTGGAAAATAGATTTGACCGCAGCATCAACTACGCGGTCGGACGAGTCCTTGAGAGACACGTTGTCTGAAACAGACATGACTGTGTGTTTAGGCAGTCTGGATACTGGCGGATCCACAACGGGGGGTACTGAACAGGGCTTAACCATTTCAGAGGGAAAGGGATAAGCGAATGAAGAGAAGGGTTTTTTTATTAAACCTCCTATCAGGGTGATCCCACCATTTGGATATAATTTGCCGAAAAACCGGATCCTGAGCAAAGGATTTAGGAGGCTTCTTGGCCCGCTTGATTACCGAGTGAGAAGTCGGGTCAGGAGGCAGATCAGAGATCGACAGAGTGATTGACAGCCGAAATTAGTTTGTCTTCTATATGCCTAGACTCAGAAAGGACATCTGAATCAGAGTCTTGAAAATCGTGACTACTAAAAGTCACGGAACCTCGGTCAGACTGACTATCGTCCGAGTCGGATGAGGTGTAGAGGTCGCAATGGTGCCTTTTCGAAACAGGCTTTTTACGTTCTAGGGAAGAGGGACCAGACGAAGCAGGCAAGCTCCTCTGAGGGAGTTGGGCCGGGGGAAGGCTGTGGGAGCCTGAGGACGGCTGGAATATCTGAGCGGCAAGGTCATCTAACCTTTTAGACATTAGAAGAGCCCATGCAGGCATTACGTCATCAGACGGGGGGGCTGCCTAGCCAGTGGCCGGAGCAGAATCCAAAGACTGCACGGCATCCTGGTCCGGCAACGGGGTCTGTTGTGACACGGTAGTAGGGGCATCGCAGCCCCGGCATAGTGGATAGCTTCGGCCATTAGAAAACGAGCGTCCACAGGTGGTACAGGCATAGTACAGGTCCGTACAGGATGCCTGGGAAGGTTTATCACCCTTGCGGTTACGCATGTCAGTAATAGAATCCTACAGCCCTATAGGGATAGAGTTATATGAGTGAGGAGCCACTAGCAGTATTATAAAGTGACTGGTATGCACAGCCAGTATATACCGTAGCAAAATGGGATATACTGTCAAACAGCCGGCATATACCTGCAGGCAGAGCCAGTATATACCGCTAATAGCTGATATACACCGCTAGCCAGCAGGCACACACCGCTAGAGACAGCGATATACCACTGAGCAGAGCGGTATATAGTGCTGCAGAAGTGCAGAGCCAAGGAGGCGATCTCACTCGTGTCTGCTCCCCACGTGGAAAATGGGGTCCAGCATTCCTGGCAGCATGGACATCTTTGGCTCAAGGCTGAAGCAGGTCCTCGGCTCTGCTTAGCCCTCTGGAGCTACCTTGGTGTGAGGTGCTTCCAGGGAGCCAGGAGGGGTACGCAGACCCAACCACGAGGGAAGACTGATGGCTTGTGCACGCCAGGTTTCCTCTGCCTGTACGCGGGGGGAACGAGGGTGGCAAGGCACCCTGGTATTGCCCCATAATCAAAAATAGAATGATTAAGAAAAAAACAAAATAAAAAATAAAAACAAAATAAGCTGGCCTGAGGCACCTGGTAGAGCTCCGGCCAGACATGTCAGCCTCCCTGCTGACACTAGCAAAAACGGAGCTAGTTTCCTGCCTAGCTGGGGTATAAGCTGTGAGGGGAGGAGCTAACACTTTTGCAAATCTAGTGTCACGCCTCCCTGGAGACATCATAATACCCACTGTGTGTGTCCCCCAATGAAAAGGCGAGAAAGGAATAGGGTTGTTTGTTGTTTTTTTTTTTAAATAATGGTACAAGTGCATCTCAATAAATTAGAATATTATCAAAAAGTTAATTTAATTCAGTAATTCAATACAAAAAGGGAAACACATATATAAAGTCATTACACACAGAGGGATCTATTCCTATATATTATATAGAGTCATTACACACAGAGGGTTATATTCCTATACTAGCTGTACTACCCGGCTTCGCCCGGGTTAATAACTGATGTTAACAAAATAGAATGTATTAACAAAAATGTATTCTGCACACAAAAAACACAAAACAAATAGATATAAATTTAATTATTAAAAGGCAAAAACTAAGCTAATAGAAGCATTTCACAACATATATTTCAAACACAACAGATATTCCACACAGATTTAACTAAATTGGCCAAGTAATGTGCTCCGTCTGTCTCTTTTTTTGTCTGTCTCTAGCTCTCTGTTTCTTTCCCCATCTGTCTCTTTCCAGGTCTGTGTCTTTCCCCATCTATCTTTGTCTGTCTCTCTGGCTGTTTCCTCCTTCCCTGTCTGGCTGTCTCTGTCCCCGTCTGTCTCTGTCCCCGTCTGTCTCTGTCTCTTTCCCCGTCTGTCTCTGTCCCCGTCTGTCTCTGTCCCCGTCTGTCTCTGTCTCTTTCCCCGTCTGTCTCTTTCCCCGTCTGTCTCTTTCCCCGTCTGTCTCTTTCCCCGTCTGTCTCTTTCCCCGTCTGTCTCTTTCCCCGTCTGTCTCTTTCCCCGTCTGTCTCTATCTCTCTGTCTCTCTATCCATCTCCCCACCAACATCTTATTACCTCACATATAAGCTTCTTATACTATGAATGTCTTTTGTTCCTATAGCAACCACTCACAGCTCCTACTAATAACCTGTGGTTCCAGGCCCCATTTACTTTAATAGAGGCATGTTTTTTGGAGAGTAACTAAAGCGCGGGGTTAAATTTTCCAGTCAAAACATAGTCTACGACATTCCCTGGGTCACATGAGGTGTCTGTGCAAAATTTCGTGAATGTAAATGCGACGGTGCGTATACACTTTTCGTTTCACTTTTTCCCCATTATGTAGGTAGAGGCAAAATTGATTCGTAAATTGGAACGCGCGGGGTTAAAATTTCGCCTCACAACATAGCCTATGATGCTCTCGGAGTCCATACGTGTGAGTGTGCAACATTTTGTGGCTGTAGCTGCAACGGTGCAGATGCCAATCCCGAACATACATACATACATACATACATACATACATACATACACACATTCAGCTTTATATATTAGATAGAAATAGATCCCTCTGTGTGTAATGACTCTATATAATATATAGGAATAGATCCTTCTTTGTGTAATGACTACATAATATATAGGAATAGATCCCTCTGTGTGTAATGACTCTATATAATATACGTGTTTCCCTCTTTGTATTGAATTACTGAAATAAATTAACTTTTTGATGATATTCTAATTTATTGCACTTGTAATATATAGGTGGAAACAATTATCAGGCCCTTTCATCTTCAGTGGTGGAATCAAGCACCATAATGGGGGACCCATTTTTGCTGCAGGCTCCCGCTCTTCCCTCTTTTCCGGCAAGAGTTAAATGCACTGTATTCCATTTCTATTGATCCTATATGAATTGTCCCCGACACCGAGAACACGCAGCACAACATAAATGAATTTTTATAGTACAATGTCTTTATAGCATAAAGATAATGGAGTTTTGATAAGTGGGAATAAAATTGCATCAATAATAGATGGCGGCGCCGTATTTGTCTATCACATTATATGATTTGCAGAGAGTAATTGCATCAATATTTTCTTTTGTGGAATATTTCTACTATTTGTTTTAAAACTAATTTAGATTAAAAGGGATTGGTCGATATATGTTTTGCATTTTTAGTGGGGGTTTTTTTCAAGAAGACTAAATATTTCTGTCTAATTCTTAAAAAAAGAGGTCCATGCAACATTTTCCAAGACATGGGGGAGAAAGCAGCAGTAGAACCGCACCCAATATAAGAGATATAAATGCGCTAATGTGGTTTGTTATTGAGATAGGATCTCCCAATTATGAAACCTGTGTTAAAACATATGTCAACAGATTTTCCAATATAAACTATATACATTATCTAATAGTCTTCTTAGAACTGAGGAGGCTGGTATATTTGTTTAGAAAATGTATGTCAGAATGGCTGTATAATCCTGGTATTAAAATGAGCATTTTATAAGTATAGATAAAGAGAGAGAGACAAGTCCTGATTCCATTGTTTTCAATCACAACTTACCAGCCTGACTGACAGCTGCAGCTTGTTCTGAGCAGTGTGAGATCTCAGCAGCAGAAGAGAGATAGGTTAGGTGGGGGGAGATTCCAGCAGGAATGAAGGACACTAAATAGCTAATGTGATGCTAGTACTAGGGAGAGCTGGAACACAGAGGCTGTAGTGCTCCTAAGTGCAGTTTAGCACAAAGTAAAGGTCACTAGCACCAGTGCAAGGAAGTAATAGAGTGGTTGGTAAGTCGAAGGTCAGTGCCGGGATGTCACGTCTGGACAGAGGAGCAAGTGAAGCCGAAGTCAGGTGAGAGCCGAGGGTCAGAAGCCAGGAGGCCGATGGGAAGCAGAGCCGTAATCAGAGCACAAACCGGGGTCAGAAGCCGAGAGGACAAGTAAGGCCCATTTCACACATCCGGCATTTCGCCGGATTGCCGGTCCGCCACACTCCAGTACAGTGCAATACTGTACAATGGCATCACGGCAAGCTCCGGTCACATGCTGTCATGTGACTGGAGCATGTGAACGGAGCTTGCCGCGATGCCATTTTACAGTATTGCACTGTACTGGATGTGTGAAACAGGCCTAAGTATAGAGGAGGGAGCGGAGCGGGGATAAGAAGCGGAGTGAGGATAGTAAGACAGGGAAGTCAAACAAGACAGGACGGACGACGGTCAGGGGAAGGAGTACTGTGTAGCAGGACAAGAGCAGACCAAACTCACGGGAACCAGGAAGCGCACACTGTAAAGCAGAAACTATTACAGGCGGCGCTCCAAGAGAAACAACTCCAAGATAAACTAGCGTGACCCCCGGACAAGGCAGAACAGAATAGGCTCCTCCCAAATGACCTAACCCTGGGAAGAAACCAACAGCAGGAAAACAAACACATACAGTGGCTCTGCAGGAGAAGAGCCATGAGTAAGTCATGACAGCTAAGGGTACTTTCACACTTGCGTTCAGCGGAGAACATCACTATGGAGAATAGCGCAGTCCGTTAACGCACTGCGCTATTCTCCATAGACTTGTATGGACGACGCACTGTAACGCAAGTGTCAGCGTTGCATCCGCTGGACGACGCAGCGTCGTTATATTGACGCTGCGCTGGGCGGGAGGAACGCAGCATGTAGCGTTTTTTTGAGCAGCGCAATCCGTTGGATTTCACTGCACATGCCCTCTCTGGCTCCCTGCATCCGTAACCAAGGTAAATATCGGGTAACCAAGCAAAGTGCTTTGCCGATATTTACCCTCGCTACGTATGCAGGGAGCCCGATACTTCCCCGCTTGGCTCCGCTCCCTCCCGCACTCCACTCCGCATGTATGTACACACACACACACACACACACACACCTGTCCTCAGCGCCATGGCCCCGCTCGGCTCCACCCACTCCTCACTCCGCCCCCCGCACACATTCTCAGTGGCCGAGCGATTAGCTGATCACCTGGTGGCCGGCTACTGGGAGCGATAAGCTGATCACCCGGCGACCGGCTGCTGTGAGCGATCAGCTGATCACCCGGCGACCGGCTACTGTGAGCGATCAGCTGATTGTTCACAATAGTCTGCCGCCGGTAAACTGTAAAAAAAAAAAAAAAAAATCAAAACGGATTCCGTTGTGCCACTATATGCAACACATCCATTGCATCCATCACACAACTCAATGCAACGGATACCGTTCAACGCAAGTGTGAAACTAGCCTAAGGCTATGTGCGCACGTTGCGTAATTACATGCAGTTACGCTGCGATCTGCACCGCAGCGTAACTGCATGCGTCCTGCGTCCCCTGCATAATCTATGAAGATTATGCAGGAGCCGTACACACGTGGCGTCTTAGAGCGCAGTGCTTTGGCTGAGAAGTGACATGTCACTTCTTTCCTGCGTTTTGCCTGCAGCCCCCGCTCAGTCTATGGGAGGAGCTGCCATCAGAGCGCATGGAATCGGCTTTTTTTTTTTTTTTTTCCATTACGGACTGTTTCTGCAGTGATTTGAAGCGCACGTGTGCTGTTCAGATCGCTGCAGAAATTTCTGCAGGGACAGAACGCTACGTGCGCACATAGCCTAAGTCTAATTGGAGAGTGATTCAACAGCAGGGTGGAAGGACACTGAGCAGCTCTTAATTAGGCTAGGTGGGTGGAGATTAAGCAGCAAGGTGGAAGGATCCTGAAGTGCTGCCTATAAGTCTAAGGGTATGTGCGCACGTTGCGTACTAGCCCAGCACCGTAAAGGTGCGCTTCAGAGCGCAGCTGAAAAGCTCCGTTCTGAGGCGCATGGTGCCGGCGAGAACGTGCGCTCTGCCTGCAGCTCCTGCCATAGACAGAGCAGGAGCTGCCGGCAAAGCGCACGGAAGAAGTGACATGTCACTTCTTTTAACGCAGCGCTTCAGCAGTAGCCGAAGCGCTGCGTTGTAATATGCCACGTGCGCACGGCCCCTGCACAATCTCCATAGATTGTGCAGGGGACGCAGGACGCATGCAGTTACGCTGCGCTACAAAGCGCAGCGTAACTGCATGAATTTACGCAACGTGCGCACATAGCCTAAGTGGACAGCAATACAACACCAGCAGTAATTAAGGACTGTGAGGAGATGTCAATTGGGAAACCTGGGTTGAGATGCAGCAGGGAGGAGGAAACTAAGGAGCTTTCAATTAGGCTAGGTGGACAGTGATTCAACAACAGCAGGGTGGAAGGAATATGAGGTGATGTAAATCAGACTGGGTGGGTAGAGATTAAGCAGCAGCAGGGAGAAAGGACACTGAGAGGCTGCCAATCAAACTAGGTAGGTGGAGATTGAGCAGCAGCAGGGAGGAAGGTCACTGAAGAACTGTTGCTTAGACTAGGTGGATAGCAATTTAACAAAAGCAGGGTGGAGGACCACAAAGAAACTGGCTAGGTGGGTGGGGTTTCAGAAGCAAGGAGGAGGGACATTAAACTTTAAAAATAATTACACATCAATTCTTACATGGCTCTACAACGTAAGTTCATAAGACTCATCAGGTCAAAGAAATCAGCTTTAACATACCCAAATACTAAAGGTTTAGACCAGGGGTGGGGAACCTTTTTATGCGCCTCTTGGGCAGATTCCCAGAGCTCGAATGGCAGCTGCGTCTTGCTGGCTACCGGCCCTTTAAAGCACCACATGTGCGATGAGCACACGCACAAAATGTTCACTACTGAACACTGAGTGAGCAAAACACCAGTGGATTAGGTCCTCATATTGTATATACCCCCAGTGCTGCAAGTGTCCCACAGTGATGTCAGTGCCACCCACTGATGTACATACCTTCCAGTGCTGTATGTGCCCCCAATGATGTCTGTGTTCCAGTGATTTATATAGCCCCCAGTGCTGTCTGTGCCTCCCAGTGTGGTATGTGTCTAAGTTATCTTAGTGCCCCCCAGTGATGTATATACCACCTAGTGCAGTTTGTGCCCCACATTGACATCTGTTCCCCCTATGATGTTTTTGCCTCCCAGTGATGTATATACCCCTAGTGATGTCTGTTCCCCTCAGTTATGTCAGTGCCCCAGTGAAGAATGTGCCCCCAGTACTATAAATAACCCCAGTGCTGTATGTACCCCCATTGCTGAATGTGCACCCTAGTAATGTATATACCCACTATGCTGTATGTGTCCCTGTGCCCCCCAGATCTGCATGTGCCCCACAGTGCTCTTTGTGACATCCAGTGATGCATATACCCCCCAGTGATGTCTGTTCCAAGGGTGATGTCTCAGTCCCCTAGTGCTATGTGTGCCCCCCAGTGCTGTATGTGGCTCCTGTTTTGTCTGTGCCCCACAGCCATGTCTAAGCCTCCTAGTGATGGATATACCTCCCACTGAAGTCTGTGCCCCAGTCCCTTCTGTGATCTATATGTCCCTAGTTCCTACTGTGATGTATATGCCCACTGCCCCTCCTGCGATGTATATTCTCTAGTCCCTTCTGTGATGTATATAATCCCAGCCCCTCCTGCCATGTATATTCCCCAGCTCCTCCTGTGATTTAGATACTGCAGCCCCAGCATCTCCTGTGGTGTACATACAGCAATCCCCACATCTCCTATGTGATGTATGTGCCCACAGCATCTTCTATATGATGTATATAATTTACAAAACCTATTGTCACAAAGAGTTGACTGCGCGCCAGACCAAGACAAACCTGTAAAAGCTGTTGTGAGAAGCAAGATTATCAATATCTCCGAACATCACAGCCGCACCAAAGAGAAGTGGCTCCAGCCACCACAATAGGGGTGAGTTAATTGAGGGTAATTTTCAAGTTGATAAATTTTGTAAGGCGCCCGAATGATGTAAAAATTTCCAAATGGCAGAAAAAAGGTTTCCCGCCTCTGTTTTAGACAGATCTATAAACATTTTAATATTAGAGAGTGTAGGTACTATCCCAACTGGGTACACCTTGACGTTTGGTGGGATAGCTTTATGCTTTTTTTGATCAAAAACAGTGTTTACCAAGTACCCTATGTTTATATGCACTATGCTTTTATTTAGTTACAGCAGGGTATGTTTTCACAATTTTTTCCTTGGTTTCTCTTTGTCTCATGGCCAGTGTGAACATGGTCTCACAGGTTCCATGTATACCATCTCATACTCCGGCTCACTTTTTTGTTTTTATGTAGTTTTTTTGTATTCAGTACAAACAGGGAGTGGCCCCCTTCTCAGCGAGCTGGACATTTCATTCTGTGAATCCCCCTGACTGTGTGTGTCCTGTTGGGACCCGGTCGCTCTCAGCCCTTAGCCACATTGAGGCCTATTTTAGACCCATGGTAAGGTTTTAATATTCGAGAGTGTAGGTACTATCCCAACTGGGTACACCTTGACGTTTGGTGGGATAGCTTTATGCTTTTTTTGATCAAAAACAGTGTTTACTAAGTACCCTATGTTCATATGCACTATGCTTTTATTTAGTTACAGCAGGGTATGTTTTCACAATTTTTCCCTTGGTTTCTCTTTGTCTAATGGCCAGTGTGAACATGGTCTCACAGGTTCCATGTATACCATCTCATACTCCGGCTCACTTTTTTGTTTTTATGTAGTTTTTTTGTATTCAGTACAAACAGGGAGTGGCCCCCTTCTCAGCGAGCTGGACATTTCATTCTGTGAATCCCCCTGACTGTGTGTGTCCTGTTGGGACCCGGTCGCTCTCAGCCCTTAGCCACATTGAGGCCTATTTTAGACCCATGGTAAGGTTTTAATATTAGAGAGTGTAGGTACTATCCCAACTGGGTACACCTTGACGTTTGGTGGGATAGCTTTATGCTTTTTTTGATCAAAAACAGTGTTTACTAAGTACCCTATGTTTATATGCACTATGCTTTTATTTAGTTACAGCAGGGTATGTTTTCACAATTTTTTCCTTGGTTTCTCAAACAGACAGACATGTCTATATTGATGATTTTACTAGCAAGATTAAAGGCCCAGTCACACTAAACAACTTACCAGCGATCCCAACAACGATACAACCTGATAGGGATCGCTGGTAAGTTGCTAGGAGGTCGCTGGTGAGATGTCACACTAAGCGACGCTCCAGCGATCCCACCAGCAACCTGACCTGGCAGGGATCACTGGAGCGTCGCTACACGGGTTGCTAGTGAGCTGTCACACAGGCAGATCTCACCAGCAACCAGTGACCAGCCCCCAGCGCCGCGTAGAAGCGATGCTGCGCTTGGTAACTAAGGTAAATATCGGGTAACCAACCCGATATTTACCTTGGTTACCAGCGCACACCGCTTAGCGCTGGCTCCCTGCACACCTAGCCACAGCACAGTACACATCGGGTTAATTACCCGATGTGTACTCTGCTACATACTCTGCTCTGCTCACCTTGTTGTTTTTCCTCCCTCTCGCCCTTGCTGTGACTGGCATGCAGATAGGACGCGAACTCTGGGCGATTTGCATAATGATAAGCATCTATGTAGATGTGAAGTGTATGCCTGTCGCAGCATTGGTAAGAGTGGAGATGCTCTGCTGGCCCGTCCCCCCTCTTCTGTTTGCCGCTTTGTGGGATTATATACATAGTTCCCATACCATCCACTATATATCCCCGATGCCTTTGAGCTTCCCCCATCCTTGCCCACACCAGCTGCGTTACGCACTAAACATATCCCTACTCTGTATCGCCTGATACTATTTTGCCCTTCTCAGTGCCCTCTTTAAAGATGGCCGCGCCCGTGGCACGCATGCGCGGTGCGGTCCCCTCCCGAGTGTCCTGAATGACGGCTTCCTCAACGGGATGAGGCGGGCGCAGTGTGACGACACTGCTATGCCCGCGTCACTTCCGGGAACGGCCCGATGATGGACGCTCCGGACGAGTTTCCGCCCCTCCATGCGGCCTGAATGAGCGCCTGACCTATTACTTGTTTGGGGCACATATAAATAGATCCCTCTTACCACACACCATGTCGCAGTCCCCTGAAGAAGACTACGAAACGCGTTGGGGTGCGGTGGCTGTTGGTCTGACTAGGCTTCACCATGGGTAAGTAGCCATGCTCCTCTTAGTATTTGGCATGTGTATTTTCACTAGGACCGTAATATTTAGCTTCACATGCTGGGGCTGAGTTTTTACCTCTATCCCCCATGGTGATGGCTCAGACTTAAACAGCCTTTGCTCTGAATCTTTCATCTATCTCCCTGTCTTTACCTACAATTTATAACTTTGGATTACTCTCTAAGTTTTTAAACTTGTCTTTCATACTTAATAAAGTTTATATTGATACATTTGAACTGATCCTGTTTGAATTGAATTTTCTTTCAAACCTATGATATTGGTTATCTATTCCCTCCTAGTTCTCTCAGCTTGTTGTATTGCCTTTTGAGGGTTGACCATATGTTGTCTCATGATGCATAAGGTGGTCCTCTGTGTGCTATCCTGTTTCTTAATTGCATTTCTGTGTTTATTCACAGCAGTCTCCACAGGACACATGGACCACAAAGCGCGCGAAGAAGCGTGGCTCACAAAAATCAGCCAGGTTTTTAGTGAAAGTTCAGAGCCTGTTTTTAATTCTGAAACAGAGGAGAATGTGAAAATGGTTGGCAGACTAAAACAATTGCTAAACCAAAAGACAAGACTCTGGTGGAACATGACATTCATGGAGCGATACATTCAGAAGGGCCTCATCCCAAGAGGATTACGGGTACAATATTCCCCTCATTTGCTATAAAGGGGGGATACCTTTAAAAAGGAATGGGAGGAGGCCTCTATTGTGTGCTCCATGACTTTCATGAAACTCCTAGTTGGCCATAATGCTAGCACATTGAAGGAAATTGAACTGGAAATTAACACCATCCAGGGGAAACTTATGGAATGTTTCTCCAAAGAAAAATTAGCATCCCTTAATGCAGATTTGGATAAAGAATTTTCCAAATGGGAAAAAGAGATTACAGGAACGAAAACAAGAAAATATCAGAGAGATCTATCAGATTATAAAAATGGAACCGTGTATAGATGGAAAAGGACTATAAGGAGGAAAAATAAAAGCATGGGTTCACGCTCTGGCTCCTTTTCATCCATGTCCTCTATGGAGGAGGAGATCCCCATGGGTAGTGGCTTGAATGATCAATTTGCAGAGAGACTGGGTATACAGACGAGATCCACGCATCAGGGGGAAAGGAATTACCAAACGAAGAGAAAATTAACCCCTCCACAGCCAAAGGATAAAAAAAGTAAACAGGTAATGGAGGTCATTAATCTATCTAAACACAAATTAACTGAAAATCAGATTGATGTTTTAAGTCTTGGTCTTTCTTTCGCCCCTGATGCGGATTTCGATTTTTTCACAGTAACAAAAGACCTGCAATTATTTGCCAGAAAATTGATCCTGTGTAAATTGCACTCCAAAGATGATATGGATACCCAAGGATTAACACCTGAAGACTTGGAAGTTCTAAAAATCTTGAAGGAGCTTGAGAAAGAATCAGCTGATACTTCATCAGGTAAATTCCCCACCTCGATCTATCCACGTTCTACTGCCTTCCCGCCGTCCTCCCTTTGCCCGCAGGTTGACATCTTCACTAAACTAGTCTTAGAAGATCTCCGGAACCTCAAGAGATCGAAGGGTGGTCATAATCTCCCACTGAGACATAAAAAAGCAATTGATGAGTTGAAATCGTTAGAGGGAACTGTGATTAAACCTGCGGACAAAGGGGGTAATGTGGTAATTTGGCACACGGACATGTACGAACGTGAGGCCTTTAGGCAGTTAAGAGACCATGACACCTATATCCCCCTATCTGGGAACCCCACGAAAGGGTTTGAGTCTGAACAAGGAAGTCATCCTTGAGGCGGCCCTCCTGCGTGGTGTGATCACGAAAAAGGTATATGAGGGTCTCCACACCAAATTCCCAGTAACGCCCACTTTTTACCTATTACCTAAGATACATAAAAATCCTACCTGTCCCCCGGGGCGTCCGATTGTCTCTGGCATCGGAGGGCTATGCGATAATATTCAATAAACTTACAGATACTATCTACATCCATTAGTTGAAACGCTGCCCTCCTTTGTCAGAGACACCTCGGACGTCCTGAGGAGGATTGATGGTATCTCGCTGGATAGTGGTGTGTTGCTGGTGACAGTTGATGTGGAGACCCTTTACTCGTGTATTCGACACTGCGATGGGTTGGCCGCCGCGAGATGGTTCCTACGGATGAGCAAATGGGATGTTGAAATGCAGAACTTGATCCTAGAATTGTTTGAGTTCATACTTACCCACAATTTTTTTCTGTTCAAGGATCGGTTCTTCCTCCAGAAGCGCGGCACTGCAACGGGTGCGGCGTGCGCCCCGTCATACGCGAACCTCTTCTTGGGATCGTGGGAGAGGGAGGTTCTCAGTGACGGGGACTGCGCCGCCTCCCCAGTGCAGTGCTGGTATAGATATATTGATGACATCCTTATCTTCTGGAGGGGAACCGACCTTGAACTACAGCAGTTCATCACATCACTTAATTGCAATGATTTAAACATCAGACTCACCTATAAATGGGATCCAGTAGAAGTGGACTTTCTGGATATCAAGGTGACGATTTTGCCTGATCGCACAGTTCAGACCACCATCTTCAGAAAGGAAACTTCTGTAAATAGTCTCCTGCACGCATCATCAGCACATCTGCCCTCTACTATCAGGGCAATACCAACAGGACAATTCTTACGTGCACAGAGAGTCTGTTCAACAGACCAATCCTTTGAACAGCAGGCCCTGGATCTCAAAAATCGTTTTAGAGATAGGGGCTATAGTCTCAGGGACATCAAACAAGGCTATGGTACAGCTAAAACCACATCCAGAGATCAATTTCTTTCATGCAAAAAGAATAGTAAACAACAAGATACCGCCATTCGGTTTATTTCAACCTACAATAATCAATGGGAGGATATCAGGGGAATATTGTGCAAACATTGGTCAATTCTGAAAACCGAACCATCATTGAGATCGGTGCTTCCCAAGTTCCCGGCATTGACAGCTCGGAAAAATCGGAATCTGAAAGACTATCTGGTGCATAGTCACTATGCCCCCAACACTTCCTTTCCTTTCAATGTTGGACCACCAAGGTGGGGATGTTTTCCTTGCGGAACATGCCTGTCATGCTGCAACATTGAAAGGACAAAAACGTTTGTGTCGGCAGATGGGAAGAGGAGCTTTGAGATCAGGCACTTAATTAATTGCAGCACCGAGTATGTGATCTACGCAGCCGGATGCGGTTGCGGATTGACATACGTAGGATTAACATCTAGGCAATTCCACATCCGGTGTGAGAGCATGTCAGGGACATCATTGCTGCAAAGGAGGCGTCTGATCTCGAGTCCCTCAAGACCATCCCCCGACACTTTAAATTACATCATGCCTGCAACCCCTCTTCTTTGAAAGTGAGGGGGATTGACAGGCTTAAATTTAGGAATAAGAGGTGGCAATCATAAAAAAGCATTGGCTAAACTTGAATGCCGCTGGATTGTTACACTGGGAACTATGGCACCATCTGGCCTAAATGAGAAATTGTCTTTCGCGCCCTTTTTGTAATGTCTATACAAAAATACTAGTGCTAACGGTTTCTCTCCTCTGTTTTTAATGGTGTGTTTTTTGTATTTGTTTTTAACCCCAGTTTTATTTTCTATCTATTGTTAGTGTATTCCTTTCACCTATGATCAAGAGGGATCCCCTTTTTTCTTCTGGCTCTTTCGTAACATCACATTGGGACATATGATATTCGGCTCGGATTACAAGCATGAAATATGGGGACATTATTGTCTGAAAAAATTATGACAATTCTTCTATATATGTATTGGATATTTTATGTAGCAATATTTTTCATTATACATCTCTTTTATTATTGTGCTGGTTGGCCGGGATTCTGCCTGCCGCGGGCTTCGATTCCACTTCCACTCCGCGGGGGTGGATCGTGGTTCGTGTCACGCCGGATCCCTGCTAGCTACTGTACCTTGTCCCCCTCTCTCCTCTTATATACATGTAGCTGTTGCTACAAAATATTATATTTAGGTGTGTAAATATTAATCCTTATTCATTGGGAAACCATTATGATATCTTTCTATCTACATATATTATATGGGTTTTGACATTTTCCACTACACAGAAGTCGGGCCTGCTGTGCCCTCCGACTCTGTCCACTTTTGTGGATTTGAGTCGTGGGTCCCATCACGCCGGACTCCTAGTTATCCTCTTTAATTTTCCCCTCTTTTATCTCCCTTCCTCTCCCCTCTCTTTTTTATAGCCTTATATATAGGAGACTGATGCTTTAATATGCGGTATTTCTGGGGTGGGATCTGCCTTTATCACCTCACTTTGTTGTTTTTTCTCCCTCTCGCCCTTGCTGTGACTGGCATGCAGATAGGACGCGAACTCTGGGAGATTTGCATAATGATAAGCATCTATGTAGATGTGAAGTGTATGCCTGTCGCAGCATTGGTAGGAGTGGAGATGCTCTGCTGGCCCGTCCCCCCTCTTCTGTTTGCCGCTTTGTGGGATTATATACATCGTTCCCATACCATCCACTATATATCCCCGATGCCTTTGAGCTTCCCCCATCCTTGCCCACACCAGCTGCGTTACGCACTAAACATATCCCTACTCTGTATCGCCTGATACTATTTTGCCCTTCTCAGTGCCCTCTTTAAAGATGGCCGCTCCCGTGGCACGCATGCGCGGTGCGGTCCCCTCCCGAGTGTCCTGAATGACGGCTTCCTCAACGGGATGAGGCGGGCGCAGTGTGACGACACTGCTATGCCCGCGTCACTTCCGGGAACGGCCCGATGATGGACGCTCCGGACGAGTTTCCGCCCCTCCATGCGGCCTGAATGAGCGCCTGACCTATTACTTGTTTGGGGCACATATACAGTTAGGTCCAGAAAGATGTGGACAGTGACACAATTTTCGCGAGTTGGGCTCTGCATGCCACCACATTGGATTTGAAATGAAACCTCTACAACAGAATTCAAGTGCAGATTGTAACGTTTAATTTGAAGGTTTGAACAAAAATATCTGATAGAAATTGTAGGAATTGTCACATTTCTTTACAAACACTCCACATTTTAGGAGGTCAAAAGTAATTGGACAAATAAACCAAACCCAAACAAAATATTTTTATTTTCAATATTTTGTTGCGAATCCTTTGGAGGCAATCACTGCCTTAAGTCTGGAACCCATGGACATCACCAAACGCTGGGTTTCCTCCTTCTTAATGCTTTGCCAGGCCTTTACAGCCGCAGCCTTCAGGTCTTGCTTGTTTGTGGGTCTTTCCGTCTTAAGTCTGGATTTGAGCAAGTGAAATGCATGCTCAATTGGGTTAAGATCTGGTGATTGACTTGGCTATTGCAGAATGTTCCACTTTTTTGCACTCATGAACTCCTGGGTAGCTTTGGCTGTACGCTTGGGGTCATTGTCCATCTGTACTATGAAGCGCCGTCCGATCAACTTTGCGGCATTTGGCTGAATCTGGGCTGAAAGTATATCCCGGTACACTTCAGAATTCATCCGGCTACTCTTGTCTGCTGTTATGTCATCAATAAACACAAGTGACCCAGTGCCATTGAAAGCCATGCATGCCCATGCCATCACGTTGCCTCCACCATGTTTTACAGAGGATGTGGTGTGCCTTGGATCATGTGCCGTTCCCTTTCTTCTCCAAACTTTTTTCTTCCCATCATTCTGGTACAGGTTGATCTTTGTCTCATCTGTCCATAGAATACTTTTCCAGAACTGAGCTGGCTTCATGAGGTGTTTTTCAGCAAATTTAACTCTGGCCTGTCTATTTTTGAAATTGATGAATGGTTTGCATCTAGATGTGAACCCTTTGTATTTACTTTCATGGAGTCTTCTCTTTACTGTTGACTTAGAGACAGATACACCTACTTCACGGAGAGTGTTCTGGACTTCAGTTGATGTTGTGAACGGGTTCTTCTTCACCAAAGAAAGTATGCGGCGATCATCCACCACTGTTGTCATCCGTGGACGCCCAGGCCTTTTTGAGTTCCCAAGCTCACCAGTCAATTCCTTTTTTCTCAGAATGTACCCGACTGTTGATTTTGCTACTCCAAGCATGTCTGCTATCTCTCTGATGGATTTTTTCTTTTTTTTCAGCCTCAGGATGTTCTGCTTCACCTCAATTGAGAGTTCCTTAGACCGCATGTTGTCTGGTCACAGCAACAACTTCCAAATGCAAAACCACACACCTGTAATCAACCCCAGACCTTTTAACTACTTCATTGATTACAGGTTAACGAGGGAGACGCCTTCAGAGTTAATTGCAGCCCTTAGAGTCCCTTGTCCAATTACGTTTGGTCCCTTGAAAAAGAGGAGGCTATGCATTACAGAGCTATGATTCCTAAACCCTTTCTCCGATTTGGATGTGAAAACTCTCATATTGCAGCTGGGAGTGTGCACGTTCAGCCCATATTATATATATATAATTGTATTTCTGAACATGTTTTTGTAAACAGCTAAAATAACAAAACTTGTGTCACTGTCCAAATATTTCTGGCCCTGACTGTAAATAGATCCCTCTTACCACACACCATGTCGCAGTCCCCTGAAGAAGACTACGAAACGCGTTGGGGTGCGGTGGCTGTTGGTCTGACTAGGCTTCACCATGGGTAAGTAGCCATGCTCCTCTTAGTATGTGGCATGTGTATTTTCACTAGGACCGTAATATTTAGTTTCACATGCTGGGGCTGAGTTTTTACCTCTATCCCCCATGGTGATGGCTCAGACTTAAACAGCCTTTGCTCTGAATCTTTCATCTATCTCCCTGTCTTTACCTACAATTTATAACTTTGGATTACTCTCTAGGTTTTTAAACTTGTCTTTTATACTTAATAAAGTTTATATTGATACATTTGAACTGATCCTGTTTGAATTGAATTTTCTTTCAAACCTTTGATATTGGTTATCTATTCCCTCCTAGTTCTCTCAGCTTGTTGTATTGCCTTTTGAGGGTTGACCATATGTTGTCTCATGATGCATAAGGTGGTCCTCTGTGTCCTATCCGGTTTCTTACGTGTGCAGGCAGCAGGAGCCGGCTTCTGCGGACGCTGGTAACCACGGTAAACATCGCGGGTAACCAAGAAGCCCTCACCTTGGTTACCCGATATTTACCTTCGTTACCAGCGTCCGTCGCTCTCACACTGCCAGTTCCGGCTCCCTGTTCCCTGCACTCCTAGCCACAGTACACATCGGATTAATTATCCGATGTGTACTGTGGCTACGTGTGCAGAGAGCAGGGAGCCGGCACTGACAGCTGAGAGTGGCAGACGCTGGTAACGAAGGTAAATATCGGGTAACCAAGGTAAGGGCTTCTTGGTTACCCGATGTTTACCGTGGTTACCAGCGTCCGCAGAAGCCGGCTCCTGCTGCCTGCACATTTAGTTGTTGCTCTGTCGCTGTCACACACAGCGATGTGCGCTTCACAGCGGGAGAGCAACAACTAAAAAAATGGCCCAGGACATTCAGCAACAACCAACGACTTCACAGCAGGGGCCAGGTTGTTGCTGGATGTCGCACACAGCAACATCGCTAGCAACGTCACAAAAGTTGTTCGTTAGCAGCGATGTTGCTAGCGATGTTGCTTAGTGTGACGTGGCCTTAATGCATCATTAGAGCAAAAGGGACTTAGAACTCACACATTTCAGTGCAAATGTTAATGAAGCTGTCACATTGCAATAGTACTGAAATCTAAGGCCCTGTGCGCACTTGCCGGTTTTTGCCGCGGATTTCCTGCGGTTTTGCTGCATGTTTCGCTGCATGTTATGTTTATAACATCTCTGCAGTGATTCACCAGCAAAACCTATGGGAAAAAAAATGCTGTGCGCACTATGCAGATTTTGACAGCTCCATGTTTTGCTGCGGGATTCCCGCAGCAAAAACAATTGCATGTCACTTCTTTTCCGCACGTCGCTGCGGGATTTCACTCCATTGACTGCAATGTAATTGTGAAATCCCGCAGTGAATAACGCAGGCAGCAAATTCTGTGCAGTTCATTGCGTTTTCCTGCGTTATTCCCTCCGGTATTTCGCGGTTTGCAGGGAAGTGATGTCTTTATGACAGGAAGAGGAAGCAAAGCAGAGAGTAAACACACACAGATCAGACACAGACATATAGAATACACACATATCACACTCACACACATCACAGACACAGACATAGAATACGCACACATCGCACTCACACACACATGACAGACACAGACATACAGTGCCTACAAGTAGTATTCAACCCCCTGCAGATTTAGCAGCTTTGATAAGATGCAAATAAGTCAGAGCCTGCAAACTTCAAACAAGAGCAGGATTTATTAACAGATGCATAAATCTTACAAACCAACAAGTTATGTTGCTCAGTTAAATTTTAATAAATTTTCAACATAAAAGTGTGGGTCAATTATTATTCAACCCCTAGGTTTAATATTTTGTGGAATAACCCTTGTTTGCAATTACAGCTAATAATCGTCTTTTATAAGACCTGATCAGGCCGGCACAGGTCTCTGGAGTTATCTTGGCCCACTCCTCCATGCAGATCTTCTCCAAGTTATCTAGGTTCTTTGGGTGTCTCATGTGGACTTTCTTCTTGAGCTCCTTCCACAAGTTTTCAATTGGGTTAAGGTCAGGAGACTGACTAGGCCACTGCAACACCTTGATTTTTTCCCTCTTGAACCAGGCCTTGGTTTTCTTGGCTGTGTGCTTTGGGTCGTTGTCTTGTTGGAAGATGAAATGACGACCCATCTTAAGATCCTTGATGGAGGAGCGTAGGTTCTTGGCCAAAATCTCCAGGTAGGCCGTGCTATCCATCTTCCCATGGATGCGGACCAGATGGCCAGGCCCCTTGGCTGAGAAACAGCCCCACAGCATGATGCTGCCACCACCATGCTTGACTGTAGGGATGGTATTCTTGGGGTCGTATGCAGTGCCATCCAGTCTCCAAACGTCACGTGTGTGGTTGGCACCAAAGATCTCGATCTTGGTCTCATCAGACCAGAGAACCTTGAACCAGTCTGTCTCAGAGTCCTCCAAGTCATCATGAGCAAACTGTAGACGAGCCTTGACATGACTTTTTGAAAGTAAAGGTACCTTACGGGCTCGTCTGGAATGGAGACCATTGCGGTGGAGTACGTTACTTATGGTATTGACTGAAACCAATGTCCCCACTGCCATGAGATCTTCCCGGAGCTCCTTCCTTGTTGTCCTTGGGTTAGCCTTGACTCTTCGGACAAGCCTGGCCTCGGCATGGGTGGAAACTTTCAAAGGCTGTCCAGGCCGTGGAAGGCTAACAGTAGTTCCATAAGCCTTCCACTTCTGGATGATGCTCCCAACAGTGGAGACAGGTAGGCCCAACTCCTTGGAAAGGGTTTTGTACCCCTTGCAGCCTTGTGACCCTCCACGATCTTGTCTCTGATGGCCTTGGAATGCTCCTTTGTCTTTCCCATGTTGACCAAGTATGAGTGCTGTTCACAAGTTTGGGGAGGGTCTTAATTACTCAGAAAAGGCTGGAAAAAGAGTTAATTAATCGAAACATGTGAAGCTCATTGTTCTTTGTGCCTGAAATACTTCTTAATACTTTAGGGGAACCAAACAGAATTCTGGTTGTTTGAGGGGCTGAATAATCAATGACCCTCTGAATAAACATTTCACAATTTAAAAAAAAAAAAAAAAAAAAAGAAATAACTTTCTTTTTTGCTGCAGTGCATTTCACACTTCCAGGCTGATCTACAGTCCAAATGTCACAATGCCAAGTTAATTCCGAATGTGTAAACCTGCTAAATCTGCAGGGGGTTGAATACTACTTGTAGGCACTGTAGATTACACACATCACACACACACACACAGACATATAGAATACACATAGAAAGCAAACGGAACAATACCGCGGTAAAACCGCGGCAAACCGCATGCGGGTTTGGGGTGCGGTTTGCCGCGTTTTTTTACCATGGGTGCAGTAATCTTTCAGACCCTGCGGAATTTTCTTAAGAAAATTCCGTTTTCCAGTGCACAAAGGGCCTAAGGCAGTTTCAACAACCAAAATATAGGTGCATCTCAATAAATTAGAATATAATCAAAAAGTTAATTTTTTTCAGTAATTCAATACAAAAAAGTGAAACGCATATATTATATAGAATCATTACAGACGGAGGGATCTACAGTATATCAAGTGTTTATTTCTGTAATGTTGATGATTATGGCTTACAGTCAATGAAAACCCAAAAGTCATTATCTCAGAAAATTACAATAATTACCACGAAACACCTGCAACGGCTTCCTAAGAGTTTAAAATGGTCCCTTAGTCTGGTTCAGTAGGCTACACAATCATGGGGAAGACTGCAGATGTGACGCCCTGGCACAGCCAGGGTGTCACATAAAGCGTTAATCCTCCTTGGTAATATGATCTCACACGGTGCAGCATGAAAAAAAGCACAGCCCCCAGTGTAAGGGAAAAGAAGAGGAGAGGGGAGGGGCTGGAGCAGAGAGTGTGTGGAGGCAGACAGGACGGAAGTCTGGAGGAGTTAGCTCCCGGCTGGGAGTGAAGCGTGCTCCAAGAGGGCCGGGGCAGGCCGTAGTGAGGAAGGGGCCAGAACAGGTAGCCGGAGCCGGGCGGTGGCCCCTCGGTACCTGGGTACCCGGATCACTACAGGGGAGTGAAGTCCCCGTCCCCGGCTGAGGAGAAAGAGGAAGAGAGAGAGGAGAAAAAGGCACTTTACTGCAGGGAAAGAACAACCAGGGCTGCTGCACCGTGTGTGGGACACTAACACCCCGTACCAAAGGCTGCGGACACCGGCAATTCTTAGTTCACCAGTGACTCCGTGTGACTTTATTGTGAGTACACCCGTGCCCTCGGGCATCGCACTGCAGCACTGCGCCCTGCCCCCTGCTTACCCCATCACCGGGCCCCGGGACAACCAACCCCCCTACCCACGGAGGGGACATAACAACTACGCTGCTCCCTGTCATCGCTCCCGGGATCCCCTTCCAGAGCAGCGGTGGTGTTCCACCATCACCACAACCGTGGGTGGCGTCACGGACAATCTCCCCTAACAAAACCCCTTTTACTGTGGAGCCTGGGATCACAGACCGGGTCACGCCACCGTGATACCCGCAGAAGTGACTCTGTGGCCCGGATCTGAGTACCCCCTGGTCCCCGGGCGAAACATTTGGCGTCACGAACAGGATCGAACCCATCCAGTTATCTGGAGGAAGTGCGCCTTGTTCTGGACTGTCAGCGGTGATCCGCTGCAAAAATCTTAAAGTCACCATCTTTGCCGCCATTTTGGGCGCGAAAATCTCCCGCCCAGCACCTTCTTCCCCAAGCGTTGGGCGCGAAAAAGAGGCTCCGCCCCCCCTGAGAACGCGGGCGGAAGTGAAGCTCCGGAGGACCGGAAGCGAAAGGGAAACTTTAAAAGTTGCTGGAAGGACTGCTCCCGAGTACCAAGGGGGAGCAGTAGAAAGGAACCGCAGCTTATGTGACAAGGACTGTGGAAGCAGGGACGCCAGGACTCTGCCAGCATTTGGTTCCTGGAAGAGGCCGCCGCAGCGATGCACCGAGCCGTTACCCCTGTTACCGGTAGCGGAGCCCGCAGCGCCTGTTGGGGAGGACCCAGACCTGGGGTCCCCAGGCCTCACCTTTGTCACCACCCTGCCACCGGCCCCGGCAGTCCGCCCGGCCGCGATGGAGATGACGACGGCTCCGGCAGTCCGCCCGGCCGCAACGGCAGCGAAGTACCGGTCCCGTTGACCAATTTGGGGCTGTTCCTGGACTGGGGTCAAGGGGTGCTGCCTGGGTTTTAGGGGCAGCACCAAGGCTAGGTTGTTTGGGTGGGTTACTGAAGGAACCGTTACCCTGTTATTATTAAAAGTGTTGGACTGTTACTGCAATGTTAAAGTGATGTGCATCCCGTTTTGGGAGGATTGAAAATGTTTGATGTTTTATCTTTTCCAGTTTAATAAAATGTCGGTGCCTAGCCGGCCCGAGGACGGGCCGTGTTTTACCAAGGGGGTGTGTGACGCCCTGGCACAGCCAGGGTGTCACATAAAGAGTTAATCCTCCTTGGTAATATGATCTCACACGGTGCAGCATGAAAAAAAGCACAGCCCCCAGTGTAAGGGAAAAGCAGAGGAGAGGGGAGGGGCTGGAGCAGAGAGTGTGTGGAGGCAGACAGGACGGAAGTCTGGAGGAGTTAGCTCCCGGCTGGGAGTGAAGCGTGCTCCAAGAGGGCCGGGGCAGGCCGTAGTGAGGAAGGGGCCAGAACAGGTAGCCGGAGCCGGGCGGTGGCCCCTCGGTACCTGGGTACCCGGATCACTACAGGGGAGTGAAGTCCCCGTCCCCGGCTGAGGAGAAAGAGGAAGAGAGAGAGGAGAAAAAGGCACTTTACTGCAGGGAAAGAACAACCAGGGCTGCTGCACCGTGTGTGGGACACTAACACCCCGTACCAAAGGCTGCGGACACCGGCAATTCTTAGTTCACCAGTGACTCCGTGTGACTTTATTGTGAGTACACCCGTACCCTCGGGCATCGCACTGCAGCACTGCGCCCTGCCCCCTGCTTACCCCATCACCGGGCCCCGGGACAACCAACCCCCCTACCCACGGAGGGGACATAACAACTACGCTGCTCCCTGTCATCGCTCCCGGGATCCCCTTCCAGAGCAGCGGTGGTGTTCCACCATCACCACAACCGTGGGTGGCGTCACGGACAATCTCCCCTAACAAAACCCCTTTTACTGTGGAGCCTGGGATCACAGACCGGGTCACGCCACCGTGATACCCGCAGAAGTGACTCTGTGGCCCGGATCTGAGTACCCCCTGGTCCCCGGGCGAAACACAGACTTGACAGATATCCAGAAGGCAGACATTGACACACTCCACAAGGAGGGAAAGCCACAAAAGGTCACTGCTAAAGAAGGTGGCTGTTCACAGAGTGCTGTATCCAAGCATATTAAGTGAGTGGAAGGAAAAAGTGTGGTAGAAAAAGGTGCACAAGCAACCGGGATAACCGCAGCCTTGATAGAATTGTTATGAAAATGCCATTAAAAAATTTGGGGAGATTTATAAGCAGTGGACGCTGCTGGAGTCAGTGCTTCAAGAGCCACTGTGCGCTACGAGGATTTAACAGTTTCTGAACCTGGAACGGCGGTTATGTGAGATCAGGTTTTGACAGCAGAAAAAAGCAATGTGTGAACATGGCCTAATTGGGATTGATTGAAGCGGCGGAGTTGCGCACGACCCATTACTGCTCCATTCAGGATCTGTATATATGGCGAGTACATGACTCAGCTGTCTGTCAACCCCATAGGCGTGAATGGGACAGCAGTGGTCAAGTGCGGGTATGCACTTCCATTTACTGTAATCTAGTGGCGAGTGCCTAAGGGTTAGATATTCATCACCCAAAATAATGGGAGAGTTGATTATTTTTTTCATTTCACTGTGATTTTTTTTCCTATTATGAATACGCTATATGGTAATATAATTATGCCAATGGAAACATAAAAAAAAGAAAAGAAGAAAATAGCTGCAGCTGAAAAAAGTTAACTATTGTAAAGAGAAAAATAATGGAGAATCTTCTATAAAAGTGCACACATTTTGTTGTCAGCATTATCTTTTTAGACTTCTGCTAAAGAGAAAAAAAATGAGATTTTTTTTTTTCCGTATCTAGAATAATATCTCAGCATTCAATTGATTTTGTGTGGAAAACAACTTCAAGCTTTCAAAGTGTAATAATAAAGATAAAGACAGAAACTTATTGCTTTTGTGAAGAAAAAAATGAGATAAATGTGCAATACTTTGCCAATAATGCTGAAATCCACTATTTGTCTGAATAACAGAGTGTCAAATTTTTTTTTTTTCCCCGTGATTGGAAAGGTCAGACAGACTGCTACGCTTTTTGTGGCAATGTTATGAAGGAGAAAAAGATCATATTTTCCAACACCTCGGCTACATTTCATAGTGAAATAGCAGAGTTAATGCGGATCCGGTACCAGATTCTCCATTCCACCAACTCCCCTCGTGGCTGGAGTTTCACGCAGGTTGGCAACTGACTAGTGCTTCGTGTGAAGGGGGCTGTGTTATGTCTGCATGTTACCTCTGGGGGATCTGGGATCAGGTGGTTCTTAATTGAGGTTCTCTGTAGAGCCCACTTGACTGTTATCTTGTATTGGAGTTGATTTATTTCCATTTGTTGCCTTTCCTTTCTGGCTGAGATTATCATCACTCCCTTCCACTATATTTACCCACTCCTGGCTTCACTCTATGCTGGTTATAGATCTTCTATACTGACCTCTTTGAAGAAGCTTGTCTCTGGAGAAGCTGAGGTGTTCGTTTCAGTTGCAGCTGTGAAGTTTCCTGCTTGAGAAACTTAAAAGTTCTATTTGTTGTGTATTTTCACACCCATTGGTCTTATTTTCCTCATGTTGTTTTATTGCAGTAGCGAGACTATTGTCTCGTTCACCTACACACTAATCAGGGTGGGTTCAGGGCCAACAAGGGCCTAGGCACGTGATGGCTCATTGAGGAGAAGGTACCATCTAGGGATGTTAGGGAGTGCTGGGATCAGACTCAGGTGAGTGTTAGGAGGTGACCCCCGTTTCCATCTACCTATTGCCAGGGCCTCAGTTGTACTTCTTCACTGGTTTTCCCTTTGTATTATGCTTCTCACCAGTTGTCCTCTTGCACCTGGCGTGACAGGCTAGCTCAGTTTAATACCCAAGCCTTTCTCAGCATGTATTATTCAGGGCTCAATCACATGACCGTATTAGCAATGGTAGACTCATCAGCTTGTACTCTCTGCTCTTCTCTATGTGCTTTTGAAACTTTTTGACCATAACACATATTTTCTCCTCTTTTACCAGTCCCTTGAATGAGCCATTTAGTAATGAAGGAGCATTGTAGCATCATGCACAAGAAATCTTCCCTAACTGCCATTTTCTGTGAGATTTCAAGAGGCTTCAGCAGCACCCGAGAGATCTGACAATGTTTTTGGGGTCTGGGAGGTCTCCTCATTTTGTAACTGACACCTGGACCTTTCAAGAGAGTGCAGGACAATAGAAGGGAACGGGGGATTTTCTAAATTAAATTAAAAAAAAAAAAATTACTGTGTGCAGAGGCGCCCGTTTTCTGGCACCCGGAGCAAGAATTCAGTTTGGCGCCCCTCTCACCTCTGCTATACACAGCTGTAGGTTTGAGTAGTCATCACGTGACCGCTTGCTTACAGTCACGTACCAATGAATTGCGTTTCTCTCAATCTTCAGTGAAAACTACAGGCCCTGCTTCAGAGAAGCAGAAAAAGAAGCTAGTTATTATGAGACTATAAGTATGAAAATCATATATGATAGGTGATATAATGACTGCTGGAAACAGCAAGCTGAGCTGAATCTTGACTGAGTATATTATACACTGTTAGAATAGGCCATTCTTCAATGAATTGTCCAGATTTGTGATGAAAGGCTTCAACTCTCTATGTATGTAACCCTGGTGTCCCTGCACCCCTTCCTCTCCTCCCCACAGGGACGCATGCTCACTCACCACCGTGGCTAGTCCTCTCCATATTGCCCAGCGTGTCCATGGCACTCCACGTGGGTGCCTCCTGCTTTCCCTTCCCGGGGTCTGTGCATGTGGCACAGGTCATCCAGGAATGCTCCTAGGGTGTGCACATGCACCGCTGACCTTCTCTTAAAGGGCCAGCACGTCTCTCCCAGGAAGTGCCTCTCAGCCTATTGCTTAGAGGCACTAGATACTTAAGGCACTCTCCCACTAAGAGAGGTGCCTGATCAATGCTCTAGTTTAGTTAGTTAGTGTTCCGTACTCTAGCCAACTAGTTGTCAGGTCCCCTTGTCTGTCCTGTTCTGCCTGTTCCTGGTTCCAGCCAATCCTGTACTGTTGGCACCTGGTTCCGGTCTGTCCTCTCCTGCCTGTAACTGGCTCCAGTCTTGTCCTTCCCTGTTGGCATCTGGTTTCAATCCTGCCCTGCCTGTACCTTCTACCTGTCCATCCTGCCCTGTTGGTACTAGTGATTGTGTACATCCTGGCTGTGCCATCTGGCTCAGCCACTCTGGTGGCACCAGCCTTTTTAGTGACTTTGCTTGTCTGTCTAGCTTGTGCTTTTTACATTTTAGACTCAGCCTGTCTGCATCTGTGTCTGTTCTTTCTCTGGGGTCAGTTACCATAGTCCCAGTCTCTGCCTTGGAAGTAGCACCAGGCATCTGCCTTACGGTGGGCTCTTAGTCAAGCCCCTCCCACTAAAGGGTAAGCCCAGAGTTCCCATGTGGTCCAGTGGGTCCACTTCAGCTCGTTGCTTTACTATCTACGAAGACGAGCTTTACAGTGTGACTGCATACTTTTGAATCTTCAAAGCACAATCCCTACATACTGTAAGGATTCTCTAAGGATTCTGTAGTGCTGATGGTAGGTGTCATTATCCAGGCCAGTATCTGCCGCTGTGGTTTCACCCAGCTCCGGCCTGGTCATGTCAAGTGTTAACTCCTCACTTTGGTTTCCAGGAAACTATATCCTGGTGCTGCACCTCTGATTCAGTGTCAGTGATAGTCTATACTCTGCAGCATGTGTTACTGGCTCTGGTGAGTTACCTGATCTGTCCTGCCTCCCAGCTACCTGGTTCTGACCCATACCCTCCTCCCTTCATCCGTCTGTCCCAGTCCCTGACTACCCACTCCTGTCTACTGTGTATCCTTCCCTGTCTGTCTTATCCCAGTCCTGACCTATTTGTCCTCCTTCCTTGTTTGTACTTGGACTTCCAGGCATTTCACTTGTACCCACGTTCCTGACCCCGACCTCCATCTCTCCCTTCGGCTGTATCTTTGACTTCTCGGCTTCTGCCTCTCAGCTATCACCTGACCATGATCTGTCTATCCCTGTGCTATTGATGAGATCTCCTGCTGCTGACCCGGTATTCTGACTAGAGTCGAGCGCGGTTCGAGGTTCTCCAGTTCGCGGCTCGAGTGAGTTTGGGGGCTGTTCTAGATCGAACTAAAACTCGAGCTTTTTGCTAAAGCTCGATAGTTCTAGATACGTTCGAGAACGGTTCTAGCAGCAAAAAGACAAGCTAATTACTAGCTGGCTTTCCGCTGTAATAGTGTTAAGGCTACTTTACACACTGCGATATCGGTCCTGATATCGCTAGTGTGGGTACCCGCCCCCATCTGTTGTGCGACACGGGCAAATCGCTGCCCGTGCCGCACAACATCGCCCAGAGCCGTCACATATACTTACCTGTCCGGCGACGTCGCTGTGACCGGCGAACCGCCTCCTTTCTAAGGGGGCAGTCCGTGCGGCGTCACAGCGACGTCACTGAAGCGTCACTGAACCGCCGCCCAATAGCAGCGGAGGGGCGGAGATGAGCGGGACGTAACATCCCGCCCACCTCCTTTCCTCCGCATTGTGGCCGGGAGGCAGGTAGGGGAGCTTCCTCGTTCCTGCGGCGTCACACGCAGCGATGTGTGCTGCCGCAGGAACGAGGAACAACTTCCTAACTGCTGCAGTAATGATTTTTGAGAATGGACCCTCATGTCGCCGATTAGCGATTTTGCACGTTTTTGCAACGATGCAAAAACGCTCATCGGTGTCACACGCAACGGCATCGCTAATGCGGCCGGATGTGCGCCACGAATTCCGTGACCCCAACGACTTAGCATTAGCGATGTCGTAGTGTGTAAAGCCCCCTTAAGTCACTCTGACTCACACTATTATGAAATTTCAGCGTATAGTGTGCGGGAACAGCGCATTCAGATCACTGCTGTATGGATAATGGCGATCGCCATTTTTTTTTTTTTTCCTTGTCTTCCTTCCCTAAGCGCGCGCGTGTAGTGGGGCGGGCCAGCATGTCAGCCAATCCCAGACACACACACAGCTAAGTGGACTTTTAGCCAGAGAAGCAACGGCATGTGTGATAGGATGTCCATGTCACATGTCCCTGCATTATAAAAACGGACATTTTCCTCCAGCACGCCATTATCTGCCTTCTGCGTCTTGGTGTCAGTCACCGCTGGCATAGCTCCTGTTTCCGATACTGCTGTGTACGCTCTATACACAGCGCTATACAGAATAGGGATAGAAGTTTCTATTAGTCCTTTTAAGGGCTAATACCGGCAGGGTCAGAGGTGACAGTCAGGTCCGTGAAAACAGATTTTAACAGCTACACAAGATGACAGCGTCTGTGTAGCTAAGGTCAGGGATTTCCTCACTGTATTTCCCCCATTAGGAGGGATAGAAAGGCAGGCTTCCTTTCCTCTACCCAGACCCACAACCCTGCCACTGTACCCTCCTGCCCTTTGCACACTCAAGCTCATTGTTACTAAGCCATTATACTAGCAAACACTGAGTAAACTTCGTGGCATCCTAAAAGTGGCTGTTGGACTTCCATTAGTGTCCCACTGGTGCAAATCTATGTGCATCACCTCTGCATTGCACAGGCTCATTGTTACTAAGCCATTATACTAGCAAACACTGAGTAAACTTCGTGGCATCCTAAAAGTGGCTGTTGGACTTCCATTAGTGTCCCACTGGTGCAAACCTATGTGCAGCACCTCTGCATTGCACACTCAAACTCATTGTTACTAAGCCATTATACTAGCAAACTATGCTGCCAGTTTAAGGGCCGTAGTTGCATTGTCAGGGATAGTTATTGTTGTTTATTCTGCTGTTAATAAAGATAGATCATCGCTGCAATCTACACCACCTCTCAATTTTTACTACCACATTTTAAGTGCACAATCTCGTCACAATCAAAATGAGTGGAAAAATGACAGATGCTGGTGGAAAGGGGAAGAGGCGTGTTGGAAAAGGAAAAAAAGGGTTTGTCCGTGGGGAAGGTGGCAAAGCTCCATTAACATCTGCTGAAGATAGATCATCTACCAGCAAAAGTAAGATGTCTACTACTTACCGTGGACAATCCGATGTGCTCCCTTTTTTACGGACACGAACAACTGGAACAAAGGTAGATGATGGCCAAAAAAGGAAAATGCTTGAATGGATCTCAAGTGGTCCAACAAGTGCCCTCTCCACCACCTCAACTACCGCATCCAAAAAACACCAGTCCTCTGAGTTGTCATCCCAATCAAACTTGCTTTCTCCCAGCTCTGAAGTCTTCATCCGCCCTGCACAGTATGGTGGAAATGAGATGGCTGAGTCTGCAGAGCTGTTCAGTCACACTATAGCCTGGGAATCAGAGGTCTGCTCCCAAGCTACAGTAAATGGTCTGCAGTGATGCCCAGAACCTTTGTGACTCTGATTCAGGCCGTGAGGACCAAGTTTCTGAGCATAATGTTGACCCTTTTTCACCAACTGTAACACCTGTTGTTATAGACAATGAGGAACATACTGATGACGATGAGACGCAGATACCAGATTGGGATGACAACTTAAATATTCGGTCAGGGCAAGAAGAGGCTCGGTCTGAGGGTGAGGGGAGTGCAAACACAACAATTGATGAGGAAGTTCTAGATCCCACCTACTGTCAACCCACAGTCAGGCCCTCGAGGAGGTCAACAGAGACGGTGGAGGAGGATGCAACTGACGACGAAGTTACCTTGCGCCTTCCTGGACAGAGTCGGAGTACTGGTAGCACGTCTACAACTGCGTCCTCAGCCACCACTGTGCCTCTGAGCACTAGCCGGGGTGGTCGCATGCCCTTTAAGCCTTGCCTAGCCTGGTCCTTTTTTGAGATAGCAAAAGATCGCCCAAATTATGTGATCTGTAAAATTTGTCGTGATTCTGTTAGTAGAGGCCAAAACCTCAGCAGTTTGACAACTTCTTTCATGAATCGTCACATGAATAAATATCATATGCCCCAGTGGGAAGCTCACCGTGCTGCAATGCGGCCTAGCGGAGCGAACCATCCACCGCCTGCCCCTTCCAGTGCATCCGCGCGCTCTTCATCTTCTAGGACTGTGGGGACAGCGGTCACACCTGGTTTTCCACGCACAACTTCCACCAGTGTAACCGCAACAGGAAGTTTGCTTGGTAGGTCGTCAGTTGGTTTGGAAGGGGAAACAAGTGCGTGTGTACAGCTCTCTCAGACATCGATAGCACCAACGTTGGATGAAGGCAACATCATGTCTATGCCTGCACTTTCCCCACAAACCTGCATTTTTCCAGGGACACCCTACTCAACACCGTCTACACACAGCAGCCAGATCTCTGTCCCTCAGATGTGGACAAATAAAAGGCCATTTCCTGCGACCCATGACAAAGCTAAGAGGTTGACTTTATCCCTCTGTAAGCTCTTGGCTACCGAAATGCTGCCTTTCCGCCTGGTGGACACCCAGGATTTTAGAGACCTTATGTCTGTCGCTGTGCCCCAGTACCAGATGCCCAGTCGCCACTACTTCTCTAAGAAAGGTATGCCCGCGTTCTCACTGCGCAGAAGAAATCACGCACCCCTCATTACTATGCTGGCAGCAGAGCGCAACGGCATCAGGCGGTCTTTAGCTTGACATGTCTTGGAAATAGGAGTCACATAGCGGCCGAGTTGTGAGCAGCTCTGGAGACTGAGTTTAATAAATGGTTGTCTCCACTCAACCTGCAGCCTGGTAAGGCCGTGTGCGACAATGCTGCAAACCTGGGTGCGGCCCTTTGCCTGGACAAGGTGACACACGTGCCCTGTATGGCTCACGTGTTGAACCTTTTTGTCCAGCAATTTTTAACACACTATCCCGGCCTAGATGGCCTTCTGACCAGGGCACGAAAACTGTCTGCTCACTTCCGCCGTTCAACCGCCGCAGCTGAGCGACTTGCATCGCTCCAGAAGTCTTTCGGCCTGCCGGTTCATCGCCTGAAATGCGATGTGGCGACACACTGGAATTCGACTCTCCACATGTTACAACGACTGTGGCAGCACCGCCGAGCCCTGGTGCAATACGTCATGACGTATAGTCTGGGCCAACGAGATGCAGAGGTGGGGCAGATCACCCTGATGGAGTGGTCTCAGATCAAGGACCTATGCACCCTTCTGCACAGTTTCGACATGGCGACGAATATGTTTAGCGCTGACAATGCCATTATCAGCATGACAATTCCAGTCATTTACATGCTGGAGCACACGCTAAACACTATTCGGAGTCAGGGGGTGGGACAACAGGAAGGGGAGGAACTACAGGAGGATTCATATGCTCAAGACACAACAACATCACCAAGGTGCAGATGTTCATCACCAACGCGACAGGCATGGGAACATGGGGGACAGGGATCAACAAGGGCGCATGGTAGTAGGCGAAATGTTGAGGAAGGGGCAGGAGAACATGAAGAAATGGAGGACGAACTGTCCATGGACATGGAAGACTCAGCGGATGAGGGAGACCTTGGTCAAATTTCAGTTGAAAGAGGTTGGGGGGAGATGTCAGAGGAAGAAAGAACGGTTAGCACCTCTATGCCACAAACACAGCGTGGACTTGGTCCGCATGGCTGCGCAAGACACATGAGTGCCTTCTTGCTGCACTACCTCCAACATGACCCTCGTATTGTCAAAATTAGAAGTGATGACTACTGGCTTGCCACACTATTAGATCCCGGTACAAGTCCAAATTTTGTGACATAATTCCAGCCATAGAAAGGGACGCACGTATGCAGGAGTATCAGCAGAAGCTGTTACTTGATCTTAGCTCGGCTTTTCCACCAAACAACCGTGCAGGTGCAGGGAGTGAATCTCCCAGTTGTAACTTGACAAACATGGGACGGTCTCGTCATCTTCAACAGTCTACCCGTACCAGCAGCACCGTATCTGGTGCTGGTAACAGCAATTTTATTGAATCTTTTCATAATTTTTTTAGACCCTCCTTTGCAAGGCCACCAGAGACAACAAGTCTGACACATAGTCAACGGCTGGAGAGGATGATACAGGAGTATCTCCAAATGAACATCGATGCCATGACTTTGCAAATGGAGCCTTGCTCATTTTGGGCTTCAAATCTTGAAAAATGGCCAGAGCTCTCCACTTACGCCTTGGAGATTTTGTCGTGTCCAGCTGCCAGCGTTGTCTCTGAACGTGTCTTCAGTGCTGCTTGGTGTGTGCTGACAGATAAGCGCACGCGTCTGTCCAGTGACAATGTGGACAGACTAACGTTCATCAAAATGAACAAGTCATGGATCCACAAGGAATTTACTACCCCTGTGTCATCCTGGGGAGAGTAAATGCTTGTGGATTTGGAATGTGCTTGATGCAAATCTACCTGTGAAGTGTACAACTAGGGCACAAGTGCTGCCACTGAAGGGGTGAGTGTCTGTGTGGCCCAATTTTTGGAAAAAAGGGAGACTCCGCTTGGAGTAACCCTTGCTTACATTGTTTTTAAAAATGATCCAAGATGAACAGAGCTGGGATCAGGAAAGACTTTTCTACCTACCCCGGTGTCATCCTGGGGACGGTTAAGTATGGCGTATTTTTGAATGTGCTTGATGCAAATCTAGCTGTGAAGTGTACAAATGGGGCACAAGTGCTGCCACTGAAGGGGTGGGTGTGTGTGTGGCCCAATTTTTGGAAAAAAGGGAGACTCCGCTTGGAGTCGCCTTGCGGTGTTTTACATGATTTTAGAAGGGCGTGCCATGCCTATATCTGTGTCTCTTCTTTTTCCTTGTCCAGCTCTTTTGTTTTCGCATGAGTATTCGTCCTTGTCACTTTCCCATGTGTTTGTGTTGTGAGTTGTTTGTCACCTTTTGGACACCTTTGAAGGTGTTTTCTAGGTGTTTTTATGTGTTTGTGATTGCCTCCCATTGTTTCCTATGCGGTTCGAGCGGTTTGCTGAACCGGTTCGCCAAACCGAACTCGAACGAGACCTCCGTTCGGCGAACCGAACTCGAGCCGAACCGCGACCGGTTCACTCATCTCTATACAGGAGTACATAACCAGAACCACCGTCAGTGCAGAAACACATGACACCAGAGCAACTACCAGTACAGAAATACATCACCAGAACAGCCAGCAGTACAGGAATACATCAAAACAAATACCAGTAATACAGGAATGCATCACCAGAATCACCAACAGTACAGGACTACATTACCAGAATCACCCTTAACACAGAAATACATCACCAGAACCACCTGCAGTACAAGAATACATGACCAGAACCACCACAAGTTCATGAATGCATCACCAAAACCACGATTAGGACAGGAAAACATCACAAGAACATGGATAAATTAATACATTACAAAGGTTAGTACAGCAATCAATTGCAATGTAAGGTCAGCCACATACACATTTGCATGGCATGAGCCAACAATTCCCAGTATGTCCTTAAAGAGAACCTTTCATCAGGGTTATGCATAGTAAACTAAAAATATGCCCATAATGGCAGTGTTGTACCGATAAATACATACATTTATTGAAAAAATCTGCAGACTATTTTTTTAACAAAAAAGTATCTTTAGACGTTTTGGTCTCTGTGTATTGGGGCTGGACTGTAGCTAGGGACTTCTGCCATGGCTCTCTATGGTGTCTTTATCCTCACCCACTGGCAGACATAGACAGAAAAGGGTTCCTGTGCAAGAACATTATATGGGGCCTTTGCAGCCCAATAACTCATTATAATGCACAATTCTACCTACTTTGGAGGTAGAAATGGGTCCATAAACTACTTGGGCCCCTGTGCGGCTGCACATGCTGCATCAATGATGTGTTCACCCCTGTCCTCACCCATATTTAAATTTCACACTGGCGCTGTCCTAACCACGAGCAGCACTTGTGCAGATTCACCTCCCTAAAGGTCTTCAGAGAAATAGCTCTGGTGCCTGTGCATGTGTGGCGCCCTGAGGATTCAGTCATCACAGAGTATTGCATCTGTTTTAAGATTGTAATTCTCTCCCGGGTGAGAAGAAGTTAATCACTGATTTGTTTCACTTACACTAAATCCATATAAGGCTGGTTTCACACTACGTTTATTTAACATGCGTCAGGAACGTTTTTTTGCTGCAAAAGCGGATCCTGCTTTTACAGCAAAAAATGCATGCAAACGCATCTGTTATTTTGCAGGATCCTGTCACTGGATGTTTAGGGGCGGGCATTGGAGTCATGTGATCGGGAGTGAGGGGAACTAGACTGGGAGCTGGCTTCTGACAGCTGCAGACGCTGGTAACCAAGGTAAACATCGGGCTTGGATACCCGATATTTATCTTGGTTACGAGTGTCTGCAGCTGCTAGGAGCAGGGCTGTCTGCACACGTAACCAACGTAAACATCGGGTAACTAAGAGAAGTGGTTACCCGATATTTACCTTGGTTACGAGTGTCCGCAGCTCTCAGGTGGGAGAGAGAGGGAGGGGAGGAAGGGGGAAAGACAGAGATAGAGAGAGAGAGGGTGAGGGAGGGAGGAGGAGACAGATCACGCGAGATTGGTTCTGTGCATGCTCAGTAGAGCAAGCAGGATCCTGCCTATCAGCATGCCAGCGTTCACCTGCGTTTGCGTGCTGTTTAGTCAGGATCCGGTGACATGCAGTATTTGGACGCAGCTCAAAAACGCTACAAGTAGCGTTTTTGAAAGATGTTAAAAAACTGCAAGTCGCTGGATCCTCACTATAACGCACGCAAACGCAGGTGAACGCATGTTAACGCGAGTCCATTGCAAATGCATTGAAGTGAAAACGCATTTGCACTGGATCCGTTTTTCCGCTAAAAAAACGTTATGGACGGATGTTAAATAAACGTAGTGTGAAACCAGCCTAACTTACATGAACACCCAGATAGTGAGCCAGTCACCACATACAGGAAACCAGACTGGGAAATTCCCTCAGCACTGCTGAGTCATTCCTGAGGTGGGGGGGGCACTCTCAAAGAGTAGCAAGACAAGCAGTTTCACTTTTAGTCAGAGAACAGCCCAGGACAGAGAACAGAGCAAACAGCCTTAAGAGAGCAGCATTTAACAGGTTGGCCATGGGACGGGAAACAGGTGGAGATAGTCTCAGGGCCAGGGGCCACAACACCTCACTGAGTCTGCAGGAGTGAGACTGAAAGAGGGCGAGAGAGAGGCAGCCGGTGGAGATGTTGGGACAAGAGGAGATGGTAACTGAGGTCGAGCCTAACCGTTCCCACAGTGCCAGCACATCGGGGTGCAGGAGCCTCAGTTGGGGACACCTTTATGAACTCCAACAAATCTGCAGGAGATGGGGATTTCATGTCCCATCGTCCACTACCCACTTTCCCGGTGCACAGTGACATATAGGATCCGGGGTCAGGGCTATGGTCAGACCCCATGGCAAGGACCCACATCCCCTGCATACGGGACGGGACACTTAACACTGACAGCGGGGTCCCCAAATTGCTTCAGGCTACGGGGAACCATGTGTCAGCGCAAGGAGGAAGGTCTCACACATTTCCACAGACACTGGTGATTGCTTCTCATTTACCCAGGACCGGCTGGAGTCCATCCATGGCGGCAGAGAGTGGCACCTCCAGGGCACCTTAAGAACTGTGAGTAATCAGAACTTTGAACCGCAGTCCCCTGTGTCGTCCTTGTCATTGCTGGCGCCCTGCGCTTCAGCGCCATCAGCCGTACCCATCGTCCTCATCCTCCCTGGGACTCGCTCCACCTGTGGGGAGCTGAACTATCTGAGCTGCGTTAACATCAGCCCCAGAGGAGAGCAACATCTCGCAGTGGCGGCTAATAACTGGCCGCACACCACGGGTGGCGCTGCAAAGCATCCCCCATTCCCATCCAACACCTCCCCTGGAATAGGAAAAGTCACAGCAAGGGTCAGCGGCGAAGGAGGCCGAGACTCCAGTCACCGCTGCAACTGGTGACACGCTTTCCAGGGAGCCTTCGCCCTCCTTCCATCCCCCTTTACACCGGACACCTTGCACTTGTTTGTCATTTACATGTAGCCGAAGGGGCCACAGAGTCGGGTCAGGCTAGTCACAGCAGAACCCCACAAAACCACTAGCCCGGTGAAGAGTAACCCCTTAGGCCCCGTGGGGCACTACACATGTGCAGATTTGTACCTCGGAAGTTGAGATCTAAATCTGCACAAGCGCCACCACCAGCGCTAGTTTACTGCAGAAGGCCGGGAAATCAATCTACACAAGCGCCACCCACCAATAGGTTTTCTTTAACAATGGAGTGGAGATGCTGGGAGTTGTTTTTACAAGCCATCATCAGACTGCATATCATAAATGAACCACAATACTGATGAGATGCAGTCATTATCACAAATAAACATCTTCTCTGATTGAAATCCTTATCTTTCTTTTCTTCATCTTGTCCAGATAACGCTAGTTTCACACTTGCGTTCGTCGCAATCCGCCGCTATGGAAAATAGCGCAATCCGTTAACGGCTTATGCTGTTTCCCATAGACTTGTATTGACGACACACTGTGACGCAAGTGTCTGCGTTGCATCCGCCCGCCGACGCTGAGTCGTTATTTTGACTGAGCGCCAGGCGGATGGAACGCAGAATGTAGTGTTTTTTGTTGCTGTAAAAAAAACACACTGCAGGATTCCGTCGGGATCCGTTAAGAGGCATAATGAATGTCTATGGTGCTGGATTCCGTCGCCATGTGTTTGGCGACGGATTGCAGTGCAGTATTCCGTCACATTCTACTGAGCATGCTCAGAATGTCCAGCAGAACGTTTTAAATCGTTTAAAATCACTTTCTCTCTCTGTCTCTCTGTGGGTCAGTCTGTTGGTTGGTCTCTCTCTCTCTCTCTCGGTCTCTAGCTCTCTCTGTCGGTCGGTCTTTCTGTACCGCCCCGTGCTCGGCTGGAGCCGAGCCGCTCGGATCCGGGCTCGCTGGTGGGTGGCTCGAGCGTTTCCGGACCCGGGGGCCCTGTGGTCACTCCGATCTGAAAGGGGCTGGCGGTTTAGGGGACGTAGATGTACGGCCGGAGCCGTGGTTACGTTCATGACGCCACCCACGGGATGTGGCTTTCTATCCCCCTCGTTGGGCTGTTGTCTTCAGTCGGGACTTTGGGTGGGAAAGGAGCTATAGTCCTGGCCGCAATCAGTTAATTAGCTAGCCCCCAGTAGCTTCTGGACCTAGCTTCAGGGTCTGAGTACCCCCTTTTGTGCTCTGGTTTCCAGTCGGTTCCCCGGGTCGGTACAGGCGGGCCACTACCCTGTCCCGGTCCACCACGGTTCCACCAAGCCATCTTCCCGGCTCCTGCAGGCAGAGGCCTCCGTATGCCTCCTAGCCAAAGGTGCCCGGACTCCTACCCTGGCACCTGTCAGTTTGCTGCAGGTCTGTCACACAGGCCTGACCTCCTCTGTTTTTCCTGCCTCAGGTTCTCTGAACTCCTCGGTGGGCATGTCAACCACCTGGCTCCACTCCCCTGGTGTGTCCATCAAGCCCTGAGGGGGGGTGACTAGGGTTTTAATGGTTGGCTGATGACACCTTGTTAGAGGACTGGTGTTATGCGGGGCCCTCTCTGTGACTACCTAGCTGGTCCAGGGCGTGACATTTCCCTCTCACCCCCTTTCTCATACTCACCGATCACCGACACGGCGCTGCACAGCTGTCACACTGCTCTGTCGGCTTCTCCTGCTTTTGAAAATGCTGGCTTCTCATTCTATCTCGTATTCGCTGCTTCCCCCGCCCACCAGCGCCTATGATTGGTTACAGTCAGACGCGCCCCCACGCTGAGTGTCAGCTGTCTCACTGTAACCAATCAGAGCCGCCGGTGGGCGGGTCTATATCGTGCAGTACAATAAATAAATATTATTTATTTATAAATTTAAAAAAACGGTGTGCGGTCCCCCCCCCAATTTTGATACCAGCCAAGATAAAGCCATATAGCTGAAGGCTGGTATTCTAAGGATGGGGAGCCCCACATTATCGGGATCCCCCCAGCCTAAAAATATCAGCCAGCAGCCACCCGGAATTGCCGCATCCATTAGTGCAACAATCCTGGGACTCTACCCGGCTCATCCGAAATTTCCCTGGTGCGGTGGCAATCGGGGTAATAAGGAGTAACTGGCAGCCCATAGCTGCCACTAAGTCCTAGGTTAATCATGGCAGGCGTCTATGAGACACCCCCAATGATTAACCTGTAAGTAAAAGTAAATAAACACATACGGACGAAAAAATCCTTTATTTGGAATAAAAGACAAAAAAACACCCTCTTTCACCACTTTATTAATCCCTAAATACCCCTCCATGTCCGACGTAATCCACACGAGGCCCCACGACGCTTTCAGCTCTGCAACATCGGAAGTTGACAGGAGAGGCCGTCGAACACCGCCGCTCTGTCAGCTCCACGCAGAAACTGAAGTGAATCGCGCTGTCAGACATCACTGAGGTAGTGCCGGTGTGTGTTCGGTGATGATGGGGGCGGTAGTGCCTGCGTGTGCGGTGATGATGGGGGCGGTAGTGCCTGCGTGTGTGCGGTGATGGGGGCTGTAGTGCCTGCGTGTGTGCGGTGATGATGGGGGCAGTAGTGCCTGCATGTGTGCGTGATGATGGGGGCTCTCTCTCTCTCTCGGCTAAAGAAAACTAAAAGAACGCAATGCTTTCTTTCACAGGAATCCGTTGCCTTTATTATCACACTATTTACAACGCATCAATCACATGCGTCACACAACGCATTGTGACGGATGCCGCACAACGCAAGTGTGAAAGTAACCTAACATGATGACTTTTCATATCCACAGCTCGTCTCTGCAAACTTCCATCTTCTTTGCTCTTCTGCAGCACACCCCACACGATGCCCTCAAAAATACTAGTGTGATTATAATGCCCCAGAATAAAAATCTCTGCCTTACACTGCGCTCCTGAAAAAATAATTTCCCCTCACTATGATCCTGAACAAAATATGACCCCCACAATGTCCCTCATGGTACATGCCCTCCACATTGCCCTCTCCTTTCCACACTAAGCCCCTGTTCAGTCACCATGACACTTTGTCCTCCCCTTTATATGCCATACCTTGATACTATGCCCCTCCTCACACTCCCCCTTCTCGACATTGTCAGCTCACACTGACCCCAAGTCTCTATACTATTCCCACTATCCTGTCTCTATATTGTGCACTCATTCACTTTTCGCCCCCATATTGTCCCCTCACACATTCCCCCATCCCACTACCTATATTGTTTCCTCGCACATTTCCTCCCCCACTCCCCATACTGTTAGACACTGTTTCCTCTCCCATTGCCTGCATGCCACCCCATACTCTTTCTTCATCAATTCCCCCCCACCACCATCATACTGTCTTCTCAAACTTCTTCTACTCCCCCACACCACATACAGCCCCTGACAAAATTCCCCATAAAGATTGTAATCTTTGGTTTCTTCGGTTCCATTGGAGCACTTCCCATACAGAAGTCATCGCGCCTATGTGGCACAGGAGAGTGACGTTAGCAGCTGACCTAATCATGCTGCTGATGTCACCCTGACCTGTAAGTGCTAGAAGTTAGAAAGACGTGAGAACAATTGATTTCTGGTAGCCGATGTGTTACACCTTTTTTGAGCCGTTTGGCAGCTTGACAGTCGGCTCAGAATATAGCCGACTCACACTCTGTAGGGTGGAAAATTGCAGCTGCCTGGGACCGCTGCATCAGGTGGCCCAATGATACATGCTGCCCTTGCTTGTCCTCTCGAGATTTGCCCCTGGCATATGAATGAAATGTTAGAAATCTCATTAATTTTGGTGTTACTGTGAAGTGCTGCATTTCTTCCATTCGTAAAACATGATGGAAAAATGCATAACAAAACACAGTTACTCTGGACACCAAGAAGTGGATAATGTCAGCAGGGTTTTTTTGTTGCTGGTAATATGTGCTGCTCCTAGGATGCGCTGAGAATAATGGCGGCACATGACTTACCATCACACTCTGCAATGAGACGGACGGCACATACGCGGATCATTAAAGCTGAATTTAAAGTTGCCCAATCGATTCTCCCAAGTCCAGTAATGGCTAAAGATCTGCAATTGATTCTCCATGTTGGTTCGCAAATTTACCTTACTGACTTTTCCAGAAAACCTGCACTTCCTATAATGTGCACATGTATCAATATTATCTGTCTCACAACAAAGCAGTAAACCGAGCGACTCCTAACAAAATACGACAAAACAGTGCTCTGTGCAGTGTATACGGTCTCTATGGTCGGGGAGTATACACAAATCAAGGGGTACAGAAAGAAAACGTCCGATCCCCCACCCCTGAAAAAATCATTAGACACAGAGGAGTCACGGTGTGTATTTTGGGGGTGCATAGATGCAAATACAGATGAGGTTGGCCGGAAACGTTCCCGACCTTCTCTGCATTCATTGCCTACAGAACCCATCGGACAAAACTGATTGATTTCAATGGGGTTTTCATGTACAGTGATTTTTTTGGGGCCATTTTTTAGGCCCTTGAATGATCGTTGGGAGATCACAGACATATTCTGCAGCACCAGGGACAGCGACATCCATAGGAGTGTGGCTGTGGATGGTACTGCAACTCAGCCACACAGTACCACTCATCTGAATGGACTGAGCTGCAGGACCACAGACAGTGGGTATGTTCACATGATGCTTTTTTTGTTGCTTTTTATTCTGCAGCAAATCCTCCTCTTCGTTGGGTTCAGGGCTCCCCACCCTGTAGCTTTGCTTACGTTTTCTTTTGCTCTTCAGTGCAGGGGCATTCTATTGATGGACTGTCCTAAAGATAAGCCACTAACATGTTCCCGCTGTAAATGAGATGCAGGAGAAAGGAGCGGCCTCCGGAAATGTGTTATACAGCTGGTATGTGCCTGAGACAGCAGCAACCAGAGCTTCCTCCGATCGCTGTTAAACAAGTTAGGTGCCGCTGTCAGTCACTGATATTGTAATTTAAAGGGACTCATTCCCGGTATTCACAGCACCCATCCTCTCACCAATTCTCCCGAAAAAATACTGGGGTACCGATGGGTTGACCTGTTAGCCAGGGTCCTACTGAAGGCCCCCTCGCTGCCATGTCAGTCCTGTGAAGTCCAGCCTGTGGCTGCACTTTATAGTAGGACTTCAATTTGACTAAAAACTGCAATACAGAAGTATATGGCATAAGGGATCAAAGAGTCAAAAAAAAAAAAAAAAAATCTAACATTTTTAATCACTCCTCTCAGCCCCCTCCATTTTCACATATATAAAAAATAAAATAAAAAAATAACATATTTGGTATAGTCACTAAAAATCTGATCTATCATTTTTTTAACTGCTAAAAAATAGAAGTACTAGCTTGGTATCTCCATAATCGTCCTGACCTGCGGAATCATATTGTCAGGTCATAAATACCGTGTAGTGAACCCTGTAAAAACAAAATAGCAAAAAAAAAACAACACTGGAGTTACACTTTCACCTCCACTTTGATTTTTTGGGGACATGTTTCAGTACATTGTGGGGTAAAATGAAAGATGTCATTTTACATAAAAAAAACAAAACATAATGGGTCAGGATGACCAGAAAGAATGGAAATATATATACACGTGTGAAAGGGGGGCCCTAGCAAGCCCTTGAGGAAGGATACGCCCCTACCTGACAACGGAGGGTATGATGCCTTAAGTTTTCAGGCGCCCCCGTTCCATGTCGGCTATCTCATTCCCTGTCCCTAGATATAGGGGGCAATCCTAATGAGGAAAAGATGGACACTACCAAAAAAGTCAAATGGATTTCCAAAAGATATATAGTAATGTACAAATTGATTTATGGAGGGGGTTAAGGGCCCGTTACACGCTACGATCTATCTAACGATATGTCGTTGGGGTCACGTCGTTAGTGACGCACATCCGACATCGTTTGATATATCGTAGCTTGTGACAGCTACGAGCGAGTGTCACTCATTATCAAAAAATCGTTCCTCCTTCTGCGCGCTGGTTGTTCATCGTTCCCGAGGTAGCACACATCGCTCCGTGTGACACCCCGGGAATGATGAACACAGCTTACCTGCGTACCGCCGGCAATGCGGAAGGAAGAAGGTGGGCGGGATGTTATGTCTTGTCATCTCCGCCCCTCCGCTTCTATTGGCCAGCCGCTGTGTGATGTCGCTGTGACGCCGAACGTCCCTCCCCGTTCAGGAAGAGGATGTTCGCCGCCCACAGCAAGGTCGTTCGGGAGGTAAGTATGTGTGACGGGGGTTACCGACTTTGTGCGCCATGGGTAACAAATTGCCCGTAACGCAAAAACGATGGGGGCGAGTGCGATCGCTCATGTGATCGCACGATAAATTGCCGAGTGTAAAGCGGCCTTTAGATTACAAAATTAAGAGATCGTCTACACTATATGTCGCGGGCGGAGGAGGGGACGCCGCGCTCTCCCTCTGCTCGGGTCCGGCTGGCACTGCGGCTGCTGCGGCCTGCCGCTGCTCGGTGGCTCGAGCGATGGGCCGGATCCCGGGGACTCGAGCGGCGCTCCTCGCCCGTGAGTGAAAGGGGATTGGTTTTTGGGATAGTTTATTGTCCGTGACGCCACCCACGGTTGTGGTGATTTGTTGACACCACCGCTGCTCTGTATGGGGATCCCGGGGACTGATGGTATGGAGCAGCTAGATGTTAGTCCTCCCCTCCGTGGGTAGGGGGTAGTTGTCCCGGCGCCCAGTGATGAGGTGGGTGATGCAGGGCTTGGTGGGGTGCAGGGACGCGGGGGCAGCGCTGTGCCGCACGGCACTGTGGTACTCACTCAGCCTGAGACGATGACACAGTTCTCGGTAATACACACGGCTGGAAAGACTGTTCCCACGGACGGCTGCAATTGCTATTCCCCAGTAGTTGACGGTGACGGTCCCTTTTCCTGCACCTAAGTTGATGTTGGTAGCGATGGGTTCCCACCGGTAACCCGCTTCCTGGCTTGGATATGGGCCGGAGGAGCCCTACTTTGCCCGCAGGTGCTGGCCCTGAGAAACTGGTGCCTTGGCGGTGGCGGTGTCTCTCTCCTACGGTTGGACTGTTGCCTTCAATCGGGACTTAGTTGTTGGGAGACCCGGAGGTCCCCTTCACTGACGGATTTGGCAAATTCACGGCGACTCCTAGCCTTGCCGGGATCCGAAAGGCCCCTGGCAATGGTGCTGGCTTCTCCTTGTATACCGGTCCGGTACCGCCGGGCCACCACCCGTCCACGGTCCTTTCGGCAACCTCCGATCAGCCTCTCCTGCAGACGGTCACCGCCGTCTGCTAACCTTGCTGTCTCAGTCCGGGACACACACCCGGACCAACTTCAGGCTTTCCAAACTGTCACTTTCTCCTTCACTTCAACTCCTCTCACTTGCTCCTCTACCACTTCACTTCCTTCTACTTTCACTAACTTTTCTTATCTGCCTGGTTCTCCCGCCTCCAGGGCTGTGAACTCCTCGGTGGGCGGAGCCAACCGCCTGGCCCACCCCCTGGTGTGGACATCAGCCCCTGGAGGAAGGCAACAAGGATTTTTGGTTAGCCTTGGTGTTCCTATCTGGGGTGTAGGGTGTGGTGGTGTTATGACCTGTGACCCCTGGCTTGCCCAGGGCGTCACATTCCCCCTTAGCAAAATGCAGACCGTCCGCGGGCTGCCCGTCCAACACCGGTTTTATTTTCTGAATATATATAAAAGGTAAACATAATACAATTTATGACATCATCCCACATCGGGAGGTTCGGTACTTAAACGTTACTAAACATTTCAACGGTTTCAAACGGTTGCGGCTGCCGCTCTTTCCCACCCAAGTAACTGGCCCTGATGCTGCCCCTAAAACCCAGGCAGCACCCCTTGACCCCAGTCCAGCACAAGTTACCCGAGCGGGATCTGTCCTTCCCCTCCAGAGGGTAGCCACCGGTTCCTGTGGTGGCTGGGCCCCAGCCTGCTCCACTGCGGGCCCTCCCTCCAACCTGCCTCTCCGGAGGCGGTAACGGTTAGCTGCAACAACAGATTTTATTTACAAGCCACTTAACGTTTGTGGTTGCCCTGCAAGTTCTTGGGCTTGTCCATAGAAGTTTCTATGCAAAACAACTTTTTCAAGCGGTCCCCACGGGGACATCGGTGCCGGTAACGACCGGTTTCCAATCACGGTAGACAATCAGGTAAATCTTCGGTTATTATTCTCATTTTTGCAAAACTTTGTCAGACACAAAACTTTCAAAACACACATGCTTTCTTCCCCCCCCCCCTTTTTAAAGAACGGTTTCCCTATACCTAAGTGGGGGCCTACCTAGGTTGGGACGGGTGGACCTCCGGGGTCCGGTGTCAGTGGGGCTAGGCAGTGGGGCAGAGGGAGCAATCAGTTCCTCCTCCCTGCTATCGTGTGGGGCAGGCGGAGGCATAGGGGAGCTGGGCACAGGTTCATCCCTGGGCACTGACACTGGTTCTGGCTCACGGTTGACCGCCTCCATCACTTCTTCATCCACAGGTTGTGGGAACAGTATCACTGGAAGAATCACCGCGCCGTTCTGTGTAGGCCAGTCTGCTGGGAAGTCACCCATCACAGTGTGAATCACCTCTTTTGCCTTCTCTGCTGGTGGAGGAACTGGTACTTCAGTGGTTGCCCTCAATGCTGGTGGGCACCTTTTCAGATGGTCCCGGGAAACTGTGGCCAAAGTGCCCCCTTGGTCACGACTGATCTGGTAGGCCTTCCCATCTTCCCATCCTGTGGGCTGTATGACGTATGGGATTTGTTCCCATTGATCATCCAGCTTGTGGGTCTTCCTCTTCCGCTTTAACACCACATCTCCAGGCTGGAAAGGGCCTGCGGACGCCTTCTGGTTGAAGCGCCGCTCCTGTTGTTCTCGACTCCGACTTAAATTCTTCTCCACATACTCCTGAATCTGTCGGTACTGCACCCTCCGCCGGGTGTCCCATTCAGCCGTCGAGGGGAGTGTCTCCGGGGCTTCCAGTCCCATTTCCAGGTCCACCGGCAGTCGGCCGGGACGAGCCCTCATCAGATATGCTGGGGTACACTTCGTTGAGCTCGACGGGATATTGTTGTACATGTCGACCAAGTCAGGCAGCTTCTCCGGCCACAGGTTCCGCTCTTCCAGCGGCAGCGTCTTGAGGAGGCCAAGGACCAAATGGTTCATCTTCTCACACATACCGTTGGTCTGGGCATGGTAAGGCGTGGTCCGGATCTTCTTGCAGCCGTACAGCTGACAGAACTCATGGAACACCTCCGCTTCAAAGGCTGGGCCTTGGTCAGTAAGCACCTTCTCAGGGTATCCATGGGGTCGACAGAAGTAAGCTTGGAACGCTCTAGCGGCGGTCCGGCCGGTTAGGTCTTTGACCGGGACAACCACCATGAACCGGGAGTAATGATCTACTATGGTCAGAGCGTAAGTGTACCCACTTCGGCTGGGGGTGAGCTTTACATGGTCCAAGGCGACCAGCTCCAGCGGCTGATGTGTAATGATCGGATGGAGGGGTGCCTTCTGGCTAGCTTCGTCCTTCCTTCTCAGCGTACAAGGACCGCACTCTCGACACCAGGCCTCCACAGACTCCCGCATCCCACTCCAATAGAACCGCTCCCTCAACAGCATCTCCAGCTTCTTCCACCCAAAGTGTCCGGCACCATCATGGTATGTCTGCAGAACAGTGGGTACATCAGCTTGGGGGATAACCAACTGGCGGATTCTCTCATGAGTCTTCGGGTTGATCAGCTCACGGTACAACTTCCCTTGATGTAGACACAGCCGGGTCCGTTCCTTCCACAAGCGTTGAGCTTCAGCTGGGGCGGCAGGGTCTATCCCAGCAGCGCCTTGCTCCACCAGGGTCTTGACTAGGCGGACGGCGGGCGCCCGGTTTTGAGCTTCCTGCCACTCCTGACTGGGCAGTGGATCCAGGTTCACCCGTTGTTGGTGGACATGTACCTTCTCAGTTGGTGGCTGGTGAAATGCAGGCAACTCAATCTCTTTGAGGTCGTCATCCTCGCACCCTCCTTCTGACAAGTGGGGCATCCGAGAGAGTGCATCAGCATTAATGTTGACACGACCGGCCCTGTATTTGATAGTGAAGTTATAGTTGGCTAGCCTGGCCACCCACCGCTGCTCCAACGCGCCCAACTTGGCCGTGTCCAGGTGAGTCAATGGATTATTATCCGTGAAAGCGGTGAATTTTGCTGCGGCCAGGTAGTGGTGGAACCACTCGGTGATAGCCCATACCAGTGCCAGGAGCTCGAGCTTGAAGGAGCTGTAGTTCTCAGGGCTCCTTTCAGTCGGCCGGAGTTTTCGGCTAGCATAGGCAATCACTTTCTCCTTTCCATCCTGGACCTGGGACAGGACTGCCCCCAAACCCACATTGCTGGCGTCTGTGTAGAGGATGAATGGGCAGCTGTAGTCAGGGTACGCTAGGACCTCTTCTCCAGTCAAGGCCGCTTTCAGCTGGCGGAAGGATTCCTCATGCCTGTCCTCCCACACCAGTGGGGCTCCGATGGGTCTACCACCTTTGGTCTGTCCCACGAGGAGGTCTTGCATGGGGGCAGCCATCTTCGTGTACCCCTTGATGAAGCGTCGGTAGTACCCCACCAGACCCAAAAACTGCCTTACTTCCCTCACAGTGGTTGGTCTCGGCCAGTCCTGGATGGCAGTGATCTTCTCAGGGTCGGGGGCGACACCTTCCGCACTCACCACATGCCCCAGGTACTGCACTCTGGGTTTCAGCAGGTGACACTTAGAAGACTTCAACTTCATCCCGTATTTGGCAAGGGACGCGAACACCTCAGCTAGGTGCTCCAGATGGGCTTCATACGTCTGAGAGTACACGATCACATCATCCAGGTATAACAGGACGGTCTCAAAGTTTAGATGTCCCAAACAGCACTCGATCAGCCGTTGGAAGGTTCCAGGGGCATTACACAGCCCAAACGGCATACTATTGAATTCACAGCGCCCCATTGGGGTGGTGAAGGCGGTTTTCTCCCGGTCCTCCGGTGCCACTGCCACTTGCCAGTACCCGCTGGTGAGGTCAAGGGTAGAGAAGTAATTTGAGGTTCTCAGTGCGGCCAAAGACTCTTCAATACGGGGCAGTGGGTAGGCATCCTTATGCGTTATCTGATTAATCTTCCGGTAGTCCACACACATCCGCATGGTGCCATCCTTCTTCTTGACCAGTACCAACGGAGCGGCCCAGGGACTACAGCTGTCCCGAATAACCCCTGCCTCTTTCATGTTCCTCAACATATCTTTGGCACATTGGTAATGCGCAGGGGGAATAGGCCTGTACCTCTCTTTGATAGGGGGGTGCTCACCGGTGGGGATGTGGTGTTGGACCCCTTTGATCTGCCCAAAGTCTAGTGGATGTTTGCTGAAAACTTGCTCATACTCCCGCACCACCCTGTATACCCCTGCTTTGCAATGTGTAGGAGTATCGTCAGTTCCCACGTGTAGCTGTTGGTGCCACTCATTTACCTCCCCTTGGGGCGGGGGAGTGCTGGTAGTAGGTGGGGAAACTGAGGGAGTGGCCTCGTGGATGGTGTGGGGATCCAGGGTGAGCAGCTTGGCAAGGGTGGCATACCGGGGAAGCCTGACTTCTTCCTCCCCACAGTTCAGTACCCTCACGGGCACTCTCCCCTTCTTTACGTCTACCACCCCTCGGGCGGCCATTACAGTGGGCCAGTGCTCGGAGGGTATGGGCTCCATCATGGCAGGGTAGTCACGCCCCTGAGGCCCTACTGCTGCCCTACACCAAATCATCATCTTACTCCTAGGGGGTACAATCAACGGAGCAACATCCATCACTCTCACTCCACCAATCTCTCCTCCCGTTGAGTTTACATGCTGGCGGTACATCAAGGCTCGGATCTCACGCTGCACAGCTCTCTGTCGGCTCCCCGCCACCGTGGCGGCCAGCTGTTGCAGTAGGGCCAACACATCACCCATACAGTGCTCCATCACATTGGTTCCTAGCACTATCTTCGGGTTATGATCACTGGGTTCATTCATGATCACAATCATACCCTGGTGTTGCAGTTCAGCTTGCCCCACTGTCATAGCCACCTGTTTATACCCCACTTGGGTCAATGGGAGTCCATTAGCAGCAATCAGTGTTATACTAGTATCTGGGGGTGCCAGCTTGTCTATCCCCCAATACCGCTGGTACAATGTGTATGGTATGGTGGTTACCTGTGATCCAGTGTCCAAGAGAGCCATCACCGGTATGTCGTCCACAGCCACGGGGATGATGGGCCGGGCCCCGATATACCGGTCCCGCCAGTCTGGGGGGCCACGGGGTTCTACTCCTGAGGATTGGCCCGGGGCCCCAGGGGTTGCTCGTTTAACGGGCACTGTCGGAAGTAATGCCCAGGCTTACGGCACTTGTAGCAGGTTGGGGGTCTGCTCCGCGGGTTGTTAGCACTTCTCCACTGCATCCAGGGAACATCCTCAGGGCTGTCGGCAAGCTGGATCTGTGCTGGAGGCTGGGATCTGGTCAAAGGTTGGAGTGCAGCGAGGATCTTGGCGAGGTCTCCGTCCATGCGATGGACCTGGGCTGCCAGTTCCTCCATCGTGCTGCTTGGGGCTGTAGGTATTGGAGAGGTTGGTAGGACAGGGGCCACCACGACGGGGGCCGTCTCAATGGGCCATGGGGCTGGCGCCAAGATTTCTGAAGCTGGGGGCTGCAGTGCTTTAATGGCCCGTTCCTTTAACACGGCAAAGTCCACATCAGGGTGTTCTAGGGCCCACAGCCGGAGTTGTTTGCGGTCCTCAGGGGACCTCATCCCCTGCACAAATTGCTCTACTAACATCTTGTTGCTGTCCGCCTCATTGATAGGATTCACCCGCTTTAGCGTGCGGAGGGCGGTTTGCAAACGTAAAGCATAGTCCCGAACGCTATCCACAGACCGTTGCCGGCACTGGTAAAACTGCATCCTCAGCTCAGCTTCGGTACGGGTCTCAAAGGCAGTCTGTAGCTTCTCAAAGATGGTGGCTACAGAGAACCGGTCCCCCTCGGCCCAGGTCTCCGCCTCCTGCTCAGCCGCGCCGGTTAACTGGCCCAGCACTACCGCTGCACGTTGCTTATCGGACAGGGGGTACAGTTCTAGCAACGGGTTAAGCTTTTTCCGGAAGACCTGTAAAGCATCAGGTTTCCCGTCATACTGCGGTAGCCAGGTAGCTCCGGGCGCATAGGGCAAGGAGAACGGCATCACCTGAGCGAGAGCGGGGGCCGCGGCACCTCCCGCCAGTGCGGCCGGGACCTGGGCAGGCCCATTCCCATCCACGGGTGCCACTGCGGCTGCGACCACCGCTCCTCCAGCGGCTCCGTCGGGCGCAGACATCTTGTTTCCGTCCCCCTTAGCCTCTTTCTGGCCCCTCCCCTATCGGGGCGGGGTTTTGGCCTTCGCGCCTCTACTACTCGAGAAGACGCTCGAGCGGGAACTTTTCGCGCCAAAGATGGCGACTTCTGAAATTTTCCGGCCGGATACCTCCGGCGGTCACAAGGCGCACCTCTACCCAACAGCAGAGCGGTAAGATCCTGTTCGTGACGCCAAGTTGTCGCGGGCGGAGGAGGGGACGCCGCGCTCTCCCTCTGCTCGGGTCCGGCTGGCACTGCAGCTGCTGCGGCCTGCCGCTGCTCGGTGGCTCGAGCGATGGGCCGGATCCCGGGGACTCGAGCGGCGCTCCTCGCCCGTGAGTGAAAGGGGATTGGTTTTTGGGATAGTTTATTGTCCGTGACGCCACCCACGGTTGTGGTGATTTGTTAACACCACCGCTGCTCTGTATGGGGATCCCGGGGACTGATGGTATGGAGCAGCTAGATGTTAGTCCTTCCCTCCGTGGGTAGGGGGTAGTTGTCCCGGGGCCCAGTGATGAGGTGGGTGATGCAGGGCTTGGTGGGGTGCAGTGACGCGGGGGGCAGCGCTCTGCCGCACGGCACTGTGGTACTCACTCAGCCTGAGACGATGACACAGTTCTCGGTAAAACACACGGCTGGAAAGACGGTTCCCACGGACGGCTGCAATTGCTATTCCCCAGTAGTTGACGGTGACGGTCCCTTTTCCTGCACCTAAGTTGATGTTGGTAGCGATGGGTTCCCACCGGTAACCCGCTCCCCGGCTTGGATATGGGCCGGAGGAGCCCTACTTTGCCCGCAGACGCTGGCCCTGAGAAACTGGTGCCTTGGGGGTGGCGGTGTCTCTCTCCTACGGTTGTACTGTTGCCTTCAATCGGGACTTAGTTGTTGGGAGACCCGGAGGTCCCCTTCACTGACGGATTTGGCAAATTCACGGCGACTCCTAGCCTTGCCGGGATCCGAAAGGCCCCTGGCAATGGTGCTGGCTTCTCCTTGTATACCGGTCCGGTACCGCCGGGCCACCACCCGTCCACGGTCCTTTCGGCAACCTCCGATCAGCCTCTCCTGCAGACGGTCACCGCCGTCTGCTAACCTTGCTGTCTCAGTCCGGGGCACACACCCGGACCAACTTCAGGCTTTCCAAACTGTCACTTTCTCCTTCACTTCAACTCCTCTCACTTGCTCCTCTACCACTTCACTTCCTTCTACTTTCACTAACTTTTCTTATCTGCCTGGTTCTCCCGCCTCCAGGGCTGTGAACTCCTCGGTGGGCGGAGCCAACCGCCTGGCCCACCCCCTGGTGTGGACATCAGCCCCTGGAGGAAGGCAACAAGGATTTTTGGTTAGCCTTGGTGTTCCTATCTGGGGTGTAGGGTGTGGTGGTGTTATGACCTGTGACCCCTGGCTTGCCCAGGGCGTCACATATACATCTTCTAATCCTGACCCAACAGAAAAGAACAAATTTATATGTAAAAATGGAGCAAAAATAGTATGAAATAATCCTGCGCAAACAGTTAGGGGTACTTTGCACTCTGCGACATCGCTAGCATCGGCTAGCGATGCCGAGCGCGATAGTCCCCGCTCCCGTCGCACATGTGATATCTTGTGATAGCTGCCGTAGCGAACATTATCGCTACGGCAGCTTCACATGCACTTACCTGTCCTGCGACGTCGCTCTGGCCGGCGACCCGCCTCCTTCCTAAGGTGGCGGGTCGTGCGGCGTCACAGCGACGTCACACGGCAGGCGGCCAATAGAAGCGGAGGGGCGGAGATGAGCGGGATGTAAACATCCCGCCCACCTTCTTCCTTCCGCATAGCCGGTGGTGGCAGGTAAGGAGATGTTCCTCGCTCCTTCGGCTTCACACACAGCGATGTGTGCTGGTGCAGGAACGAGGAACAACATTGTATCTTCTATTGGTGCGACATTATGAAAATGACCGACGCTACACAGATCACCAATTTTCGACGCTTTTGCGATCGTTTATCGGCGCATCTAGGCTTTACATGTTGGGACGTCGTTTCTGGCGCCGGAAGTGCGTCACTTTCGATTTGACCCCGACGATATCGCGGTAGCGATGTCGCAGCGTGCAAAGTACCCCTTAATATGCTCTCATAGTATAAGGAGTAGTAGTGTGTAAACTGATTCACGACCCTGATACACCAGGAAGATGTATTGTGATCATTAATGTCGCAGGCGGGGAGGGCGCTGCGCTCACCCACTGCTCGGGTCCGGCTCTGCTGCGGCCTGCTTGCTCGCTGCTCGGTGGCTCAAGCGGCGGGCCGGATCCGGGGCCTCGAGCGGCGCTCCTCGCCCGTGAGTGAAAAGGGGGAATTGATTTTGGGGATTTATTGTCCGTGACGCCACCCACGGTTGTGGTGAGATTCTAACACCACCGCTGCTCTGGATGGGGATCCCGGGAGCGATGACAGGGAGCAGCGCAGTTGTTGTTTTCCCCTCCGTGGGTAGGGGGTTGGTTGTCCCGGGGCCCGGTGAGGGTTAGGGATGACAGGCGGGTTACGGGGCCTGGTGAGGTGCAGGGTCGCGGAGGCAGCGCTGTGCCGCACGGCACGGTAGTACTCACTCAGCCAATCACGAAGACAAAGTCCTTGGTAAAATACACGGCTGGATGGACGGGGCCCACTGACGGCTGTGGTGGTTTCTGCTCCCGGTAGGTTGATGGTGACTGCCTTTCCCTGCACCTGTGTTGTGTTGCGGTTCCAATGGCTTCCCACCGGTAACCCGCTCCCCAGCTTGGATGGATGCTGAGGGAGCCCCTTTTGCCCGCAGGCTCTGGCCCTGGGAACTGTAGCCTTGGCGGTGACTGTGTTTCCCTTCACGGTTTGAGCTGTCGCCTTCAATCGGGACTTGACTGCTGGGAAACCCCGGAGGTTCCCTTCGCTAACGGATTTGACAAATTGGACAGCGACTCCTAGCCTTGTCGGGGTCCGTAAGCCCTGCCGGATGGTGCTGGCTTCTCTTTGCTCTCCGATCCGGTACCGCTGGGCCACCGCCCGTCCACGGTCCTTACAGTTCGCTCCAATTAGCCTCTCCTGCAGACGGTCACCACCGTCTGCCAACCTTGCTGTACCGTCCGGGCCACACACCCGGACGCCGTCAGACAGTTGCTCACTTGCCACTTTACTCCTCACTCCTTCAACTCCTAAAAGTAATCTCTAACTGACTCCTTTTCCCGCCTCCAGGACTGTGAACTCCTTGGCGGGCGGAGACCAACCGCCTGGCTCCACCCCCTGGTGTGGACATCAGCCCCTGGAGGAAGGCAACAAGGTTTTTGTGTTTGACTTCGGTGTGCCTAGCCGGGGTGTGTGGTGTGTTGGTGTAGTTCTGTGACGACCTGGCTTGTCCAGGGCGCCACATTAACACTTACAGCCTGCAGGAATACAAAAGGTGCTACCACTTTTACATACCATTATCCCAAGTACCAATGCACAACAGAATCATAAAGTTTCAGAGTCACAGTATTAATGGCAATAGGCAAAAACATGAGAGAATAGTAGGGAAAAAAAATATATATTTTTCACTTCCATGTAAATGCAGTTCTCCAGCCATGCCTGGCCTCAATGCGGCCTCAACTGGCCTTTCCCATTAAAGGTTCATCAGGAGGCTTAGGGAGAAGGCAATTGGTCCTGTAGGATGATGATCCATGGCTGTGAGCATTTGTGTGTCTTTTGGTGTATATTTTAACTATAATCAATAAAGTATTTTTATTAGGGATTTGAGGTCATATGCTAGTCTCATATATACACACACAAACACACATACCCATATATACATAAACACATACATGTACAGTGCTGGCCAAAAGTATTGGCACCCCTGCAATTCTGTCAGAGAATACTCCGTTTCTTCTTCAAAATGATTGCAATTACAAATTCTTTGGTATTATTATCTTCATTTATTTTGCTTACAAAGAAAAAACACAAAAGAGAATGAAACAAAAATCAAATCATTGATCATTTCACACAAAACTCCAAAAATGGGCCAGACAAAAGTATTGGCACCCTTAGCCTAATACTTGGTTGCACAACCTTTAGCCAAAATAACTGCGAACAACCGCTTCCGGTAACCATGAATGAGTTTCTTACAATGCTCTCCTGGAATTTTAGACCATTCTTCTTTGGCAAACTGATCCAGGTCCCTGAGATTTGAAGGGTGCCTTCTCCAAACTGCCATTTTGAGATCTCTCCACAGGTGTTCTATGGGATTCAGGTCTGGACTCATTGCTGGCCACTTTAGTAGTCTCCAGTGCTTTCTATCAAACCATTTTCTAGTGCTTTTTGAAGTGTGTTTTGGGTCATCGTCCTGCTGGAAGACCCATGACCTCTGAGGGAGACCCAGCTTTCTCACACTGGGCCCTACATTATGCTGCAAAATGTGTTGGTAGTCTTCAGACTTCATAATGCCATGCACACGGTCAAGCAGTCCAGTGCCAGAGGCAGCAAAGCAACCCCAAAACATCAGTGAACCTCCGCTATGTTTGACTGAAGGGACCGTGTTCTTTTCTTTGAATGCCACATTTTTTTCCTGTAAACTCTATGTTGATGGCTTTTCCCAAAAAGCTCTACTTTTGTCTCATCTGATCAGAGAACATTCTTCCAAAACATTTTAGGCTTTCTCAGGTAAGTTTTGGCAAACTCAAGCCTGGCTTTTTTATGTCTTTGGGTAAGAAGTGGGGTATTCCTGAGTATCCTACCATAGAGTCCCTTTTCATTCAGACGCCGACAGATGGTATGGGTTGACACTGTTGTATCCTCGGACTGCAGGGCAGCTTGAACTTGTTTGGATGTTAGTCGAGGTTCTTTATCCACCATCCGCACAATCTTGCGTTGAAATCTCTCGTCATTTTTTCTTTTCCTTCCACATCTAGGGAGGTTAGCCACAGTGCCATGGGCTTTACACTTCTTGATGACACTGCGCACCGTAGACACAGGAACTTTCAGGTCTTTGGAGATGGACTTGTAGCCTTGAGATTGCTCATGCTTCCTCACAATTTGGATTCTCACGTCCTCAGACAGTTCTTTGGTCTTCTTTCTTTTCTCCATGCTCAATGTGGTACACACAAGGTCACAGGACAGAGGTTGAGTCAACTTTAATCCATGTCAACTGGCTGCAAATGTGATTTAGTTATTGCCAACACCTGTTAGGTGCCACAGGTAAGTTACAGGTGCTGTTAATTACACAAATTAGAGAAGCATCACATGATTTTTCAAACAGTGCCAATACTTTTGTCCACCCCCTTTTTATGTTTGGTGTGGAATTATATCCAATTTGGCTTTATGACAATTTTTTTTTTCCATTGAAGACAAATTAAATTAAGATAATAATACCAAAGAATTTGTGACTGCAATCATTTTCAAGAAGAAACTGAGTATTATCTGACAGAATTGCAGGGGTGCCAATACTTTTGGCCTGCACTGTAGATATATACATACACACACATATTCACACACAGTATTCATACACAGTATATACACACACAACACACCTACACATACAGTACATATACATAAACACAAACACACTCTTCTTCTGCACTCAGCTGTTCCCCCCTCTCTTCTGCACTCAGCTGTTCCCCCCTCTCTTCTGCACTCAGCTGTTCCCCCCTCTCTTCTGCACTCAGCTGTTCCCCCCTCTCTTCTGCACTCAGGTGTTTCCCTCCCTCTTCTGCACTGAGGTATTTCCCTCCTATTCTGCACTCAGGTGTCTCCCCCCTCTCTCCTGCACTCAGGTGTTTTCCCCTCTCTCCTGCACTCAGGTGTTTCCCTCCTCTCTTCTGCACTCAGGTGTCTCCCCCCTCTCTTCTGCACTCAGCTGTTCCCCCCTCTCTTCTGCACTCAGCTGTTCCCCCCTCTCTTCTGCACTGAGGTGTTACCCTCCCTCTTCTGCACTGAGGTGTTTCCCTCCTATTCTGCACTCAGGTGTCTCCCCCCTCTCTTCTGCACTCAGCTGTTCCCCCCTCTCTTCTGCACTCAGCTGTTCCCCCCTCTCTTCTGCACTCAGCTGTTCCCCCCTCTCTTCTGCACTGAGGTGTTACCCTCCCTCTTCTGCACTGAGGTGTTTCCCTCCTATTCTGCACTCAGGTGTCTCCCCCCTCTCTTCTGCACTCAGGTGTTTTCCCCTCTCTCCTGCACTCAGGTGTTTCCCCCCTCTTCTGCACTCAGGTGTTTCCCTCCCTCTTCTGCACTGAGGTGTTTCCCTCCCTCTTCTGCACTGAGGTGTTTCCCTCCTATTCTGCACTCAGGTGTCTCCCCCTCTCTTCTGCACTCAGGTGTCTCCCCCCTCTCTTCTGCACTCAGGTGTTTCCCCCTCTCTCCTGCACTCAGGTGTCTCCCCCCTCTCTTCTGCACTCAGGTGTCTCCCCCCTCTCTCCTGCACTCAGGTGTTTCCCCCTCTCTCCTGCACTCAGGTGTCTCCCCCCTCTCTTCTGCACTCAGGTGTCTCCCCCCTCTCTTCTGCACTCAGGTGTCTCCCCCCTCTCTTCTGCACTCAGGTGTCTCCCCCCTCTCTTCTGCACTCAGGTGTCTCCCCCCTCTCTTCTGCACTCAGGTGTCTCCCCCCTCTCTTCTGCACTCAGGTGTCTCCCCCCTCTCTTCTGCACTCAGGTGTCTCCCCCCTCTCTTCTGCACTCAGGTGTCTCCCCCCTCTCTCCTGCACTCAGGTGTTTCCCCCTCTCTTCTGCACTCAGGTGTCTCCCCCCTCTCTCCTGCACTCAGGTGTTTCCCTCCCTCTTCTGCACTGAGGTGTTTCCCTCCCTCTTCTGCACTGAGGTGTTTCCCTCCTATTCTGCACTCAGGTGTCTCCCCCCTCTCTTCTGCACTCAGGTGTCTCCCCCCTCTCTTCTGCACTCAGGTGTTTTCCCCTCTCTCCTGCACTCAGGTGTTTCCCCCTCTCTCCTGCACTCAGGTGTCTCCCCCCTCTCTTCTGCACTCAGGTGTCTCCCCCCTCTCTTCTGCACTCAGGTGTCTCCCCCCTCTCTTCTGCACTCAGGTGTCTCCCCCCTCTCTTCTGCACTCAGGTGTCTCCCCCCTCTCTCCTGCACTCAGGTGTTTCCCCCTCTCTTCTGCACTCAGGTGTCTCCCCCCTCTCTTCTACACTCAGGTGTTTCCCCTTCTCTCCTGCACTCAGGTGTCTCCCCCCTCTCTTCTGCACTCAGGTGTCTCCCCCCTCTCTTCTGCACTCAGGTGTCTCCCCCCTCTCTTCTGCACTCAGGTGTCTCCCCCCTCTTCTGCACTCAGGTGTTTCCCCCTCTCTCCTGCACTCAGGTGTTTCCCCCTTTCTTCTGCACTCAGGTGTTTCCCCCCCTCTTCTGCACTCAGGTGTTTCCCCCTCTCTTCTGCACTCAGGTGTCTCCCCCCTCTCTTCTGCACTCAGGTGTCTCCCCCCTCTCTTCTGCACTCAGGTGTTTTCCCCCCTCTTCTGCACTCAGGTGTTTCCCCCTCTCTCCTGCACTCAGGTGTTTCCCCCTTTCTTCTGCACTCAGGTGTTTCCCCCCCTCTTCTGCACTCAGGTGTTTCCCCCTCTCTTCTGCACTCAGGTGTCTCCCCCCTCTCTTCTGCACTCAGGTGTCTCCCCCCTCTCTTCTGCACTCAGGTGTTTTCCCCCCTCTTCTGCACTCAGGTGTTTCCCCCTCTCTCCTGCACTCAGGTGTTTCCCCCTTTCTTCTGCACTCAGGTGTTTCCCCCCCTCTTCTGCACTCAGGTGTTTCCCCCTCTCTTCTGCACTCAGGTGTCTCCCCCCTCTCTTCTGCACTCAGGTGTCTCCCCCCTCTCTTCTGCACTCAGGTGTTTCCCCCCCTCTTCTGCACTCAGGTGTTTCCCCCTCTCTCCTGCACACTGGTATTTCCCCTCTCTTTCTTTCTTGCTCGGTCTCATCTATCGCTTCCCTTCTGCACTGCAGGTGATGATGCTAAAGATTAAAGAATGCAGGCCAGCTTCGCCAGCACTGATAGAGTTAACGTTCTACACTGGGCGGTGACACGTGCTTGAGGACAACCAATGAGCAGCGAGTTCGTTTTTCGTGTTCGGAATTGAGCAATCAGCAACTAGATCCTGGGGCCTAATCTAGAGCGGCGGCGGCTGCGGCGTCCCTGTGCTCTCCGGCTGCCCCTGTAATCATGTCCGCAGCGCTGCGCCGCTTGCTGCTGCTCCTGTGCTCCCTGCAGCTGCTCGGTGTCCGGGCCGGTGGCAAATATTCCCGGCAGGTGAATGAGAACCGGGCGGACGAGGAGGCGGCGGAGTTCCGGATACAGAGGCTGAATCAAGTGTGGGAGAAGGCGCAGAGGGTGAGTACTGTGCAGCGGTCATGTGACCTCCACAGCCCGCACCGGCCAGGGATGCTGCACTGTCACACAGTGCACGGGTATGAGCCCTGCGGGCCACCATGCATTTACAGCTTTGTGTACACTGTGCAGTGAGAGGTGTAATAGGCTGGGTGCGATTCGCTACTCCAACAGCGAGGGCTTTTCCTGGCTTAAAGGGGAATTCTGAAGCCAGAACCTCCTGTGAGTGGAGCTGGGATGAGAATGTATCAGCCACTCCAGAACCCCGAACACAGCAATCACGGGGATCCCCCCCCCTCTCCCCTGTAGAAATCCACAGTGATAAATCCGGCTCTGAAGTTGTATGCAAATGAACCTGGGAGTCCACTGTGGGCGGGTCAGTGCATTGCCCCACCTCTGAGGAGCTTCACCAGGACTCAGCCTCTATATGTCCACAAGTGTTATCTGGTGTCATATACATATCAGTGACCTACATATTCTGGTGTCACACTCCCTTTGCAGCGATTCCAGTTTTGCAGACCTTTGGCATTCTAGCTGATAATTTGCGGAGGTATTCTGGAGATATTTCACCCCATACTTGCCTAACGGTCGCGCGGTGGGCCTTATGTCCGGCGCCGCCTCTTTTGTCCATCATTGTACTCCTCCTTCTCTAGCCGCGGTGCATGACGGGTCCGACGTCACCCACACTCGCCGGCATTCAGGTCCTGAGCAGGGTAGATCAAAGTAGTGCGCATGCGCAGGACCGGCGAGTATGTATGATGTAGCCGCGTTATGCACCCAGGCTTCAGAAAGAGGACGAAGATGCCCATATGGCCCATCGCAGCGACCGTTTCTTATGTTATACCCCCGGCCTGGACTCTTATATACAGCATGTGGTGGCCGCAGCTTATAGGCCAAAAAAGTGGTGATAGGTTCCCTTTTAATGTGGGACTGAAAAGAGGAGTTACAAAAAAAATAAATATATATAATATATATGTATGAGATTTTTGGAATACTCATAGGCTTTGGGACTGTTTTCTCAGTTTTATTAACATGGATTTGCTTAAAACTAAAACAAAAACCGCACCAAAAACACCCTGTGTGAACATAGCTTTAGGATATATGCCCACGCTCAGGACTCGCTGCATCCTGGATACAGCGAGTCCTGACCTGCGGGGCCGCAAGTCTCCTCCGCTGGAGACCACAGCTGCTTGTACCCACGATCAGGGTTCGGTGCGCTGCGGTCTGTCGCTTGTGATCTCCCTACGGAGGACGCAGGCAAATCCGCAGCAAACAATTGACATGCTGGGGTCTGGAAAGCCACACTGCAGGTCAGTGTTTGCCGTGGAAAAAACAAGCACAGTGGGCACGGGAATTCTAGAAATCCATCCACTGTGCTTTTACTGTACATCAAAACGTTTTGGACGCAACAAAAACACGCTACATACAAAATGCTGCAAACGCTGACCGTGGGCACGCAGCCTTAGGCTATGTGCGCACGTTGCGTACAGTCACTGCAGAAATTTCTGCAGCGATCTGAAGAGCACATGTGCGCTTTAAATCGCTGCAGAAATGTCCGTAGTGAAAAAAAAAACAAAACGATTCCATGCGCTCTGCCTGCAGCTCCTGCCATAGACAGAGCAGGAGCTGCCGGCAAAGCGCACGGAAGAAATGACATGTCACTTCTTAGAACGCAGCGCTTCGGCAGTAGCCGAAGCGCTGTGCTCTAAAACGCCACGTGCGCACGGCCCCTGCACAATCTCCATAGACTGTGCAGGGGACGCAGGACGCATGCAGTTACGCTGCGCTACAAAGCGTAACTGCATGAATTACGCACATGTGCGCACATAGCCTTAGGCTATGTTCACACAGAGCGTTTTTGCTCAGGTTTTTTTTTTTGCAGCAAAACCTCAGATTTTGCAAGGAAACAAACTGCGGTCTTGTCACTTTTTTTTTTTTTTTTGCCTTTGTTTTGCACTTCCTTGTTTTGTATGGCGAACAAATTGTGGTAAAAAACACTGAAAGAATTGCCATGCTCATTCTGTAAAAAAAAAAAAAAAAAGCAAAAAAACCAGTGTTTTGTGTGTATGAGATTTGAGGAATTCCAAAGGCTTTGCTGGGACTGTGAAGGCAGTGTTTTATTAGCATAGATTTGCATAAAACCAAGGCAAAAACCATGCAAAAAAAACAGCAAAAATGTCCTGTGTGAACATGGCCTTACAGCTCTTGGAGAAAAAGGAGTAAAACAAAAGAGCAACAACGAAATGTACAGACTGATGTAAACATGGACTCCGCAGTTGTATCCATAGGGTCAGATTTAGCTGCACACTTTACTACATGATTGGTCTTTAGTATCTTCTTGAAATATTTGGATAGGGGTTTTTTGTTTGTTTTTTTTCTAATCTAATGTATAAGCCGAGCCTCAAGCCTCATTTATCCCGTTAAGAAAGGTGAAATGCAGTTTTCAGAAGTTTCAGAATTTCTTCTGGTTTGGAGAAGCTGTCAAAATATGAGGGTTTTTTTACCCCAGTATTTGTAGCCAAAACCAGGAGTGGGTGATAAATACAGCAGTGGTGCCGTGTTTCTATGATACTTTTCCTCTGATTTTACCGCTCCTGGTTTTGGCTGCAAATACTGAGGTAAAAAAAACAAAATAACAAAAAAAAACCCTCACCAAATACTGAGGTAAAAAAAACCCTCACCAAATACTGAGGTAAAAAAAACCCTCACCAAATACTTAGGTAAAAAAAACCCTCACCAAATACTGAGGTAAAAAAAAAAACGCCCTCACCAAATACTGAGGTAAAAAAAAACCCTCACCAAATACTGAGGTAAAAAAAACCCTCACCAAATACTGAGGTAAAAAAAACCCTCACCAAATACTGAGGTAAAAAAAAACAAAACTCAGCAAATACTGAGGTAAAAAAAACCAAAACTCAGCAAATACTGAGGTAAAAAAAAACCCTCAACTCCCATACAAGCAAAAATAGCAAATGCCTGAACCCAATTATGGAAAGATTTATAAGGCTTACGCTTGTCTAAATCATGGTCTACCTTGTCATGCTTTCTCTCCCCTCTAATCGGGAAATCCTGTGTTGAAGGAAGGAGAGAAAAAATGTCCAAATATTCCCTGTTCCAAATCTTCTTTCACAGAAATGGGTAGATGGAACCCAAGGGGAGAAACCTCGCAGACAAGCGCCTCCTTAAAAGAAATGTCTGACACAGCAGCCGCCCGGCTATCAGCATGATCCGCAACCACCCGCCCCTCCACGGTTAACCACTGATTTATCGGTGAGGCCAAAAGCTTCAGAAACAGATTTTTGCCACCACCGATTTAACTGATTCAAAAGACAAGTCCTGACCACCCTGTAAATAATTGGGAGGGGTCTCACCCTGCCAGTCCGACTGGTGCAGCTGGGAAGATGACACTCTGATGGAAGGAGGAATAGGATCCCTCGCTGGCTGAGCCTGTGATCCCTGTATCCTGGGACCGCATGGGAGCTCCTCCTCAGAAGAGTTGTCAGATGAGGTCCAGACCTGACAGGCATCCTCATGTGATGGGTAAGATGACAGGGGCACTGAGGGCACCCCCTCAGCGCAAAGGTCCAGGAAGCAAACAAGGTCCCACCGGGGCACCGGTAAGAAAGCTGCCCCTCACCCCCGCCAATAAGTCCATTGGAGCCAAAGAACCATATTGGCTCCGGCCTGCTTCCCCGAAAAATAGCTCACCCGAGCAGCTCCTCCGGTCCTCGCAGCTGAAGGTCCCGTGTCGTGTCTGCGGATCGCTTCCTGGAGGGGCGGGATTCAGCGACGTCCTGCAGGCCCGCGCTGCTCTCTGACAAGACCGAGACTCCACACAAAGGCTTCTGTTTCTTTCTTGACCCAGCTTGGTGAGTAGCGCTACCTCTCCTCATCCTGGGCGCAGGCGACGAAGAGTACTTGGGGTTAGGCCGGGGGCGGAACCGTAAAGAATGGCCTACCGGTACATGCGGGGTCGCATCCACGCCAGTGACTGGTCCAGCAGAAGTCCCAGCACAGTTAACAGGAGCGCAGGTACCACAGGAGCGCAGCTGTTCCTCACTGCCCTCCTGACTAGCCTTCACCAAAACTTCAGAAATCACACCATCCATGCTTTAGAAATGTCAGAGGTCAAACTGAGCCTCTGACAGGAATGCAGTCTTAGGCTGCTTTCACACATCCGGATTTTTGCTCTGCGGCACAATACGGCGTTCTGCAGAAAAACCGCAACCGGCTTTTGTAATGCCGATTGCGTTTTTTTTTTGCATAGACTTACATTAGTGCCGTATTGTGCCGCAGGGGCTTGCGTTCGGTCCGGTTTTTGCCGCATGCGGCAGATTTAGCCGATGCGGCGGCCGGATCGAACGTTCCCTGCAACGTTTTTTGCTCCGGCAAAAAACACCGCATCGCGCCGCATCCGGCCGCTGCGGTGCATTTTTCAATGCATCCCTATGGAGGCCGGATGCGGCGCGATGCGGAAAAAACCGCATCCGGTCGTCGCATGCGGTTTTTTCCACTGCGCATGCTCAGTAGCATGCCGCAACCGGAAAAAACCGGACCGGCCGCATGTAAAAACTTATGCAAAGGATGCGGTGTTTTCGCCGCATCCGTTGCATAGTTTTCACAGTCGGATTGAGCCGCACGGCTCAAACCGGATGTGTGAAAGTAGCCTTATATATAACCCACATTCTCCGCCAGAAACACAACTGACCAATAGCCTTTAACAACAACCAGAATGACCTTTTGATTGGCTGTCCGCCAGCCAATCACACGCAAACCAGGTAAACTGCTTTATCTGCCTAGAAACGCAGATGCTCATAAAAGAAAACTCACTGACTTCCAACCAAAGAGCCTGTGTTTGTGTTGCCATGTTATCCCTGCTCTGCGCTCAGGGGGCATTACAGGAGTGGGGCATTACAGGAGTGGGGCATTACAGGAGTGGGGCATTACAGGAGTGGGGCATTACAGGAGTGGGGCATTACAGGAGTGGGGCATTACAGGAGTGGGGCATTACAGGAGTGGGGCATTACAGGAGTGGGGCATTACAGGAGTGGGGCATTACAGGAGTGGGGCATTAAGAGGGAAAGTATAATAGAAACACGGGCACCACTGCTGTATTTATCACCCACTCCTGGCTTTGGCTGCAAATCCTGAGGTAAAAAACTCACCAAATACTCAACCTGTGCACAAGGCCTTTACAGAAATCTGCCCACTGCTTCTTTTATAGGCCACGTGCACACAGTGAGTATTTGGAGGGTTTTTTACCTGCGTATTTGTCACCCAAAACCAGGAGTGGGTGATAAATACAGCAGTGGTGCCCGTGTTTCTATTATACTTTTCATCTGATTGTTCCACTCCTGGTTTTGGCTACAAATCCTGAGGTAAAAAACTCACCAAGTACTCAGTGTGCACGTGGCCTTACACAGTGGTCAGACTGTGTGTGGTATTTAGTATTAACAATTAGAGGTTGTGCACACACAACTCATTCCAGGAAAGGTGCAGTCCTTAGGCTACATGCGCACGCTGCGTTTTTCTGCTGCGTTTTTTGGCTGCAGTTTTGTCAGAACTTTCTGACATTTGACTTCCCAGCAAAGTCTATGAGAAGTCAGATTTGCTGCGCGCACATTGCAGTTTGTCAGCGTTTTATTTGTCAAAAGTTTGTGACAAAAAAAATGCAGCATGTTCATTCTTCCTGCGTTTTTGTCAACATTTGTCGCAAAAGCGCGTATTGTGAAAAACGCACCTACAATTACAAGCATTTTTTGTGACATTTCCAGGCTCTCTGACAAGGTGCGCTTTTGGCTGCAGTTCGTGAACACAAAAAGATGCAGCGTGGGCATGTAGCCTAAAGGGGGCTTTACACTGCAGCGACATCGCTGGTGAAAGCACCTGTCGTTTGTGCGTCACGGGCAAATCGCTGTCCATGGCGCACAACATCGTTAGGAGCCGTCACACGGACTTACCTGTCTAGCGACGTCGCTGTGGCTGGCGAACCGCCTCCTTTCTAAGGGGGCAGTTCATGCGGCGTCACTAAGCGGCCGCCCAATGGAAGCAGAGGGGCGAAGATGAGCGGCCGGAACATCCCACCCACCTCCTTCCTTCCTCATTGTGGCCGCAGGTGAGCTGTTGTTCGTCGTTCCCGAGGTGTCACACGTAGCGATGTGTGCTACCTCGGGAACGACAAACATCCTGCGTCCTCAACAATCATCGGCGATTTTTTTTTTTTTTTTTTTTTTTTTTTTTTTTTTTTAAAATGAACGATGGACGATTTGGTGAGTATTTTCCATCGTTAAAGGGAACCTGTCAGCAGAAATTTCCCCTAAAACCTAAAAGATTCCCCCTCTGCAGCTCCTGGGCTGCATTCTAGAAAGGTCCCTGTTATTATTGTGCCCCCTTTCTGACCAAAAAAAAGAGTTTATAAAGTGGTACCTTTTTGGCTTTGGATTCTGTAAATGTGACACGGGGGCGGGCTGCCTGATGGCCGTTAGTCTGCCTCCTGCCGCTTTAGGCCGTCCCCCATCGCTCCTTTCCATACTTGTGGATGCCGCCCAGTGCTCCAGAGGTCCCTGCGCATGCCCAGTGCTCATCTCTCGTGGATGAGCACTGTGCCCAGTGTTACCGCTGGTGACGTGCGCGCAGGCTTTAGATTATGGGCGGTGCTGTGATGTTTATTACCAAGCAACCGCCCATAATCGCGGGACCGCGCTTTCACCCTCGGCGTCCTTCGTTCTGCGCAAGCGCGGTGCTGCTGACCCCACGTCACCTCCTATCTATTTCCTGCCTCAGGGCAAGATGGGAAGGAGGTGACGTGGGGTCAGCAGCACCACGCTTGCGCAGAACGAAGGACGCCGAGGGTGAAAGCGCGGTCCCGCGATTATGGGCGGTTGCTTGGTAATAAACATCACAGCACCACCCATAATCTAAAGCCTGCGCGCACGTCACCAGCGGTGACACTGGGCACAGTGCTCATCCACGAGAGATGAGCACTGGGCATGCGCAGGGACCTCTGGAACACTGGGCGGCATCCACAAGTATGGAAAGGAGCGATGGGGGACGGCCTAAAGCGGCAGGAGGCAGACTAACGGCCATCAGGCAGCCCGCCCCCGTGTCACATTTACAGAATCCGAAGCCAAAAAGGTACCACTTTATAAACTCTTTTTTTTGGTCAGAAAGGGGGCACAATAATAACAGGGACCTTTCTAGAATGCAGCCCAGGAGCTGCAGAGGGGGAATCTGTTAGGTTTTAGGGGAAATTTCTGCTGACAGGTTCCCTTTAACGGCCGCTCGTTGGTGTCACACGCAACAACGTCGCTAATGATGACGGATTTGCGTCACGGAATCCGTGACCCCGGCGATATATCGTTAGATACGTCGCTGCGTGTAACGGGGCCTTTAGGCTAGTTTCACACTTGCGTTGTGTGGCATCCATCGCATTGCGTTGTGTGACGGATGTAACGGATGCGTTGCATATAGTGGCACAACTGATGCAACGGATGCTGCAAAACAACGGAATCCGTTGTAGCTGTTTTTTCAACAATTACTAAACGGAGCATGCGCAGTTGTGTAAAAACGGATGGGTCACAGGAATCCGTCAAATGACAGATTCCGCCACCATAGGCTTCCATTATAAAAATGACGGACGCCGATGGAATCCAGCACATTGCGGGTTTTTTTGACGCTCAGGGAACCGCAGAAAAACGTTACATGCTGCGTTCTTTCCGGCCGGCAAGTGCAACGCAGGACCATCAGTCGCATTGCGTCGTCCATACAAGTCTATGGGAAGCAGCGGAATCCGTTATCGGATTCCGCTAGTTTCCAAAACGGTGGATTGCGACTGAAGGGAAAAAAACGCAAGTGTGAAACTAGCCTAACACAGTTATACAAATCCACCCGCCTTATATTGGCCGCCATGCTTTTCCCACACACAGTACCAAAAAAAGTCTTGCATGTCAACAAAAATCCAGAGGAAATAATTCCTTACTAGAGTTACTGATTTCTGTACTTCTCATTATAACTGATCACTTATTAACTTCACATCCAGCTTAGAAATGCATCATCCCGTTGTCTTCGGATGTGTTCACACAACCATGATGTGTATTTTTCAGGCTGGTAAACTATTTAAAAATTAAATAAAAATGTGGACTTTGCTGCTGCTTTTAATCTGATGTTAATGTAGTTTATGAAGATAGATATAATATAGGGTATAACAACAATATGATGATTTTTTTTTTTTGTCATGTTTCCGCAACAACAAAAAAGCTAGCAAAAAAGAACTGTCTGGACTATTCTGTTAATGCCAGCTATAGCTTACCTATACTGGTCTGTAGAGGTGTTGTGATCCATCCAGACTTACTGGTGCTTGTTGTGCATTGTGGTGTTCACTCATGTTGTCTTTGTTGCTTTCCTGCTCTTGCTTTTCTCCTTAGTCTTTTACTGTTTGTTCCGGTTTATTTTGCAGTGTCTGAGTTTTGGTTTTTATCCTGTCTTTAATCTGTGTTTCCATCACACTCCTGCCCCTTCCTTCCCTGGGGTGGTAACAGATTATATCTGGTTAGGAGAACAGTAAGGCACATGACTCCAGCGTCTCCACCTGCAGGGGTCCCCAACTCCAGTCCTCAAGGGCCACCAACAGTGCATGTTTTCAGCGTCTTAGGTGATAATTTAATCATTTGCACAGATGATGATTCCAACACTCATGCAATGCTAAGGAAATCCTGAAAACTGTTGGTGGCCCTTGAGGACTGGAGTTGGGTAACCCAGATCCGGAGGTTAGGGATACCTTAGGGTCACCTGCAAACTGAAGAAAGGATGTGCAGTGCTCTTTTGCTCCATATATTGTTTTATATCCATCCGTTGTTGAAGCTGGTAACAGCTGACCGGTGGACCTCCACTGATCCGATCTTGATGACCTATAAGCATTAGGGATCAAGATCATAGTAGTGAACAATCCCTTTTAAAGGGAACCTGTCAGCAGAAATTTCCCCTAAAACCTAACAGATTCCCCCTCTGCAGCTCCTGGGCTGCATTCTAGAAAGGTCCCTGTTATTATTCTGACCAAAAAAAAGAGTTTATAAAGTGGTATCTTTTTAGCTTCGGATTCTATAAATGTGACACGGGGGCGGGCTGCCTGATGGCCGTTATTCTGCCCCCTGGTCCTGTATGCCGCCCCCATCGCTGATTTCCATACTTGTGGACGCCGCCCACTGCTCCAGCCAACCCCGCGCATGCCCAGTGCCCATCTCTCGTGGATGAGCACTGTGCCCAGTGTCACCGCTGGTGACGTGCGCGCAGGGTTTAGATTATGGGCGGTGCTGTGATGTTTATTACCAAGCAACCGCCCATAATCGCGGGACCGCGCTTTCCCCCTCGGCGTCCTTCATTCTGCGCAAGCGTGCTACTGCTGACCCCACGTCACCTCCTTCCCATCTATTTCCTGCCTCAGGGCAAGATGGGAAGGAGGTGACGTGAGGTCAGCAGCAGCGCGCTTGCGCAGAACGAAGCAGGCCGAGGGGGAAATCGCGGTCCCGCGATTATGGGCGGTTGCTTGGTAATAAACATCACAGCACCGCCCATAATCTAAACCCTGTGCGCACGTCACCAGCGGTGACACTGGGCACAGTGCTCATCCACGAGAGATGGGCACTGGGCATGCGCGGGGATGGCTGGAGCAGTGGGCGGCGTCCACAAGTATGGAAATCAGCGATGGGGGCGGCATACAGGACCAGGGGGCAGAATAACGGCCATCAGGCAGCCCGCCCCCGTGTCACATTTATAGAATCCGAAGCCAAAAAGGTACCACTTTATAAACTCTGTTTTTTGGTCAGAAAGGGGGCACAGTAATAACGGGGACCTTTATAGAATGCAGCCCAGGAGCTGCAGAGGGGGAATCTGTTAGGTTTTAGGGGAAATTTCTGCTGACAGGTTCCCTTTAAAGGGAAATTGTTGCCTACTCACCTTTTTGGGGTGGTCTGGTCCGATGGGCGTCCCTGGAGTTGACCCGGCGCCTCCTCTTTTCTTGCAATCGCCATCTTCCCTGCTCCATGTGGATAACACGTCGTACATCATCCACATGGAGTCACCATTATCCTCCTGCGCATGCATGGGGAAAGGTCAAAGAACACCCTCGCATGTGCACTACAATATATTAAGGATAGAGTGAAGTGCGGATGCCCAGGAGCGCAACGGCGGACACTGTGTGGATGACTTAGGCAACTTTCACACATCCGGTTTTTGCTCTGCGGCACAATACGGCGCTCTGCAGAAAAAACGCAACCGTTTTTTCTGCCGCCGGTTGCGTTTTTTTTTTTTTTGCAAAGACTTACATTAGTGCCGTATTGTGCCGCATGGGCTTGCGTTTGGTCCGGTTTTTGCCGCATGCGGCAGATTTTTATTCGATGCCGCGGCCGGATGGAACGTTGCCTGCAACGTTTTCTGCTCCGGCAAAAAAAAAGTATCGCGCCGCATCCGGCCGCTGCGGCGCATTTTTCAATGCATGCCTATGGACGCTGGATGCGGCGCGATGCGGAAAAAACGCATCCGGCCGCCGCATGCGGTTTCTTCCACTGCGCATGTTCAGTTGCCTGCCGGAACCGGAAAAAACTGGACGGGCCGCATGTAAAAACTTATGCAAAGGATGCGGTGTTTTCGCCGCATCCGTTGCATAAGTTTCACAGCCGGATTGAGCCGCACTGCTCAAACCGGATGTGTGAAAGTAGCCTTAGCACGTGTCATCCACTCAATGCCAGGGAAGACAGTGATTGCAGAAACGAAGGGGCGCCGGACCAAGACCAGTGACTCCCATCAGACTGGACTTCCTGTAGGTGACAGATTCCCCTTAAATTAGATATGCATTTGCATAGTCCTACATTGCCCTAAGGCATTGGAGGAACCCCACAATACAGAGTTTTGAGAGTTAATGTTGTGTTTTCGTTGTCCTTTTGTATTTTTTTTATTTTATTTTTTTTTATTAATTTTTGTGTCAGTGACATCAGAATAAGTCGAGAACCTTCACCTCCTCTGAAAATGTCAGTCTGCTGTTATTGGAAATAGCAGCGAGGTTTTGGTATTTTAAGATTTGATTGAAATTAATCTTCTGCCCCTAAAATGTCACCTAATATTTCTCACATGCGGCACGAGGACAGAAATCTGGAAGTGACTTTTAAAGTGGAGTGATTTCCAATTATTGAAGGCGGGTGTTTTGTTCAGGAGAATCTAAGATCTGTCTGGAAAATAATGACTCTAAAAATATTCTGTAGTTCTCTCTAGATTGTCCAAAATAAAAACTACGTAAAATGCGACTTGGTCTATAATCCATAGCTTCATATGTAATAGCGCAGGTCCGGTGCGACACGACACATGAATGAGTGTGGGGAACAGATAAAAAGTAATAAACTGACCAAAAGAAAAACTGAGCCCAAGTTCTAGACCTTACTAAAATATCAGAGATTAACAAAAATATTGGGACACATCCTACCCCATCGCTCCCAGTGTATAACCTCCAGCTCCTCGACTCGCCCCAGTGTATAATTTGTGGCTCCCCACCATGCCGTCTGCCTTTACTAGCATATGACAGAATGGCCTGTGGTAACGATCTCACTGATACCAGCGTGGTCATGTAAGGGTTCGTGCCAACGTTCCGGAGTGCCATTATTCTGTGTCTTCTCTTCCGGAGACACTAGCGCCATGGGTGGGAGAACGCACTGTCTGTGCACACCGGGGTATCAAGTACGTCCATTACACTTCTTTTCCTAAACTTCCCCCGATGAGTGATATTATTGAGAAGTGGAAGGAACTGCAGCAACTCAGCCATGAATTGGAGACCACGTAACGTTACAGAGCGGGAGCAGAGTGCTGAAGAGCAGAGGACAGAAAAGTCACCAAAGCTCTGCTGACTCCATAACTGCAGAGTCCAAACCTCCTCTGTAACATCAGCACAAACACTGCACCCCCACCGGGAGCTTCATGGCCAAGGAGCAGCTGTAGCAGCCTTACATTACAAAGCGCAATGCCAAGCGTCTGGAGTTGTGTAAAGCCACCACCACTGGTCTTCTGGTGGAGACTTGTTTTATGTCATGACGGATCAGACTGCTCGATCTGGCGTCTGATGGACAAGTTTGGGTTTGAATGTGAGGAGAACATTACCTGCCTGACCACATTGTGCCCACTGTACAATTTGGTGGAGGAGATAATACTATGCGAGTGTTGTCAGGGGTCGCCCCACTCCCCTTAGTTCTAATGACGGGAAATCTTAATACTTCAGCACTAAACATTTTGGACAGTTGTAGTGTCCAGCTTTTGTGGGAACAGTTTGGTAAGGATTTGATTGTGCACAAGATCTGTAAAGACATTATTGGGGGAAGAAAATGCCCACTCATACGTAGCCCTGATCTCAACCCCCATAGAGAAGCTATGATACGAAGAAGAACGGAGACAGCAAGCTCGGACGTCTGCTGCAACAGTAGGATCTGATCTTACAAAATTCTCTTCTGGACAAAGGTGCAAAAATTCCCACACCCCTCAAAAACCCAGAAGAGCGTTCTATGCATATTTTTCTGATTCAGTATATGGTGTCCTAGGCAGGTGCTTTGATGCTTTGGCCCCCTTTACACACAGCTCTCGTCTTGTATATAGTTTAGGGAAAGCTTTTAGGTCTGCAGGGGCTAATTGAGAATCGGGGCACTTGCCGTACTTTAAACTATTTTAGTAATTTTACTTACAGTTGGCTCATTTATGGATTTGAGACTGGACAACCCCTTTAATTATGCAGACATAGACCTATAGACCCTTCTATTACCACATATTTAGCAGGTTACTCTGCTTTGTTTTGCAAAGCGGAAAAAAATGTCAGGCCATCGGTAGATGTCCACCAGGAGACCGTCGCCCATATTTTACTTTTAGCCTTTGTGTTAAAGGGAACCTGTCACCAGATTTGGCGAATATAAGCTGTGGCCACCACCAGTGGGCTCTTATATACAGCATTCTAACATGCTGTATATAAGAGCCCAGGCCACTGTGTAGAACGTAAAAAAAAGCACTTAAAACAGTCTGTACTGTGCAGACTGGTTGGATGGGTTATTCCGTTCTCCAGTACCGGCGCCTCCTCTTTCGGCCATCTTTGTCCTCCTTTTGCTGAAGCCGGGGTGCATGACGCGTCCTACGTCATGCACACGCGCCGGCATTGAGGTCCTGGGAAGGTGCACTACAATTCTTTAATCTGTCCTGCTCAGAGCAGATCAAAGTGCGCCTGCGCAGGATCTCAATGCCGGCTAGTGTGGATAACGTAGGACGTATCATGCACCCCGGCTTCAGAAGGAGGACAAAGATGGCCAAATAAGGAGGCGCCGCACCCGGAGAACTGAGACCCCCATTTCACCAGTCTGCACCGAACCGACCTTTAGGTGAGTATTACAAAGTCACTTTTACGTTTTACACAGTGGCCTGGGCTCTTATACACAGTATGTTAGAATGCTGTATATAAGAGCCCATTGGTGGTGGCCGCAGCTTATAGTCACCAAATCTGGTGATAGATCCCTTTTTTAAATAGATCATTTCTGGGAACATGTAACCTTGAGCTCCCTTTTCTTTTCCCTTAACTCCTTATAGCTCCAGTTTTCTGCTGTAAAACTAGCAGAACTTCACAGTGATCTGAAAATACAAGAGAAGGACGAGCTGAACTGGAAAAAGCTGAAGGCAGAAGGATTAGACGACGATGGAGAGAAAGAGGCCAAACTCCGACGATCTCTGAATGGTACGGATTTCCTTTTTTTCTAAACCTGTGTATCTAAACCTGTGTCTTTGAGTGGATTACAATCACTTTTCAGTACTGTAGGCCACTCAGACATCTGCCCCCCTTCACCTCCTAATAAAGAACCTGCAGCTGCATCTCCCTCCTCCCTGCCTAGCAGCCTAGTGTTTACTGCAGCTGTCTGTGATTGGTTGAGAAGTAAAAATAAATAATTGAAAAAAATGTTGCAGTCCCCCATATATTGATACCCAGCGCAGGTAAGGCAGACGGCTACAGGCTGCAGCCCACAGCCGTGCACTTACCTTGGCTGTGTATCAAAATATGAGGGACCGCATGCGTCTTTAATTAAATAGATAATTAAACCGGCGTGCCGAGAGGTGCTGTAATTTGTATTTTCTTTTTACAAAGAAAATAAATTCTGTGACCAATATTTGGATAATTAAAGAACAAGTCAACTGATTTTTTTTTTTTTTTTTTTTAGCTTATTGCATTAGTGCACAATTTATGATTACAGTTTGGTCTGCTGCTGCTTTGCCCCTCCTCCATGCTTTACACTACAGGGAATATGGTGAGGCCAAACAGCTTCATTAAAGGGATTATTCCCAAAATAACAAGTTATTCCTATTCATACTAGAGGGGATAATTTTCTGATCACTGGAGTCAGATGGCTGGGATCACCAGAGATTCTAGGATCGGGGTTCTGCAGAGTTGCACATGCTCAATCTTTTGCTCCTTTCATTGTCTATGGGACTACTGGAAAAAGTCCAGAGCAGTGCTCTGCTATATTTTGCAGCTCCAATTACAATGAAGGGAGCAGAGGTCCACCTCCATTTTATATTCAAGTTACAGGTGCATCTCAATAAATTAGAATATCAACAAAGTTTTATTTCAGTAATTCAATACAAAAAGGGAAACTCATATATTATATAGAGTCATTACACACAGAGGGATCTATTCCTATATATTATATAGAGCCATTACACACAGAGGGATCTATTTCACGTGTTTATTTCTGTTAATGTTCTTTAAGACTTACAGCCAATGAATACCCGAAAGTCATCTCAGAAAATTAGAATAATTACCACAAAACACCTGCAAAAGTATTTGAAGTGGTCCCTTAGTCTGGTTCAGTAGGCTACACAATCATGGGGACGACTGCTGACTTGACAGATGTTTAGAAGGCAGTCATTGACACATTCCACAAGGAGGGTAAGCCACAAAAGTTCATTGCTAAAGAAACGGTTCAGAGTGCTGTATCCAAGCATATTAATGGAAAGTTGAGTGGAAGGAAAAAGTGTGGTAGAAAAAGGTGGACAAGCAATCAGGATAACCACAGCCTTGATAGGATTTTTAAGAAAAGGAGTCTTACCTGGGCCAAGGAGAAAAAGAACTGGACTGTTCTCGGTGGTCCAAGGTGTTGTTTTCAGATGAAAGTAAATTTTGCATTTCATTTGGAAATCGCGGTCCCAGAGTCTGGAGGAAGAGTGGAGAGGCCACAATCCAAGCTGCTGAGGTCTAGTGTGAAGTTTCCACAATCAGTGATGGTTTGAGGAGCCATGTCATCTGCTGGTGCAGCTCCACTGTGTTTTATCAAGACCAAAGTCAGCAGCCCCGACCGAGTATTGAGGCCTTTACTGTACTGTTTTCAGTAGGCGCTAACCTTTCTCAGTGTAACATAATTTTTTCAGTTGGTCTTATATAATTTTCTAATTTTCTGAGATAATGACTTTTGGGTTTTAACCCCTTCACCCCCGGCCACTAAAACACCCTAATGACCGGGCCATTTTTTGCAATTCTGACCAGTGTCACTTTGACAGGTTATAACTCTGGAACGCTTCAACGGATCCTGGCGATTCTGACATTGTTTTTTCGTGACATATTGTACTTCATGTCAGTTGTAAATTTAGGACGATACTTTTTGCGTTTATTTGTGAAAATTTAGGAAATTGTGCGAAAAGTTGGAAAATTTCGCAATTTTCAAACTTTCAAAATTTATGCCCATAAATCTGAGAGATACGTCACACAAAATAGTTACTAAATAACATTTCCCACTTGTCTACTTTACATCAGCGCAATTTTCGAAAGAATTTTTTTTTTCGTTAGGAAGTTAGAAGGGGTCAAAGTTCATCAGCAATTTCTAATTTTTCCAACAAAATTTACAAAATATTTTTTTTAGGGACCACATCACATTTGAAGTGACTTTGTGAGACCTGGGTGACAGAAAATACCCAAACGTGACCCCATTCTAAAAACTGCACCCCTCACACTGCTCAAAACCACATCCAAGAAGTTTATTAACCCTTTAGGTGCTTCACAGGAACCAAAGCAATGTGGAAGGAAAAAATGAAAATTTTACTTTTTAACACAAAAATGTTACTTTAGCCATAAAATTTTCATTTTTACAAGGGAGAAAAGAGAAAGTGCACCCTACAATTTATTGTGCATTTTCTCCTGAGTACGCTGATACCCCATATGGGGTAAAAATCAATTGTTTGGGTGCACGGCAGAGGTCGAAAGGCAAGGAGCGCCATTTGAATTTTTGAACGCAAAATTAGCTGCACTCATTAGCGGACGCCATGTCAGGTTTGAAGACCCCCTGAGGTGCCTAAACAATGGAGCTCCCCCACAACTGACCCCATTTTGGAAACTAGAGCCCTCAAATAATTTTTCTAGATGTTTGGTGAGCACTTTGAACACCTGGGGGCTTCACAGAAGTTTATAACGTTGAGCTGTGAAAAGAATTTTTTTTTTTTTTACCACAAAACTGTTGCTTCAACTAGGTAGCTTTTTTTTCCACAAGGGTATCAGGAAAAAATACATCATGAAATTTATAGTGCATTTTTTTCCTGAGTACGACGATACCTCATATGTGGTGGAAAGTAATTGTTTGGGCGCATGGCGGGGCTCAGAAGAGAAGGAGCACCATTTGACAGCAAAATTTGTTTGAATCATTAGTGGATACCATGTCACGTTTGGAGACCCCCTGAGGTGCCTAAACAGTGGAGCTCCCCCACAAGTGACCCCATTTTGGAAACTAGACCCCTCAAGGAGTTTATCTATATGTTTAGTGAGCCCCAAGGGGCTCCACAGAAGTTGATAATGTTGAGCCATGAATACAATTTTCTTTTGTTTTACCACAGAACTGTTACTTGAACCAGGTAGCTTTTTTTTTCACAAGGGTATCAGGAAAAAATGCACCATAAAACGTATTGTGCAATTTCTCCTGAGTACGCAGATGCCTCACATGTGGTGGAAAGTAATTGTTTGGGCGCATGGCGAGGCTCAGAAGAGAAGGGCACCATTTGACAGCAAAATTGGTTGGAATCATTAGCGGACGCCATGTCACGTTTTTAGACCCCCCCCCCCCCCCTCCCTATGGTGCCTAAACAGTGGAGCTCCCCCACAAATTACCCCATTTTGGAACTAGACCCCTCAAGGAATTTATCTAGATGTTTAGTGAGCCCCTTGTACCCCCAGGGGCTCCACTGAAAGTTGATAACGTTGAACCGTGAAAATTATTTTTTTTTTAAATTTTTTGCAGCAACAAGGTAGCTTTTTTTTTTTTTTTTTTTTTTTTCTTTTTACAACGGTATCAGGAAAAAATGCACCATAAAACGTATTGTGCAATTTTTCCCGAGTACGCAGATGCATCATATGTGGTGGAAATCAATTGTTTGGGCGCATGGCGGGGCTCAGAAGACAAGGAAGGCCATTTGACTTTTCAAACGCACAGGCGCAGTGCACTGATCGGCCGCTGCAGGAGGCACGGTCGGATGAGATACAAAAAGCGCTGGGGATACGGAAAAAAAAAAAAAGACACGCCAAAAATTGAGCAGGGATGCTGATCCGCGCTCATCTGGACGCACAGATGCGATACTTTTTTTTTTCCGTATCCCCAACGCTTTTTGTATCGCATCAGTCCGTGCGTCCTGCCGAGCGCTGATCAGGGATGCACATAACGGATCGGCATCCCTGCTCAATTTTTGGCGTGACTTTTTTTTCCGTATCCCCGATGCTTTTTGTCATGCCAAAAATTGAGCAGGGATGCCGATCCGTTATGTGCATCCCTAATCAGCGCTCGGCGGGACGCACGGACGCATGAGGTGTAAAAATGGACAGGGGATAGAGGAAAAAAAAAAGAAGAAAAAAAAAAGTTATACTCACAGTACCCAGAGGATTAGCAGGAGGAACAGCTTTAGGCTATGTGCGCACGTTGCGTACAGTTCACTGCAGAAATTTCTGCAGCGATCTGAAGAGCACATGTGCGCTTTAAATCGCTGCAGAAATGTCCGTAGTGAAGCCGATTCCATGCGCTCTGCCTGCAGCTCCTGCCATAGACAGAGCAGGAGCTGCCGGCAAAGCGCACGGAAGAAGTGACATGTCACTTCTTAGAACGCAGCGCTTCGGCAATAGCCGAAGCGCTGCGCTCTAAAACGCCACGTGTGCACGGCCCCTGCACAATCTCCATAGACTGTGCAGGGGACGCAGGACGCATGCAGTTACGCTGCGCTACAAAGCGCAGCGTAACTGCATGTATTTGCGCAACGTGCGCACATAGCCTTACAGGAGCAGCAGGCAGGAAGTTGGACAGCTCAGCAGAAGACCCAGGAAGAAGGAACCAGCGATGGAGGCAGATGTGATCGGCCGGTGAAGACAGGTAAGAGGACGTCGGGGGGGTGAGCAGAGGGGGAGGGGGAGGTGGAGAGCAGAGGGGGAGGGGGAGAGCAGAGGAGGAGGGAGATACCGGAGGAGCTGCAGAATAGAGATCACGGGGGAGGCCGGCAAATTGGGATGTCGGGGGGGGCAGATTGGGATGTCGGGGGGGGGGCAGATTGGGATGTCGGGGGGGGGGGCAGATTGGGATGTGGGGGGGGCAGATTGGGATGTCGGGGGGGGGGCAGATTGGGATGTGGGGGGGGCAGATTGGGATGTCGGGGGGGGGGGGGGCAGATTGGGATGTCGGGGGGGGGGGGGCAGATTGGGATGTCGGGGGGGGGGGCAGATTGGGATGTCGGGGGGGGGGCAGATTGGGATGTCGGGGGGGGGGCAGATTGGGATGTCGGGGGGGGGGGGCAGATTGGGATGTCGGGGGGGGGGCAGATTGGGATGTCGGGGGGGGGGGCAGATTGGGATGTCGGGGGGGGGGGCAGATTGGGATGTCGGGGGGGGGGGGGCAGATTGGGATGTCGGGGGGGGGGGGGGCAGATCGCAGGGGGGCACGGGCAGGGGTCATTACGGGAGCGCACAGGGCTTCCCCCCCCCCCCCCCCCCCCCCGACATCCCAATCTGCGCGCAGGGGCTGCAAGGTGAGCACAATACTCACCGCTCCTGCTCCGTGACAGCAGCGGTGGCGTGGTACCACTAGTACCAGCCAGTGCTGCACGCTGCAGACATGTTGGGGGAGGGTCCCCAGACCAGCACATGCCTGGGGAGGGCGGCCACCAGCAAATCAAACCGCCCCACTGCACACTGATTTGAGCGATTGCGCGTCATAGCACGATCGCTCCAATCAGTGCTGCAGGGGCTGGGGGCGGCATGTTTGAGATCCACCTATGATCTGCTGTACCTGCTACGGCATCTCATAGCCGGATCTCACAGTATCGCACTATTTCCGGCATTATTTTTACCGAAATCAGTGCGAAAGATGTGGTTGGCGGTTCAGATTTGAACAGCCAATCACATCGATCGTCGATGGGGGGTGGCGGTGCCACCCCCCCTGGGGTGAAGCAAAGGTCCCCTGCTGTAAGAAACAGCAGGGGACATCATTTGAAAGCCGTTGCTATGGCCACGGCAATCAAATTAACTTTAGGCAGTAAAATTACGTCCCTGGCCGTTAAGGCACGTTAAAATAGAACGTAATTTTACTGCCCGCGGTCGTGAAGGGGTTAATTGGCTGTAAGACCTAATCATCAACATTAACATAAATAAACACTAGAAATAGATCCCTCTGTGTGTAATGACTCTATATAATATATAGGAATAGATCCCTCTGTGTGTAATGACTATATAATATATAGGAATAGATCCCTCTGTGTGTAATGACTATATAATATATAGGAATAGATCCCTCTGTGTGTAATGACTCTATATAATGTTTCCTTTTTCTTTGTCGCTCCATTGGGAGACCCAGACAATTGGGTGTATAGCTCATGCCTCCGGAGGCCACACAAAGTATTACACTAAAAGTGTAAAGCCCCTCCCCTTCTACCTATACACCCCCCGTGCATCACGGGTTCCTCAGTTTACATGCTTTGTGCGAAGGAGGTCAGACATCCACGCATTAGCTCCACAGCTTGGTCAGCAGCAGCTGCTGACTATGTCGGATGGAAGAAAAGAGGGCCCATAACAGGGCCCCCAGCATGCTCCCTTCTCACCCCACTCTTGTCGGCGGTGTTGTTAAGGTTGAGGTACCCATTGCGGGTACGGAGGCTGGAGCCCACATGCTGTTTTCCTTCCCCATCCCTTGATGGGCTCTGGGGAAGTGGGATCCTAATTCGGTCTCCAGACACTGAGACCGTGCTCCATCCACAGCACCTGGGGTATCTGCTGGACAAGGAGCCGAGTATCGTCAGGGACACTGCTGCTTTGAGGTACTCTGTGTCCCCGTGGGGACCGCGCACAGAATCACTCCAGCATTGCTGGGTGTGTTAGTGCACCGGGGACCGCGGCGCTGACCGCGTTTGTGTCATCACACACTACAGCGTGCTGGTGTGCTTGGTTTACTAGAGACTATCGCCTGACCGCGCGCTGCCATTGCAACACGGCAGCGCGCCTGGGATTGTTTGTACGCCGAGGACTTCCGCGCAGACCGAGCTTATACGCCGGCCGCGCTTATAACTTGAGTCCCCGGCTTTTCAGGCCTAGTCTCGGTCTTTTCCCGCCCCCAGGCCTGTCAGTCAGGGGAAGGGAGAGATGTTGTGCAGAACGTCAGCACTGAGGGCTGGAGCGTGCTTTGCATACTCCACCCCCCTCACTGTGCACAGTGGGGCACCAGACTCCCGCACTTTTTCGGGCACGCCCACGGCCTCCTCCTCTCCTCAGGACGCCGGCAGCCATTCCTGTCAGCTCTTCCGACGCTGGAGAGGGGAGACAAGCTCTGGGAGACCCAGGCAGCGTTTCTGGTGACCACACAACCGCTTGAGCGGTCGGTAAGCAGCACTTATGGTGCTGGCCCCACTAGTGCAGTAGTGTACATATAGATTATATCCTTATATGCTATACTTTACACTGTATGGTGCACGATTGATTTTTGGCTATATACCCTCCGGGATTGCTCAGAGGACACAACAGCATGTCGTCCACAAGAAGCAATGGTGCCAAAGCACAGATTTACTATGCTGCCTGCGCTGCATGTACGGCTATACTACCGGCAGGTTCCACTGACCCTCATTGTGTGCAATGCTCGGCCCCTGTGGCACTTGCTCAGCCGGAGCCTCTGCGAAGGGGGGCCCAGGGGGAACCACCAGCTAACACTGTCCATGTGACGGGGACAGAGTTTGCAGTTTTTACTGATAGACTTTCTGAGACTATGGCTAAGATATTAGAAGCTTTGCAGTCCAGACCGGTATCTCAGACCATGGGCACTGTGGAATCACTGCTCCATGGTCCACCTCAGTTGGAGCAACAATGTCCTCCCGGGGTGTCTCATAGGTCCCAGGGTGAGGTCTCTGACACGGACCGCAGTCCCAGACCACCTAAGCGAGCTCGCTGCGAAACTCCCTCGACATCATCACATTGTTCACGGTCTCAGCAGGACTCTCTGTATGATGAAGCGGAGGTAGCTGATCAGGATTCTGATCCTGAGGCCGCCCTCAACCTAGATACACCTGATGGGGACGTCATAGTGAATGATCTTATCGCGTCCATCAATCAAATGTTGGATATTTCTCCCTCAGGTCCTCCAGTGGAGGAGTCAGTTTCTCAGCAGGAGAAATTCCGTTTTAGGTTTCCCAAGCGTACCACGAGTATGTTTCTGGACCACTCTGACTTCAGAGACGCAGTCCAGAAACACCGAGCTTGTCCTGATAAGCGTTTTTCCAAGCGCCTTAAGGATACACGTTATCCATTTCCCCCTGACGTGGTCAAGGGCTGGACTCAGTGTCCCAAGGTGGATCCCCCAATCTCCAGACTGGCGGCTAGATCCATAGTCGCAGTGGAAGATGGGGCTTCCCTCAAGGATGCTACTGACAGGCAGATGGAGCTCTGGTTGAAATCCATCTTTGAAGCCATCGGCGCATCTTTTGCCCCAGCATTTGCAGCAGTATGGGCACTCCAAGCTATCTCAGCGGGTCAAGCGCAGATTGACGCAATCACACGTACGTCTGCGCCGCAAGTGGCGTCCATAACCACTCAGACGACGGCATTTGCGTCCTACGCTATTAATGCCATCCTGGACTCTGCGAGCCGTACGGCGGTTGCAGCCGACAATTCGGTGGCAATACGCAGGGCATTGTGGCTACGGGAATGGAAGGCAGATTCGGCTTCCAAAAAGTGCTTAACCAGTTTGCCATTTTCTGGTGACCGTTTGTTTGGTGAGCAATTGGATGAAATAATCAAGCAATCCAAGGGAAAGGATACATCCTTACCCCAGGCCAAACCAAACATACCCCAACAGAGGAGGGGACAGTCGAGGTTTCGGTCCTTTCGGGGCGCGGGCAGGTCCCAATTCTCCTCGTCCAAAAGGCCTCAGAAGGATCAGACAAAATCCGATTCATGGCGGTCTAAGTCACGTCCTAAAAAGACCGCTGGAGGTGCCGCTACCAAAGCGGCCTCCTCATGACTTTCAGTCTCCTCACACCGCATCCTCGGTCGGTGGCAGGCTCTCCCGCTTTTGCGACACCTGGCTGCCACAGGTAAAAGACCGTTGGGTGAGAGACATTCTGTCTCACGGTTACAGGATAGAGTTCAGCTCTCGTCCTCCGACTCGATTCTTCAGAACATCTCCGCCTCCCGAGCGAGCCGATGCTCTTCTGCAGGCGGTGGACACTCTAAAGGCGGAAGGAGTGGTGATCCCGGTTCCTCTTCAGCAACAGGGTCACGGTTTTTACTCAAACCTGTTTGTGGTTCCAAAGAAAGACGGGTCCTTCCGTCCTGTCCTGGACCTAAAACTGCTCAACAAACACGTAAAGACCAGGCGGTTCCGGATGGAATCCCTTCGCTCGGTCATCGCCTCAATGTCCCAGGGAGACTTCCTTGCATCGGTCGATATCAAAGATGCGTATCTTCACGTACCGATTGCTCCAGAGCATCAGCGCTTCCTGCGTTTCGCCATAGCAGACGAACACCTTCAGTTCGTGGCACTGCCGTTCGGCCTGGCGACAGCCCCACGGGTTTTCACCAAGGTCATGGCTACAGTAGTGGCGGTCCTTCACTCTCAGGGACACTCGGTGATTCCTTACTTAGACGATCTCCTAGTCAAGGCACCCTCTCAAGAGGCATGCCAACACAGCCTCAATGCTACTCTAGAGACTCTCCAGAGTTTCGGTTGGATCATCAATTTTCCAAAGTCAAATCTGACTCCGGCCCAATCACTGACATATCTTGGCATGGAGTTTTATACTCTCTCAGCGATTAGTGAAGCTTCCGCTGAACAAACAGCGTTCACTGCAGACAGGGGTGCAATCTCTCCTTCTAGGTCAGTCACACCCCCTGAGACGCCTCATGCACTTCCTAGGGAAGATGGTAGCAGCAATGGAGGCAGTTCCTTTTGCGCAGTTTCATCTGCGCCCACTTCAATGGGACATTCTCCGCAAATGGGACAGGAAGTCGACGTCCCTCGACAGGAACGTCTCCCTCTCCCAAGCAGCCAAAGCTTCCCTTCGGTGGTGGCTTCTTCCCACTTCATTGTCGAAGGGGAAATCCTTCCTACCCCCATCCTGGGCGGTGGTCACGACGGACGCGAGTCTGTCAGGGTGGGGAGCAGTCTTTCTCCACCACAGGGCTCAGGGTACGTGGACTCAGCAGGAGTCCTCCCTTCAGATCAATGTTCTGGAGATCAGGGCAGTGTATCTTGCCCTAAAAGCGTTCCAGCAGTGGCTGGAAGGCAAGCAGATCTGAATTCAGTCGGACAACTCCACAGCGGTGGCTTACATCAACCACCAAGGCGGCACACGCAGTCGTCAGGCTTTCCAGGAAGTTCAGCGGATTCTGATGTGGGTGGAAGCCACGGCCTCCACCATATCTGCAGTTCACATCCCGGGCGTAGAAAACTGGGAAGCAGATTTTCTCAGTCGCCAGGGCATGGACGCAGGGGAATGGTCTCTTCACCCGGACGTGTTTCAGGAGATCTGTTGCCGCTGGGGGATGCCGGACGTCGACCTAATGGCGTCCCGGCACAACAACAAGGTCACGGCATTCATGGCACGATCTCACGATCACAGAGCTCTGGCGGCAGACGCCTTAGTTCAAGATTGGTCGCAGTTTCAACTCCCTTATGTGTTCCCACCTCTGGCACTCTTGCCCAGAGTGATACGCAAGATCAGGTCAGACTGCCGCCACGCCATTCTCGTCGCTCCAGACTGGCCAAGGAGGTCGTGGTACCCGGATCTGTGGCATCTCACGGTGGGCCAACCGTGGGCACTGCCAGACCGTCCAGACTTGCTGTCTCAAGGGCCGTTTTTCCATCTGAATTCTGCGGCCCTCAACCTGACTGTGTGGCCATTGAGTCCTGGATCCTAGCGTCTTCAGGGTTGTCTCAAGAGGTCATTGCCACTATGAGACAGGCCAGGAAACCAACGTCTGCCAAGATCTACCACAGGACGTGGAAGATATTCCTTTCTTGGTGCTCTGATCAGGGATTTTCTCCCTGGCCATTTGCATTGCCCACGTTTCTTTCCTTTCTTCAATCAGGATTGGAAAAAGGTTTGTCGCTCGGCTCCCTTAAGGGACAAGTCTCAGCGCTCTCTGTGTTCTTTCAGAAGCGTCTTGCCAGGCTTTCTCAGGTACGCACGTTCCTGCAAGGGGTTTGTCACATTGTTCCTCCTTACAGGCGGCCGTTAGAACCCTGGGATCTGAACAGGGTTCTGCTGGCCCTTCAGAAGGCACCCTTTGAACCTTTGAAAGATATTTCTCTTTCTCGCCTTTCGCAGAAAGTGGTCTTCCTAGTAGCAGTCACCTCACTGCGGAGAGTGTCTGAGCTAGCAGCGCTGTCATGCAAAGCCCCTTTCCTGGTGTTTCACCAGGACAAGGTGGTGCTGCGCCCGGTTCCGGAATTCCTTCCTAAGGTGGTATCCACCTTTCATCTCAATCAGGATATCTCCTTGCCTTCTTTTTGTCCTCATCCAGTTCATCAATGTGAAAGGGATTTGCATTTGTTAGATCTGGTGAGAGCACTCAGAATCTACATTTCCCGTACGGCGCCTCTGCGCCGCTCGGATGCACTCTTTGTCCTTGTCGCTGGTCAGCGTAAGGGGTTACAGGCTTCCAAATCCACCCTGGCTCGGTGGATCAAGGAACCAATTCTTGAAGCCTACCGTTCTTCTGGGCTTCCGGTTCCCTCAGGGCTAAAGGCCCATTCTACCAGAGCCGTCGGTGCGTCCTGGGCTTTACGACACCAGGCGACGGCTCAGCAGGTGTGCCAGGCGGCTACCTGGTCGAGCCTGCACACTTTCACCAAACACTATCAGGTGCATGCCTATGCTTCGGCGGATGCCAGCCTAGGTAGACGAGTCCTTCAGGCGGCGGTTGCCCACCTGTAGGAACGGGCCGTTTTACGGCTCTATTATGAGGTATTATTTTACCCACCCAGGGACGTCCCAATTGTCTGGGTCTCCCAATGGAGCGACAAAGAAGAAGGGAATTTTGTTTACTTACCGTAAATTCCTTTTCTTCTAGCTCCAATTGGGAGACCCAGCACCCGCCCTGTTGTTTTTTCGTGTACACATGTTGTTCATGTTGAATGGTTTCAGTTCTCCGAGATTCTTCGGATTGAAGTTACTTTAAACCAATTTATTTGCTTTCCTCCTTCTTGCTTTTGCACTAAAACTGAGGAACCCGTGATGCACGGGGGGTGTATAGGCAGAAGGGGAGGGGCTTTACACTTTTAGTGTAATACTTTGTGTGGCCTCCGGAGGCATGAGCCATACACCCAATTGTCTGGGTCTCCCAATTGGAGCTAGAAGAAAAGGAATTTACGGTAAGTAAACAAAATTCCCTTCTTTGTATTGAATTACTGAAATAAATTAACTTTTTGATTATTCTAATTTATTGAGATGCACCTGTAAGTCTACTGCAATTTGTTTTCTCGTTCCAGGAAACTGTTTTGGGGATCACTTGGGTTTTAAGCGGCTGAACCCTATATGGATAGGAAATCTCTTGCTATCCCTTTTTTAGAGAAGGACCTTTTATATGTATAAATAATGCAGAATCTGACCTATTTTTGTCTTGCATATTTTTTTGTTTTTTTGTTTCCCCTGCTATTCTGTTCTGGGATCCAAAAAAAAAAAGCCCCAACATTGCGTCACCGATTTATATTTGTCTTTCAGTAATATTGGCCAAGTTCGGACTGGATGGGAAAAAGCAAACGCAGACAGAAGAGAATAATTATATTAAGGACGGCACAGAGAACGATGTGTTAAATGATCCTCGCTTAGAAAAGCTGTGGAACAAGGTGAGGCCGGAAGGTAGAAGGGAACCTCCATAAGTGACCGGTCATGCGGACATGGGGCCTTCTACATTATGTTATAGGCGCCCTTTTATTTTAATTTTTTTTTTTTTTTTTTATAGTTCAGCTTTTTTGTAATTTCTGCCTTATTCCTTTTTTTAAAAAAATCTATTTTATATAATCACCTGGTGTGTTTTTTTTTTGTTTGTTTGGTTTTTTTTTTTACAGGGTTTGTGGTGATTTTTGCATAATTTTTTTTGTTTTTATGCAAATTCTGCAACATTTTGGCAGAACATGCAAATGTTTTGCAAAATATTATTTATATATTAGTTTAAGGTTGAATACAAAGCTTAAGGAACTTTTTTTTTTTTTTAAAATATTAAAATTCATGAACCACATGCACAATCTTGAGGGATTTGGTGCAAAAAAACCCAAAACCCTGTCAATGTATACCTTTTTAGTTTAAAAATAACGACATGATAAACCTGGCACATGGTTTCTTGCCTTGAGGCAGTATCTTTTACAGCACAAAATGAACATATTATCTGGTGTTATGGAATAGGTTCAGTATAATTTGCAATTTTTATTTCTAATTACTTGATAACGGAACTTTAGGTAGTCCAGTCGGTGGAGTGACTAAGTGGCGGTTGGTGTTGCTGATGTATGTAAAGCGCTGTGGAATAAGATGGCGCTATGCACATTTTTTTTTTTTTTTTGACCTTTGTCGTCTAGCGGGCAGACGGACTCGATGACCTTGGGCTTCCAGCGGTTGGACGGATGCGATGACCTTGGGCGTCTAGCGGGTGGAGGGACTCAATGGCTGACAGCTTCCTCTGAATGTGTGCATAGTGTCTCAATGTTTTGTCTATTTTGGTTTTTATTCCTAGGCTAAGACTTCCGGGAAATTTTCAGATGAGGAACTGGATAACCTGTGGCGGGAGTTCCTCCATCATAAGGAGAAGACCAATGAGTACAATATATTGCTTGACACTGTAAGCAGGACTGAAGGTAGGGTCCTTGGGCTCTCAACTTGTTTAGGATTTTAAGAAAAAAAGTCTTGAGAGCCCCAATATGGCGTGTCTTGCACTTGAATGTATAACAGCCATTGCCTGTCCCGTGATATTTTTATGAGGGTTTGTACACTTCAATTATAATAGCGCTTCTTCAGACTTAGAAAGGAGATTTTTGATTGGTCAAAAATGGCATGCCATCGTTTTTACCTATTTCTTTTACTGTCCAGCCATTGCATATATGGCAAATTTTCCACTTTTCTAATGGAAGGCATATGAGACTACACCCATTTGACAAATAAAACTTCTTGGTATATGGTTTTCCAATTTGTATTGTTTCAGTAATTCTAAAATAAAAAGGCAGCTTTGAAAATAGTAGGTGGTCGTAAGAGGCCAGTAATGGTCCTGTTGACTCACCCTCCATTGTCTTCACTAGCTTGTATTCATCAGTCCCTGACTGGTGTATGCGTATTTCACCACATATTATAGATGATAAAAGTTCTGTGCAGCTCGTAAGATGAATCACTCTTAATAATAAGACGTCTTAGATCATCATATTCTTCTGATTTTTTTTTTTCTACGTGGTTAATATGCCACGTTGTCACCTACTTGCTACATCACATATATTGTATCTTCACTCACGGAAACATAGAAAAGCTGACTGTTTGCGGCATGGTAGACCGCAAATTTTGGGCCAGCGGCGCCTCCATACCCTCTGAACTGAGCTGCCAATCATCAGGAGCGCATTGCCCCCCAGCAAGCAGGTAGTCAAGAGTCAGGGGAGCAGTGTGCTCCTGAAGATAGAAATGTCGCTCTAGGTATGGGGGAGTACCAGGCGAAATGGAAGGGAAACCTTGCATCTAGGGAAGGGGGGGATGGTGACCCCCTGACCAAACCTTCCACTGGCCCCTGAGGTCCCTCACCACTTTAGATAGTTTCTACATCTATGAGCCAAGCAGGATACCTGACCCTACAGCTGGGCCATAGATAAGGAAACAGGTGGGATGAGCTATTAGTCAAACCCACTAAACACGACACAAGGTGCATATGTATGTGGAAAACTGCATGAACTACTTTTTCTCCAGATGCCTTCGGAAGAACAGTAGATAGAGAGAGAGATAGATATATCTATCTATCTATCTATCTATCTACTGTTTTACCCAACTTTTTAGGCTCCAAGATACCCTCCCTTTGTCTTCAAAAACAGTGGAGATGTATACTAGAACTATACATACATACATACATACATACATACATACATACATACATACATACATACATACATACATACATACATACATCTCTGAATTTAATCTTCAGGAATTGTCGCACAGACTATACAGTCTATGCATGAATCTAGGCATCCAAAAAAGAAAAAACAATCCAGCGATGAAAGCCTTAGACATGTAATAAAACTTCTACGTTTTACTGGTTATAATATCAAGACTTCATCAAGGTACCATGATTAAGGCTATGTGCCAAAACTACACAAGACTACAGTTTCTTTAGTGTGGATATGATCATACTTCATGGAATCTTTTAACGATATCCAATAAATACTTTATTCTATAACTTATCTTTCCAAAACTGGATCATTTTTCCTTCTTAGATGTAACAGTTGTGCCCGCATCCTCCACCAAATTGGAAGAAACTAGATTCCGTCTTAGGATTCCACATTCAACCCTATAATGCCACAGGGATGTTGGTTTTTTTTTTTTTTTTTGTTTTTTACAAATATCGCTGACAGTCATTGCTGTTATGATCCGGTAACTGCGGAAGATTACAAAAAACTCCCATAAGTGAAAAAACACCAAGAAACAGGAGTAGTTGGAATCTGAGCTGAACTCAATCCCCTGACTATCAGACAACACTAGAAGTAGCTGTGGAGCGTTCCTAAAAACCTAGATACCATGTCACAGCCTGCCTGAGAAACTAGCTACGCCTCACAAAAAGAAATGAGGAAATCTACCTTGCCTCAGAGCAGTCCTCAAAAGAGTAGGTAGCCCCCCCACATATAAAGATTACGGTGATATAGAAAAACACAATACTCAGATAGGAAAAATAAATGAGCAAAGGCGAGGCCCAACTAACTTCATACAAAGCACAGGAAAGTAACTTATTGTGGTCAGTATAAAATCCCTATAGAAAAATACCAAATTCCTTATAGTAAAAAAGGCCCTTGAGATCACACAACCTCACACCCACTATATCAGGTACTCCTGTTAATAATGGGAGAACAAAATACCAAAAGAACACAAAATACAGAAAAGCAAGTAATCAAATCAGACAGGGATTAAAATCCCTTTTCCTGCAGGAGAGCTAGCACAGGGGAAACCCCTGTGCTCACAACACAATAGAAACAAAATTTAACCTGCAAGAAAACAGATACACAGTAAAACATGGAAAAACACCCTAAGGTGTAAACCAGAAAGCAAGGCAAAAACTGAAATTTATCTGCAAGAAGTCTTGCTCAGAGATGGAGGGAAGGACAAAGCTCCAGGCCAGGAACAGAGACCGGGAATATATAATTATAACCGGCATCAGCCAGACAGTGTTCTCCTATATAGACCAGACTTGTCTGCAATAGGACTTCCCCAATTCCCAATCAACAGACACCTGTCTGAGTCAATGGCTCAGATTTAGCTCCACTACCATTCCTGGCCACCAGAGGGAGCTTCAGAACAGCACCCACACAGACGACGTTCGCAACACATGGCGGTGTCAGGATCTGTGGAGACTACAGATTCTGGCACACTGCCTGCTAACTTTCGAGGCCTGTGATCAGCGCAGTGTGACGACCCACAGACTTGTAGTGTATAGGAAGGCTAGCAAGAGTTAATCTCTGCTGGGCTGCTTATTAGTCTCCTTTTGATCATATGCTGTGGGGGAGCCAGTCACATTCCTCCTATATATGTTGGTTGTACCCTTCTGTTAATGCCAGCTATAGCTTCCCTATACTGGTCTGGTATAGTGTTGTGATCCAGACTTACTGGTAGTTTTAGCACTGTGCTGTGAGCGTTTGGGGTGTCTTTTTGTTACTGCCTTTCTCATCTTACTTTTCTCTTTTTAGTTTCTTACTGTTTTGTTCCTGTGAGTTTGCATTTTGGTTTTCCCTGTTTGTCTCTATTTGTATTGCCATCGCACTCCTGTCCCTTCCTTCCCTGAGGAGGGGGTAACAGTTTAGTTCTTTTCATGAGCATAGTAAGGCATGGGACTTTGGCGTCTCCACCATCAGTGGTAATCTAGAAGTTAGGGATAGCCTAAGGTCCCCTGGCGTGTGGGACAGTATATGAGCCCCTGTCCCTTACTATCCTGCAGTCATATTGTGACACATAATTATGAAGATACTACTCCTGAGCTTTATCATTTATACCTTGTGATGACTGTGATCACTGGATAAGTCCTCTATTGGTTTGTTACAGTGTTTCAGGAAACCCTACTGCATTATGTCAACTCATTGAGGTATTACACTGCCAGGAAAAACCTAGGGCTCTTTTTACCATCTCTAAGGGGCACTTTGCACACTGCGACATCGCAGGTGCGATGTCGGTGGGGTCAAATTGAAAGTGACGCACATCCGGCATCGCATGCGACATCGCAGTGTGTAAAGCCTGGATGATACGATTAACGAGCGCAAAAGCGTCGTAATCGTATCATCGGTACAGCGTCGGCGTAATCCATAATTACGCTGACGCGATGGTCCGATGTTGTTCCTCGCTCCTGCGGCAGCACACATCGCTGTGTGTGAAGCCGCAGGAGCGAGGAACATCTCCTACCGGCGTCACCGCAGCTTCCGTAGGATATGCGGAAGGAAGGAGGTGGGCAGGATGTTTACATCCTGCTCATCTCCGCCCCTCCGCTCCGATTGGCCGCCTGCCGTGTGACGTCGCAGTGACGCCGCACGACCCGCCCCCTTAACAAGGAGGCGGGTCGCCGGCCACAGGGACGTCGCACGGCAGGTGAGTGTGTGTGTGAAGCTGGCGTAGCGATAACTTTCGCTACGCCAGCTATCACCACATATCGCTGCTGCGACGGGGGCGGCGACTATCGCACTCGGCATCGCAGCATTGGCCTGCGATGTCGTAGTGTGCAAAGCCCGCCTGAATGATCGCTGAAAAGTTGTGAGCAGCAAACGCTGAAGCCCCTTGAGCCCGCTCTAATCTATTTGCAGTTTCATCCATAACCTCTATTGATGCAGACAACCTCTGTGATTCCTGCAGAATATACCATCTAATTAATCTTCTTTCTCTGTCCATGTTCTCAGATTGAAAGATTGCATTAAAATACAATTACAATCATCAGGTTGAGCGTGTACGTGTCAGAGTGGCTTTTGTTTGTAGAGGTAAAGCATTGGACAGCATTGGAGATTTGTCAGCGGACACCATTAAAGGCCGGATACGAAGCTTTTCGTAGAAAGATCAGAAATATTGTGCCAGAGGCGGTCGGTGCAGACTAAGAATAAGTGTAGTGTTTTCCTTGATCTTTGCGGGAGGATTCCGGTAAATAATACTTGCCCTTTTCCGGGTGAGGTGCAGGTGACGATGACTAAGTAAAGGTCTTAAAGGGTTTTGTCTAAGCCGCTGGCAAATGACTCTCCGAAAACTAATCCACAACCTTAACTGACATTTGTTTTGTAGCCAAGCGGACATTTAGTAGCAACACGAGACGTCAAGTCAATCTCCGCGGTCCCGATCTTGTATTAGTGATTATTTATTATTTTTTTTCTTTTTATCACCAGATGTTAGTTTCAGGCTCCACAGCATCTTTTTTGGTATAATTGTGTCACCCCATGGCTATGGGGTACTCTATCCCGGGCCATATATATATACGGGGAACAGTTCACTGGGTGGCCATTGCCCGTTTCCGTGACCCTGGGGGTCGCTTTAAAAGGGGAATTATTTGCAGGGGATTGTTCAAGAAAGCTTGTTGTGACGCCACTTGTGGGTTGCGGTTATGGAGATAGAACCACCGCTGCACAGTCTCTCCACTGGGAAAAAAAGGGAGCCAGCACGATCTGAAATTGGCATGCATCATATAAAAAGTGAAAATTCACAGATTTATTCCAACTGTAATAAAAAAAAAAAAAAAAAAAGAGATTTTTAGCAAATAATTGATCAATTTTTTGAGCCACCCCTGCCAACGTCACGGCACATCTCAATAGGGGGGTCCTACTCTATATTCTGTATTTCATGTGCCATGCGGCCTCCTAGATAAAGTTAAAAGCAGAACCATAATGGAGCACACATACCTGTAACCTGTATATAGCCGCTTCCATGTTGCAAAAAGGCAATTGTGAAATTGTCTCTCCACTGGGGCTGATGTGATGGGAGCCTGGATGTTGGGCCCTCGGCAAGTAAGGCCGGGGTCCCAGGGGGTAGGTGATGGAGTTAGGCGCGGGAATAAGGTAGGCCACACAAAGGGTTGCTGTGTAACTGGTTCTCTTTACTCAGTGGATTGTAACTGGTACCCGAAGGAAGGCTGGTGTTCACCTCTGGTTGCCTTAGTCCCAGTGCTGAGTTGATGACCTGGTGGATTATTTCCCCTGCACCTTTCTCAAGTTGGTGGGTCCCCATGGTGTGGAGCGTCTGGGGGGTCCCCTCCTGTTTGTCAGTCTCTGGTCCGTACGGCGGCAGTGTGAATCCTGTAGGGTCGGTATTCCGTTCCGGTCCCTGGTTCTCCCGTTACTGCTGGTGCCCCCAGACTTCTAAGGTCAGTGAGGTCCTGGATGGTTCCCTCACTGTGCAGATTTTATCAGGTCTGCCTGGAGCGTTTTCCTGACCTAGGGCTCTGTACCCCGTCGGTCCTATGGTTCCGGGAGTACTTTGCCGTACTCCACCAGCAACCACACACCTGGGCCCTCAGGTCACCGTCACACTCCCGTGTCAATGCAGTTACGTCCGTTCTCTCTCACTTCCACTTACTAACTAACTGTCCGTCCCCTCCCACCTGGTTGTCGTCTAGTGCAGAGGTCCCCAACTCCAGTCCTCAAGGCCCACCAACAGTGCAGGTTTTTGGGATTTCCTTAGTATTGCACAGGTGTTAATGTAATTACCTGCCCAGGTGCTGGTTCCAACAGCAGTGCAATGCTAAGGAAATCCTGAAAACATGCACTGTTGGTGGGCCTTGAGGACTGGAGTTGGGGAACCCTGGTCTAGTGGACTGGATCGGCTCCACCCCTGGGTGGCCATCCATTGGGTCCACTTGAGTCCGTCACCAGTCTGTGAATGGGGAAAACTGGGATTTCTTTGTCGCTCCATTGGGAGACCCAGACAATTGGGTGTATAGCTTCTGCCTCCGGAGGCCACACAAAGTATTACACTTTAAAAAGTGTAACCCCTCACCTCTGCCTATACACCCTCCCGTGCATCACGGGCTCCTCAGTTTTATGCTTTGTGTTGAAGGAGGCAGAAGCTATACACCCACATTCACTCAAGCTCCCATTTTAGTCAGCAGCAGCTGCTGATTGTATCGGATGGAAGAAAAGAGGGCCCTCACAGGGCCCCCGGCATGCTCCCTTCTCACCCCACTAAGTCGGCGGTGCTGTTAAGGTTGAGGTACCCATTGCGGGTACAAAGGCTGGAGCCACATGCCGTTTGTCCTTCCCCATCCCTTAGAGGCTCTGGGAGAAGTGGGATCCTAACCGGTCACCATTCACTGGGACTGGGCTCCCTCCGCAGTCCCTGGGGGAATCTGACGGACAGGAGACTGAGTATCATCAGGGACAGGCCCTGCATCTATAAGGTACTCTGTGTCCCCTTGGGGACGGTGCATGGAGCGCCTGTGTTAGACGCTGCAGCGGCTGCTGTTTTTTTGTGACAACCGGGACTACCGCGCCTGTTTGCCGGCCGCGTTATTAAATTTAGTCCCCGGCTTCTGCGGCCTAGTACCATAACTCCCGCCCCCGGGCCTGCCAGTCAGGGGTAAGGGCGGGACGGTCGACTGGACGTCGGCAGTGAGGGCTGGAGCATACTTAGGTGTTCTCCTCCCCCCTCACTGAGCACTGTGGGGCACCAGATTCCCGCACTTTATTAGTCACGCCCACGGCTCCCTCCTCCCCTGAGAACTCTGGCAGCCATATTTACAATCACTTCTGCCGGTGGAGGATTTCAGAACGAGCTCTACAGCTCTGGGAGCAGGGAATCTGGTGGACACACAACCGCTTTGGGCGGTCGGTAAGCCACACCGGTTACCCGGTGCTGGCCCCCCTTGGGTGCCGAAGTATAATATATAAATATATATATATATATATATTATATATATATATATATATATATATATATATTATATATATATATATATATTTATTATATTATATTATATTATATATTAATATTTTTTATATATATATATATATATATATATATATATATATATATATATATATATATTATATAATATATATATATATATATATATATATATATATTATATAATATATATATATGATATAATATATATATATATTATATATATATATACACACATTTTCTCTGTTCGGCCGCATTGTTTTGCTTTTGGCTATATACCCTCAGTGATCACTCTCAGAGGAGACTACAGCATGTCGTCCGCAAAGAGCAAGGGTGCCAAGGCACAGGCTTATTTTGCAACCTGTACCTCTTGTGCGGCTATGTTACCTGCAGGTTCCACCTACCCTCACTGGCCTCGGGCACTGGTGGGACCCTCGGCTCAGGTAGAACCGCCGGCTTCCACTGTCCAGGTGGCAGGGACAGAGTTTGCAGTTTTGGCTGAGAAACTCTCTGAGTCGCTTTCACAATCCATGGCTCAGTCTATGGACAGATGGTCTGCTAAGATACTAGAAGCCTTGCAGTCCAGATCGGTCACACAGGCCCCGGGCACTGTGAGTTCATCGCCCCCAGGCCCCTCTCGGTCGGTGCAGCAGAGTGCTCCTGGGGTGACACCTAGGTCCCACGGGGAGGACTCCGACACGGACCGCAGTCCCAGACCGGCTAAGCGGGCTCGCTGGGAACCTTCCCCGGCTTCACCACGCTGTTCGGGGTCGCAGCATGAGGACTCTCTGGAGGATGAGGCGGAGGTCGCAGCTCAGGGCTCTGATCCTGACGTTGCTCTCAATCTTGATACGCCTGAAGGGGACGCCATAGTAAATGACCTTATAGCGTCCATCAACCAGGTGCTAGATCTTTCTCCCCCAACTCCACCTATAGAGGAGTCGGCTTCACAGCAGGAGAAACACCAGTTTAGGTTTCCCAAACTTACACGGAGTGCGTTTTTCGATCACTCTAACTTCAGAGATGCTGTCCAGAAGCACAGAGCATTTCCGGACAAGCGCTTTACTAAGCGCCTTAATGACACACGTTACCCCTTCCCCCCTGACGTAGTTAAGGGTTGGGCTCAGTGTCCCAAGGTGGATCCTCCAGTCTCTAGACTGGCGGCTAGATCCGTAGTATCAGTGGCAGATGGTTCATCGCTCAAGGATGCCACTGACAGGCAAATAGAGCTCCTGATGAAATCCATCTATGAAGCCATAGGCGCGTCTTTTGCTCCGGCCTTTGCAGCCGTGTGGGCACTCCAAGCTATCTCAGCTTGTCTGTCTCAGATTAATGCAGTCACACGTACCTCTGCTCCGCAAGTTGTGTCTTTGACTTCTCAGGCATCGGCCTTTTCGTCCTACGCCATGAACGCCGTCCTGGACTCAGCGAGCCGTACAGCGGTAGCGTCCGCCAATTCGGTGGCAGTCCGCAGGGCCATGTGGCTACGCGAATGGAAGGCAGACTCTGCTTCCAAGAAGTTCTTAACCGGTTTCCCATTTTCTGGCGACCGTTTGTTTGGCGAGCAATTGGATGAAATTATTAAACAATCCAAGGGTAAGGACTCGTCCTTACCCCAGTCCAAACCAAACAAACCTCAGCAACGAAAAATTCAATCGAGGTTTCGGTCCTTTCGGCCCTCAGCCAGGTCCCAATCCTCCACGTCCAACAGGTCAGAGAAGGGCCAGAGGAACTCTTCTGCATGGCGGTCTAAGTCACGTCCTCCAAAGACCGCCGGAGGAACCGCCTCCAAGGCGGCCTCCTCATGACTTTCGGCCTCCCCAAACCGCATCCTCGGTCGGTGGCAGGCTCTCCCGCTTTTGCGACGCCTGGTGGCCACATGTCCAAGACCGATGGGTGAGAGACATTCTGTCGCACGGTTACAGGATAGAGCTCAGCTCTCGTCCTCCGACTCGTTTCTTCAGAACATCTCCGCCCCCCGAGCGAGCCGATGCACTTTTTCAGGCGGTGAACACTCTGAAGGCAGAAGGAGTTGTGATTCCCGTTCCCATTCAAGAACGTGGTCGCGGTCTTTACTCCAACTTGTTCGTGGTGCCAAAAAAGGACGGATCATTCCGCCCCGTTCTGGACCTCAAACTGCTCAACAGACACGTGAGAACCAGACGGTTCCGGATGGAATCTCTCCGTTCTGTCATCGCCTCGATGTCCCAAGGAGACTTCCTAGCCTCAATCGACATCAGGGATGCTTATCTCCATGTGCCGATTGCACCAGAGCATCAACGCATCCTGCGTTTCGCCATCGGGGACGAACACCTTCAGTTTGTGGCACTGCCTTTCGGCCTGGCGACAGCCCCACGGGTCTTCACCAAGATCATGGCATCCGTGGTGGCGGTCCTACACTCTCAGGGCCACTCGGTGATCCCTTACTTAGACGATCTCCTAGTCAAGGCACCCTCCCGGGTGGCATGTCAACACAGCCTGACCATTGCTCTGGAGACTCTCCAGAGGTTCGGGTGGATCATCAATTTCCCAAAGTCAAAATTGACACCGACCCAATCACTGACTTACCTCGGGATGGAGTTTTCATACACTCTCAGCGATAGTGAAGCTTCCGCTGGACAAACAGCGTTCGCTGCAGACAGGGGTGCACTCTCTCCTTCGGACCCAGTCACACCCCTTGAGGCGCCTCATGCACTTCCTAGGGAAGATGGTGGCAGCAATGGAGGCAGTTCCCTTTGCGCAGTTTCATCTGCGTCCACTTCAATGGGACATTCTCCGCAAATGGGACAGGAGGTCGACGTCCCTAGACAGGAACGTCTCTCTTTCACTGGCAGCCAAAACCTCTCTTCAGTGGTGGCTTCTTCCCACTTCCTTGTCGAAGGGAAAATCATTCCTGCCCCCATCCTGGGCTGTGGTCACGACGGACGCGAGTCTGTCAGGGTGGGGAGCGGTCTTCCTCCACCACAGGGCTCAGGGAAACTGGACTCCGACAGAGTTCTCCCTTCAGATCAATGTTCTGGTGATAAGGGCAGTGTATCTAGCCCTAAAGGCGTTCCATCGGTGGTTGGAGGGCAGACAGATCCGCATACAGTCGGACAACGCCACGGCGGTCGCGTACATCAACCACCAGGGACACGCACACGCAGTCGTCAGGCCTTCCAAGAAGTTCGGCGGATTCTGCTGTGGGCGGAAGCCACAGCCTCCACCATCTCCGCAGTTCACATCCCGGGCGTAGAAAACTGGGAAGCAGACTTTCTCAGTCGCCAGGGCATGGACGCAGGGGAATGGTCTCTTCACCCGGACGTGTTTCAAGAGATCTGTTGCCGCTGGGGAACGCCGGACGTCGACCTCATGGCGTCTCGGCACAACAACAAAGTCCCGGCATTCATGGCACGGTCTCAAGATCACAGAGCTCTGGCGGCGGACGCATTAGTTCAGGATTGGTCGCAGTTTCGACTGCCTTATGTATTTCCTCCTCTGGCACTGCTGCCCAGAGTGTTGCGCAAGATCAGGTCCGACTGCCGCCACGCCATCCTCGTCGCTCCAGACTGGCCGAGGAGGTCGTGGTACCCGGATCTGTGGCACCTCACGGTGGGTCAACCGTGGGCACTCCCAGACCGACCAGACTTGCTGTCTCAAGGGCCATTTTTCCATCTGAATTCTGCGGCCCTCAACCTGACTGTGTGGCCATTGAGTCCTGGCTCCTAGCGTCCTCAGGGTTATCTCAAGATGTCATTGCCACTATGAGACAAGCCAGGAAACCAACGTCCGCCAAGATCTATCACAGGGCTTGGAGGATCTTCTTATCCTGGTGCTCTGATCGGAGTTTTACCCCCTGGCCGTTTGCCTTACCCACTTTTCTTTCTTTCCTTCAATCCGGAATGGATAAGGGTTTGTCTCTCGGCTCTCTCAAGGGACAAGTATCGGCGCTTTCCGTTTTTTTCAAAAGCGTCTAGCCAGGCTTCCGCAGGTCCGCACGTTCCTGCAGGGAGTTTGCCACATAGTCCCACCTTACAAGCGTCTGCTGGAACCCTGGGATCTTAACAGGGTGCTAACGGCTCTTCAGAAACCACCTTTCGAGCCGATGCGGGATGTCTCTCTATCACGCCTTTCGCAGAAGGTGGCCTTCCTAGTGGCAGTCACATCACTTCGGAGAGTGTCTGAGCTAGCAGCGCTGTCATGCAAAGCCCCCTTCCTGGTGTTTCACCAGGATAAGGTGGTTCTGCGTCCGGTCCCGGAATTTCTCCCTAAGGTGGTATCTCTTTTTCATCTCAATCAGGATATCTCCTTACCTTCCTTTTGCCCTCATCCAGTTCACCAATGTGAAAAGGATTTGCACTTGTTAGATCTCGTGAGAGCACTCCGGCTCTACATTTCTCTGCGCCGTTCGGATGCGCTCTTTGTCCTTGTCGCTGGCCAGCGTAAGGGGTCGCAGGCTTCCAAGTCAACCTTGGCTCGGTGGATCAAGGAACCGATTCTTGAAGCCTACCGTTCTTCTGGGCTTCCGATTCCTTCAGGGCTGAAGGCCCATTCTACCAGAGCCGTGGGTGCATCCTGGGCATTGCGGCACCAGGCTACGGCTCAGCAGGTGTGTCAGGCGGCTACCTGGTCGAGTCTGCACACTTTCACGAAACACTATCAGGTGCATGCCTATGCTTCGGCAGATGCCAGCCTAGGTAGGCGAGTCCTTCAGGCGACGGTCGCCCACCTGTAAGAGGGGGCCGTTTTTCTGCTCTTTTTATCGAGGTATTCTTTTACCCACCCAGGGACTGCTTTTGGACGTCCCAATTGTCTGGGTCTCCCAATGGAGCGACAAAGAAGAAGGGAATTTTGTTTACTTACCGTAAATTCCTTTTCTTCGAGCTCCTATTGGGAGACCCAGCACCCGCCCCTGTTCCCTTCGGGCTGTTGTTCTTTTGTGTACACATGTTGTTCATGTTGAATTGTTCTTTTGGTTCATGGTTTCAGTTCTCCGAATATCCTTCGGATTGAATTTACCTTAGACCAATTTATAAGTTTCCTCCTTCCTGCTTTTGCACCAAAACTGAGGAGCCCGTGATGCACGGGAGGGTGTATAGGCAGAGGGGAGGGGTTACACTTTTTAAAGTGTAATACTTTGTGTGGCCTCCAGAGGCAGAAGCTATACACCCAATTGTCTGGGTCTCCCAATAGGAGCTAGAAGAAAAGGAATTTACGGTAAGTAAACAAAATTCCCTTCTTTAATGTGTTCTGCTGTTACCGGCACTGGTCTTCCAGGTCCCTGGGGGTAGGCCCTGCATCTAGGGCAGGATGCAGTACCTTGTAGTGCTGTGATGGGTTCAGGGGCGCTACATTATAATTGATATTCTTAATGCTTTTCCCAATGACAAATAAGAGGTGGTTTAGCAAAAAAAAAAAAATCTGAGATCCCATGTAAATTTATTCCGAGCAAAAAGCCTTGTATTGACTGTATATTCTTTTTGTAAGGAACAGAATTTTTTTTTTTTTTAAGCCTTGGTGTCCACTTCTCCCACCATCCACAAGCGAGGATGGACTCACAAGGATGCACTCACTATGGCCTAATTCTGGCATATATTAATCATATATGTGCTATATCCATGTTCTCAGAACGTGCAACCATTATATCCTATGGGGTTGTTCATTAGTGATGAGCGGGTGCTCAGTAATCGTAACTAGTGATGAGTGGGCATTGCTGTGCTCGGTACTCGTTACTAGTGATGAGCACTCATCACTAGTGTACATATGTCTGGGGCGGTCACAGTGTCTGCAAATAAATACCAGAGACCCGTCAAATCAATCGGTCCATAAAAATAGGGATGGCATCAAAGTGCTGCCATTTTTCGACTGTTTAAAAGGGAAAATTGGAAATGTATTATCTAGTCTCCCTTAGTATCCCTAAAAGGGTATGTAGTAGATTTTAAGACCACATTCACATTTTATCTGGTGTGTGTGTGTGTGTGTGTGTGTGTGTGAGTGTGTGTGTGTGTATATATATATACAGTAAGGGCCAGAAATATTTGGACAGTGACACAAGTTTTGTTATTTTAGCTGTTTACAAAAACATGTTCAGAAATACAATTATATATATAATATGTGCTGAAAGTGCACACTCCCAGCTGCAATATGAGAGTTTTCACATCCAAATCGGAGAAAGGGTTTAGGAATCATAGCTCTGTAATGCATAGCCTCCTCTTTTTCAAGGGACCAAAAGTAATTGGACAAGGGACTCTAAGGGCTGCAATTAACTCTGAAGGCGTCTCCCTCGTTAACCTGTAATCAATGAAGTAGTTAAAAGGTCTGGGGTTGATTACAGGTGTGTGGTTTTGCATTTGGAAGCTGTTGCTGTGACCAGACAACATGCGGTCTAAGGAACTCTCAATTGAGGTGAAGCAGAACATCCTGAGGCTGAAAAAAAAGAAAAAATCCATCAGAGAGATAGCAGACATGCTTGGAGTAGCAAAATCAACAGTCGGGTACATTCTGAGAAAAAAGGAATTGACTGGTGAGCTTGGGAACTCAAAAAGGCCTGGGCGTCCACGGATGACAACAGTGGTGGACGATCGCCGCATACTTTCTTTGGTGAAGAAGAACCCGTTCACAACATCAACTGAAGTCCAGAACACTCTCAGTGAAGTAGGTGTATCTGTCTCTAAGTCAACAGTAAAGAGAAGACTCCATGAAAGTAAATACAAAGGGTTCACATCTAGATGCAAACCATTCATCAATTCCAAAAATAGACAGGCCAGAGTTAAATTTGCTGAAAAACACCTCATGAAGCCAGCTCAGTTCTGGAAAAGTATTCTATGGACAGATGAGACAAAGATCAACCTGTACCAGAATGATAGGAAGAAAAAAGTTTGGAGAAGAAAGGGAACGGCACATGATCCAAGGCACACCACATCCTCTGTAAAACATGGTGGAGGCAACGTGATGGCATGGGCATGCATGGCTTTCAATGGCACTGGGTCACTTGTGTTTATTGATGACATAACAGCAGACAAGAGTAGCCGGATGAATTCTGAAGTGTACCGGGATATACTTTCAGCCCAGATTCAGCCAAATGCCGCAAAGTTGATCGGACGGCGCTTCATAGTACAGATGGACAATGACCCCAAGCATACAGCCAAAGCTACCCAGGAGTTCATGAGTGCAAAAAAGTGGAACATTCTGCAATGACCAAGTCAATCACCAGATCTTAACCCAACTGAGCATGCATTTCACTTGCTCAAATCCAGACTTAAGACGGAAAGACCCACAAACAAGCAAGACCTGAAGGCTGCGGCTGTAAAGGCCTGGCAAAGCATTAAGAAGGAGGAAACCCAGCGTTTGGTGATGTCCATGGGTTCCAGACTTAAGGCAGTGATTGCCTCCAAAGGATTCGCAACAAAATATTGAAAATAAAAATATTTTGTTTGGGTTTGGTTTATTTGTCCAATTACTTTTGACCTCCTAAAATGTGGAGTGTTTGTAAAGAAATGTGTACAATTCCTACAATTTCTATCAGATATTTTTGTTCAAACCTTCAAATTAAACGTTACAATCTGCACTTGAATTCTGTTGTAGAGGTTTCATTTCAAATCCAATGTGGTGGCATGCAGAGCCCAACTCGCGAAAATTGTGTCACTGTCCAAATATTTCTGGACCTAACTGTGTATATGTATGTATATGTATGTATATATGTATATATAGATGTGTATATGTGTATGTATGTATGTATGTGTGTATATATATATATATATATATATATATATATATATATATATATATATATATATATATATATATATATATATATATATATATATATATTTAAATATTTAGAAAAAATAAAAATTTGGGAGTATACAGCAGCTGCAGGCTTATGTTGCAGAGTAGAGGGACCATCTTCAGTAGATTGTGTTGTTAATTTGTACAGTTTAATACTGTACGGTCTGACGCCATTAGTTGTGGAGGGGGGGGGGATTGGGTTTTTTTGTTTTTTTTTGTCTTGTCGGCATCTCCTGTGTTCCTCCACATGTCGTCATGATGCAGAGAATGGTTGCTGTATGTACCCCCTTGAAGTCTTCAAAAACAAACAAAAAAAACAAACCCTTAATGTGCCCAAAAAGGTTCCTGATCCACTGCGGCTGTGCAGATCACACAGTATTTTCTTGGACACTGACACAGCGAGGTGCAGCACACAAGGCTCATGGTTCTGTTTATTTCTCTTCTTGGTAACAGAAATCCACAAAAATATTATCAGCCCTGATGAAAATGAGATTAAGGCAGAAGACCTGCACAGCAAACACACAGACTTAAAGGACAAACTCCGGAGCATAAACCAAGGGTTTGAGCGTCTTCGGAAAATAAGTCATGAAGGTTACACCGGTGAAAGAGGTGAGTCTCCGGGACGCACGATCCGTGGTGGAATCCCATTTTAGAGCTTATTTTGCATCAAGGACAATAGAGCATTTTTCACTGCACTTTGTACTTTGGGGGGGGGGAGGGGTTGGGGAATACGTTAAGTCACTTTGTAAATCCATCCCATTATTTATGTTCTTAATTTTTATTGACAAGTTAAATCCTTTTATAATACTTTTAAGTGGTTGTTCCAGCTTTGCAAGTTATCCTGACATGCTGATTGCTAGGGCCTCACAATCCAAGATTGTGGCTGTGAAGAGTGCTCTCTCTCCTGCAGAGCTGCATTCATAATTCAGCCTATACCTTGTCAACAGACACTCGTCTAGCCAATTAGCTGAGCTCTTAAAGGGAACCTGTCACCACTTTTTTGGCTTATAAGCAGCAGCCATCACCAGTGGTCTCTTATATACAGCATTCTAACATCCTGTATATAAGAGCCCAGGCCGCTGTGTAGAATGTAAACACTTTATAATATTCACCTAGAAGATCTATATCTATCATGTTAGAGTGCTGTGTACAGTGTGTTCACCCATATCCTGTCCACCACCATTAACTTGAGAATGGCGGCAGCTATAGGCATAGAAGTGGTGTCTAGGTATAGTAAAGTATCCATGCGCTACGCAATGAAACCACCTATAGCGCCATCTGGTGGAAAACAGAGTTAGCATTTTTAACTCAAACGGAACGAGATAGAGAAAAAGTAAGTTACAAAGTTGTCGGGCATCATCAATTCAATACGAATTGACGCCTTGCATAGAGAAATGCTATGATGTGAAACCCATGACAACCCCCCCCCCCACCACCCAAAAAAAACCATTGAATACTTGTCACGCATATGGCGCTCTAAGTGGCCACCGTCAGCTGCAATGCACAGCTGGACTCTGGACAGCATACTGTATCTTGCTGCACGTTGTGCAATATGGTAGGTGACACGTTTGCACAAGCATCTGTGATACGTCGTCGTAGGTCCTGCAATGTTGGTGGAGGGGTCGCATACACCTGCTGTTTGATGTGACCTCACAGAAAGAAGTCCACCTCAGTTAGGTCAGGTGAGCGTGGAGGCCACTCCACACAGCCACCATACCCAATGACTTGTAGGAAGGTCTCCATGAGGTATCGCTTCACGTCTGCAGCCTTGTGAGTTTTACATGTTCTAATCATAGCATTTCTGTATGCAAGGTGTCGATTCGTATAGAAGTGATGATGCCCTACAACTTTGTAATTCACTTTTTTCCTCTATCTTGTTCCACATTTTCAAGATAAAAATGCTAACTCTGTTGTTTTCCACCAGGTGGTGCTATAGGTGGTGTCATTGCGTAGCGCATGGCTACTTTACTATACCTAGACACCACTTCTATGTCTATAGCTGCCGCCGTTCTCAAGTTAATGGCGGTGGATAGGAAATGGGTGGACACACTGTATAAGAGCCTACTGGTTGGTGGTGGCCGCAGCTTATAGGGCATAAAACTGGTGACGGGTTCCCTTTTTAAAGCCCAAGCTGATGGTAGAGTTTTGGCACATTAGATTACTGTACTATACCTAAGGCTATGTGCGCACGTTGCGCAAATACATGCAGTTATGATGCGCTTTGTAGCGCAGCGTAACTGCATGCGTCCTGCGTCCCCTGCACAGTCTATGGAGATTGTGCAGGGGCCGTGCGCACGTGGCGTTTTAGAGCGCAGCGCTTCGGCTACTGCCGAAGCGCTGCGTAAAAAGAAGTGACATGTCACTTCTTTCATGCGCTTTGCCTGCAGCTCCTGCTCTGTCTATGGGAGGAGCTGCAGGCAGAGCGCATGGAATCGGCTTCACTACGGACATTTCTGCAGCGATTTAAAGCGCACATGTGCTCTTCAGATCGCTGCAGAAATTTCTGCAGTGACTGTACGCAACGTGCGCACATAGCCTAAGGCCCCCTACACACGTCCCTGTTTCCAATACATGTGGTGTCCGTTTTCACATGTTCAGACACATGGGTGTTGTGAATGTCAGTTATGCTTTGGCTGCTGTGATGCTCCCTCTTGTGGCCAGGAATGGTTTGGACAGAGACCAGGTGTGTTGAGCAATGGGCGTTTCCATTGCGAACTCTGCCTATTTAAACCCTGGTCTGATAGCAGGCTATGCCGGATGTCAGTTGTTCTTTGTTCGCCAGCTTGCTTCATCCTGCTCAAGACCACATCTACCCCAGATAAGTGCTTGGCTCTTTTATTTTTGTTTGGTTCTTTTTGTTCTTATCTGAGTTTGTCATTTGCTGTGGTTGTTTTCAGTTTATTTGCATGCAGGGATCTTCCCTCTCAGTTGCTTAACTGGAAAGCTCTCTGCAGCTATGTTTGGAGTATTGCTCCTATAAGTCCATGTATTTGTTGCTTGTCGAATTTGTAATGGTTCCTGCTTTCTGTTCATTGGTATTACAAGAGCGCCTGGTATAGGACGGAGTTCAGATCTAGCAATCTTTTTTGTACTATCAGGTTCTTGGAGTTTTGCAGGGTTTTTCTCTGGCCACCATCAGTCCCTTTCCTATCCTGTCCTATTTAGTCAGTAGGGCCTTACCTTTTGCTAATCCTATCATCTATCTGTGTATTGTGTTTTTCCTATATCACCGCAGTCTTTGCATGTGGGGGGCTTGCTATTCTTGTCTATTTTCTGAAGCAGAGAGTTATTCATCTTTCCTTCCTTTAGGATAGCTAGTTCTCCGGCTGGGTTCGCGGTGCACAGGATGTTAGTTCACCCCTCGGCTACTTCTAGTTGTGATGGTTAGTAAGGGGATAGCGGCCAGATTAGTTGCCAATGCTTTTGTCACCTTTTACCAATGATTTATGGTTGTCTTCCATGGTTCTGGATCATAACACATGGGCACACGCATACTAATGAAAAACTATGGAGACTTCACACCTCTGTTTTCACACAGACTATGCACGTGTCCGTGTGATCCACATGGATACATGTCCATTTTTAAATGGCAGCATGGACCTATACAAGCCCATGGGTCTGTAGAAAAAAAAAAACATGTACTGCACATGGATGACTTCCATGTTTAACATTGCAAAATATAGGAAAAGCTTCATAATTTCATTCTTCCTTTTAATCATTCCAGTAACATGCAGATAATACACACGGATGGCCAAAATGTAATGTGCCACACATGCAGTTTTTAAACGGGTGTGTTAAGGGGGCCTAATGTTAGGACTATGCTTCCCAAAATGAAAGCTGTAAGCAGGTGCTCAGTTAAGTGAGGGTGCCTGCCCAGTTGAGTGTTGAATCTTGCAAAATTGAAGTGCAGCTGTGCTGTCAGATTATACAAAATCCCTGCAAGATAAGTATCGCCATATGTTTGAAAAGAGACACCCACCAGGCATGAAATTAGCAAGCTTAGTCAGGAGCTGAGTTGGTTGGTGCCGGCTGTATTATGCTGCAGGCTTTCAAGAGTAACCCATGCGATCAGCGCTTGATCCATTTCCTTAGATGACGATCCTGACACTGATATTTGAAAGGTATTAACCCCTTAACGACCGCGGGCCGTAAAATTACGTCCTAGCGGTCATAACGTTACTGCCCGCGGTCTCCTGGCAGCAGCATGCTGCGATCGGCGCACATCTCAGCTGATTTTCACAGCTGAGATGTGTGCCTGCTAGGCACGAGCAGAATCGTTATCTGCTCGTGCCGTTTAACTCCTGTAATGGCGCTGTCAATATGTGACAGCGCCATTATAAACGCGATCGCGGTAAAGTATTACCGCCCGATACCGGAAGTCACGTGACTTTCGATGGTTGTCATGGTAGCACAGGGTCATGTGATGACTCCTGTGCTAGACATGAACTACTTTCACTTTCGCTTTCCACGGAGGCCAGGGAAGCAGAAAGTGCACGTATCTGCCGTTTACAGCCTTGTAGCTGTGATCAGCAGATAGTGCAGAGCGATCGGACTGCTGATCGCAATAGCCCCCTAGGGGGACTAGAAAAATAAAAAAAAAAAGTTTGAAAAAATTAAAAAAAAAAAACATAAGTTCAAATCACCCCCCATTCGCCCCATTGAAAATTAAAGGGTTAAAAAAATAAAAAATATACACACATTTGGTATCGCCGCGTTCAGAAATGCCCGATCTATCAAAATATAAAATCAATTAATCTGATCAGTAAACGGCGTAGCGGCAAAAAAATTCCAAAAGCCAAAATGACGGGTTTTTTTTGTCGCCACAACTTTTGCGCAAAATGCAATAACAGGCGATCAAAACGTAGCATCTGCGCAAAAATGGTACCGTTAAAAACGTCAGCTCGAGTCGCAAAAAATAAGCAGTCACTGAGCCATAGATCCCGAAAAATGAGAACGCTACGGGTCACGGAATATGGCGTAAAACGTGCGCCACTTTTTTCAGACAAACTTCCGAATTTTTTTTAACCCCTTATATAAAAGTAAACCTATACATATTTGGTGTCTACGAACTCGCACTGACCTGAGGCATCACACCCACACATCAGTTTTACCATACAGTGAACACAGTGAATAAAATATCTCAAAAACAATAGTGCTAATGCACTTTTTTTGCAATTTTTCTGCTTTTGGAATTTTTTTGCCATTTTCCAGTACACTATATGGGAAAACTGATGGTTTCATTGAAAAGTACAGCTCTTTCCGCAAAAAATGAGCCCTCACATGACCATATTGACTGAAATATAAAAAAGTTACGTCTCTTAGAAAAAGAATGGCGAAAAAAAAAAACAAAGCGAAAAATCGGCCGGTCGTGAAGGTGTTAAAGGGAATCTGTCAGCAGGTTTTTTGCTATGTAAGCTGAAAATTGCATGCTGCAAAGGTGAACACAGAGAATTCAGGGATGCCTGTCTTGTCATGGTCCCATCTGTTGTTTTTGCTTTGTTTATGCAGCAGAACTTATCATTGCTCGGACTACAATGTCACACTCAGGGCAGTCCAGCACACCCCCTCCTCTAATTCACATCTCACGGTTTATGTACAAACTCTGTGGAGAGCCTGGTGTGTGCTAGTGCAGCTCTCAGCTCTGCTACATGACTAAATCTAAAAATTCAGATTGTATCAGAATGGCTGCACCCAGTAATCTAAGTGATACACTGTTGGATTCAGGATCTCTTTGCCTTCATCATGCTGCTCTCAGATGAGATAGCAAAAAGCCTGCTGACAGATTCCCTTTAAATGGCCGAAAGCCCCGGTGTCTGGCATGTTTGTACACTATATACCTATGAAGCCTCGACTATGTCTGAGCTTCTTAGGGGGATCGTCTGTTATACTTTTAGACCACAATACTACTGTATTGCAAAGTCTTGTGTAGGCAATCAAGAGATGGTAGGAATAATTAAAAATGTAAAAATAATAAAGATTTTTAAACAAAAAAAAAAATTGCCTGCCCCCTCCCCCCCTTTACTAAACTTATATAACAAATACAATTTAAACATTTGGTATTGCTGTCATTGCCCAAACTAGTGAAATATTGCAATATTGATCTCATACAGTAAAAGCCAAAACAAAAAGATTGGAAAAAGAACATTTACAAAATTAGTTGTTTTTTGGGGTTTGGTGTTTTGTTTTTTTTTGTTTTTTTTTTTTTTAATTATTTTTCCGTATTTCAGATTTTAATGAGCCAAGAGTCAATGATCTGTGGGACATGGCAAGGAGCGCAAACTTTTCTTCCAGTGAATTGGATTCGTTCAAGGTAAAATAACACAACTAGAACCCGCCGCTATACTGCAAATCATTACGCCCCTGCTGCCTGGAACCTAAATGGACTTTTTTTTTTTTCTTATGTGTAATATATATCTATATAAATTGTTTTGTTTTTTTTTGTTTTTTTTTATAACTTTAGGAGGAACTGAAACACTTTGAAACGAAAATCGAGAAACACCAACATTATCAGAAGCAGCTTGAAATCTCACAAGAAAAGATGAAGCACATCGCAGAGTCCGGGGACAAGGAGCATATCAAGAAGAGTAAAGAGAAGTATAGCGCCCTCTCTGACAAGATAAAGGAGCTGGGATATAAGGTCGGTATCCACAGGGTTTGGGTTTTTTTTTTTTTGTTTTTTTTGTTTTTTTTGAGGGGGGCAGGGATAGTATATTTGTGAATTGACTTCATGAACTATGTAGTTTTTTTGTCGATAGACCAGGACATAAATGTGTGATCCCTGGGTTTTAATTGTAAAACAAAGCGGCTACAGTTGTCTCCTGACCCCTTGTGGGCGTTTGCCCTCCGGCACTGGCCAATCAAAACTTGGCCACACCCACAGAAGATCTGTGGTACACGCCCAGTAGGTTGCACCTTTATTACACGGGGGCATAACATTGTAATGAAGGGGCACAGAAGAAAAATAAAAACTGTTCCAGAATCAGTGGCAATAGGAGGATTGACTCAGTCTAAATAAAAGGTCCTCTCTAAGTGAATAGAGGTGACTGCATAGCCAGGAGGCAAAAATTGAGGCATGTACATTCCCAGGGTGGGTGAGGGTCCCAGTGAACCGTCCTCCCCAAAGTGATGTTATATGTTAGCTATGGGCCATTACGTTGTGAGATGGGAAAAATGCCTCATCTGTTTGCGCACAGGGACTTTTATGTGATCAGAAAATCTTCCAGGATTTATTGATCTGTCTTCTTTTGTACGTAACTCCGCACATCCTTTTATGAGCTCCAGAATAAGGTTTATTACTAGGGATGAGCGAATGTATTCGCCACTATTCGGTATCCGACAGATAGCAGTCAATTCGTGCCATTCGGTATCCGACGAATAAAACACCATCCGCTCCGATACTTTCATTTTCATTTCTGACTTCCGAGAGAGAGAGCCCATGCTGTTTCTGCCTTTGCCCATCCATTTTAGCCTTTTCCTCAGTCACCACAGCTCGCCGTTGGGTCCAACGTGAAATTATTCGGGTTTCCCATAGACTTGCATTGCGCGTCGAATATTTGCGAATAGCGGCGACCTATTCGTCGGATATTCGCAAAGTCATATATTTTGGTATTCGATCATCCCTATTTATTACCATGAATGTCAGACAGAAGACTCCATCTGTCTTCATCGCCACTGAGAGTCTTCAGCTCCTGACATTTGCCTGATGGGGCCGATGTCTTAACTCATGTTACTATTATGCTGTATTTACCTGCACATAAGCTTGAATGTATAAAGAGCAGCTGCCATTATCAGATGTTTTCGGTCCTAGTGTTTATATGGAAATAATCACTATGTGGCCTATCAGATTTCACTTTTTAACCTTGTAATTGCTAAGTATGTAACCTATTGTAAATCGTATAAAATCTGGACCATTCCCTTTACCTTCAGTCTGGAGCCCCCCCCCCCCTATACCAGTAGTGTGGATGTGCAGTCTGGAGCCCCCCCATACCAGTAGTGTGGATGTGCAGTCTGGAGCCCCCCTATACCAGTAGTGTGGAGCCCCCCTATACCAGTAGTGTGGATGGGTAGTGTGGAGCCCCCCTATACCAGTAGTCTGGATGGGTAGTGTGGAGCCCCCCTATACCAGTAGTATGGAGCCCCCCTATACCAGTAGTGTGGATATGCAGTCTGGAGCCCCCTATAACAGCAGTCTGGATGGGTAGTCTGGAGCCCCCCAATAATGGCAGTCTGGATGGGTAGTCTGGAGTTCCCCTGCAGAATTAGGTGAGAATCTGTGTTTTTGTGATCTTTAGATCTTTATACAAAGATATTAGGAGGGGGTAGATTGTGCCATTCCAGCGCTCTCCTGCCCCAAAGCAAGAAATTAATTAATAGAAATAAAAAAATAAGAAAGCAAACTTAATTTTATAGGCATTTGTTTCTTTTAAGCTTTGGTCTTGAATGGGTTAATTCAATCCCGATGAGAAGAGAAAAGGAGTCATTTTTACAAAATATCACCCTGGAAATTCTGCAGAAATTGCTTCCCGTTGCTGCTGAAATAACAAGATTTGTCAATAGTGCACTTATGTCTTGGGCAGCAAAGCCTTCTCTTTGCTCCATTCCTCTCTTTGAGGCTTTTGTATTTTTTTTTCCCTCTGTTTTAACATTCTTTCCCTGCTTGGTTTATCCTTCCGGCATAGAAATCACAAAGATCCATACAATTAATGACACTAACACTTTTGGATATTTTTGTGTTCTCCTCCTATGTAGGTAAAGAAGCATCTCCAGGATTTAACGAGCCGCGTGTTTAAGAATGGCCTCCCCCACAACGAGCTGTGATCGAAGACTGGGAGGGTGAAAACAGAGACATTTCATACAAAAGGCCAAATCAAATGTTCAGAGCCGCTCTTACCGGGGAAGCTGGAAACTCTCCGCGGCAGATGTGCTCCTCACCTCCACACAGGGGGAAGCGTTCAGTGTCCAAACAACCTCAATCAATATTCCAAATCTTCTGACATTCGTAGAGTTTGCCAAAATTGTAGAACACTGAATTGTGTATATATTCTTCACGCTTTGTTTTGTATTTCATGAAACCGGATGAGTTTAAGTTGCCTTTTAGAGATCCATTGATTGTGATTAATTAAATATTTTCTATAAAATTATTGAAATATCAGAACTTTAATTTTTTTGTTATATTTATTATCTCTAATATATAAAGCTGAGTGCATGTGTGTATGTCCGCTAAAGGAATCCGCACCCGTTGCATGTACAAGCCCAACATTTTTCACAGACACCCCATTTTACTCAGGGAGCATCATAGACTGTTTTGAGAGAAATTTTAACCCCACACTTTACAGTTATTCGCCAAAAATCCTGCCTCCATTAAAGTCAATGGAGCTCGGAGCCACAATGCAGCCAGAACTTCAGAAGAATGCGCAGCCACGCCCTCGAATGGAATGTTGGCGTGTCACAATGCAGCCAGGGAAAGAGAGAGGAGATAAGGAGGGAGGGAAAGAGAGAGACACAAGGAGGGAGGGAAAGAGAGAGAGAGACGGGGAGGGAGGGAAAGAGAGAGAGACGGGGAGGGAGGGAAAGAGAGAGAGACGGGGAGGGAGGGAAAGAGAGAGAGACGGGGAGGGAGGGAAAGAGAGAGAGACGGGGAGGGAGGGAAAGAGAGAGAGACGGGGAGGGAGGGAAAGAGAGAGAGACTGGGAGGGAGGGAAAGAGAGAGAGACTGGGAGGGAGGGAAAGAGAGAGAGACTGGGAGGGAGGGAAAGAGAGAGACGGGGAGGGAGGGAAAGAGAGAGGGACAGGTCCGTGAAAGTCGCACTGTACCTGGATGCCACTTTTGTGCCGTCCACTTTTTCATGGATTGTTTGGGGGTTTTTTTTGTTTTACACCTGATAAACTAATGAATTTTTGACACTTTGATCAAAAACATTGGTGAAAATTTGTATTTTTTTTTATATTTTTGCCTACAAGAAAAATCCCTAACTTGTAAATGAGCCCATACTCTACAGATATATATTTGGAAGGTTGAATGTGGACTCCCAGTAGATGCAGAATAAGTGGAATTGGCTCAGATTTTTGTAATGCACTTTTTTTTTTTTTTTTTATTTGTCCAAGTACTGTGCAAAAGTTTTAGGAAGGTGTGAAAAAATGCTGCAAAGTAAAAATGTCTTCAAACATAAGTAATTATAATTTTATTCTTATCTATTAACAAAATGCAACATGAACAACCAAAATAGAAATCTATATCGCATAAATATTTGGCGTGACCGTTTTGCCTTAAAAAGCAGGATCAATTCTGCTTTAAAAACAAAGAAAAAAAAAAAGGAGCTGGGGGCTGAAAAATGTCAGCAGGTGCTCGGGACTGATGGGTCAAAATGTGAAATTTTTGGCTGTGACAGAAGACTGTTTGATCGCCAAAGTGCTGGAGAGCGGTATAATATTAAGGGTGTGCAGGAACAGTGAAGCATGGTGGAGGGTGGGTCCTTTTTAAACGTTTTGGGCTTAACTTGAGTAAATGGAGTTGGGGATTTGGTCAGTGTTAATTGTGTCCTCTATCCTGAGAAATACAGGTAAATATTTATCCATCATACAATACCATTAGGGAGGCGTCTGATTGGCTCAGAATTTATTCTGCAGCACAACAACCCCAAACATACAGCCAATGTCATGAAGAACAAGCTGTCACAGAAGTAATGATCCGGCCCCAGCGGAGCCCCGATCTCACCATCATCCAGTCTGTCTGGGATTATATGAGAAGACAGAAGGATTTGCTCAAGTCTCAGACACTGAAGACCTGTGTTTAGTTTTCCAAGATGTTTGGAACAACCTTCCTGCTGAGATCCTTCAAAAATTGTGTAACTGTACCAAGAAAAAGTGAAGGAAAACCTCATCATATATATTTATTTATTTATTTATTTATTTATTTATTTTTTTCAGATTTTTCCACCTCCACGCTGTACAAACCTGAAAGCTTATTGGATGGAGTAGATCAGGTGATGTGTAATGAGGGTGGGTACGGCCTAAAGGCCCTGTCACACACAGAGATAAATCTGCGGCAGATCTGTGGTTGCAGTGAAATTGTGGACAATCAGTGCCAGGTTTGTGGCTGTGTACAAATGGAACAATATGTCCATGATTTCACTGCAACCACAGATCTGCCAAAGATTTATCTCTGTATGTGACAGGGCCTTTAGGGTATAACGCCCTTTATCAGCGTGTGCAGAATTATTAGGCAACTTGTCTTCCTCCTAAGCCAAAAAAGTGTTACAGGGATGTACCACTCCTGAAATTGCTAATATATTGAGGAGCGAATACCAAACCGAACCATCAAAGGTTTGTTGAACATAGTTAACAGGGTTGCAAAAAACAACCTTATAAAAAGACTTGCATTAACTGCCAAAGATTTGAGAAAAATCAAATGTGAAGCCACCAGGAAGCTATTGTTCCCCAGTGCCGCCATTTTCCAGAACTGCAGCCTCCCTGGAAGCCCAGAAGTACAAGGTGTTCAGGGCTCAGAGATGCGGCCGAGCTGATGAGGCTGAAACCGACCAACACTGAGCAAGACATAGAAGTACAAGGTGTTCAGTGCTCAGATGTGGCTGAGCTAAAGAGGCTGAAACTGACTACCACTGAGCAAGACACAGAAATATAAGGTATTCATTGCTCAGAAATGCAGCAGAGCTGAAGAGGCTGAAACCGAGCACCACTGAGCAAGACACAGAAGTACAAGGTGGTCAGTGCTCAGAGATGCGGCCGAGCTGAAGAGGCTGAAACCAACCACTGAGGAAGGGGAGAGTCCATCTTGAGTCCAAACACACAAAATGGGGCAAACCCTACGAGGAGACAAGGAGTACACCAGGAACACTTTAACTACAGTGGGCCCTAGTGCTAGTGAGAGGAAAGATGGACACCTCTTCCACTTACTTGCCACTGTACCCTGCACTCATAGTTTCATAGTTTCATAGTTTTTAAGGTTGAAGGGAGACTCTAAGTCCATCTAGTTCAACCCGTAGCCTAACATGTTGATCCAGAGGAAGGCAAAAAAAAACCAATGTGTCAAATAAGCTCCAATGGGGAAAAAAATTCCTTCCTGACTCCACATACGGAAATCAGACTAGTTCCCTGGATAAACACCCTGTCATAAAATCTAATATATATAACTGGTAATGTTATATTTTTCAAGAAGAGCGTCCAGGCTCTGCTTAAATGTTAGTAGGGAATCACTCATTACAACATCATGCGGCAGAGAGTTCCATAGTCTCACTGCTCGTACAGTAAAGAATCCTCGTCTGTGATTATGATTAAACCTTCCTTCCTCGAGACGTAGCAGATGCTCCCGTGTTCCAGTCGCAGGCCTAGGTGTAAAGAGATCTTTGGAAAGGTCTCTGTACTGTCCCCTCATATGTTTATACATTGTGATTAGATCCCCCCTAAGCCTTTGTTTTTCCAAACTAAATAACCCCAAGTTAAATAACCTGTCTTGGTGTTGCAGCCCACCCATTCCTCTAATAATCTAGGTCGCTCTTCTATCTACCTGTAAGATTATGCTATTTATAACCTTCTATACTTTTGCTATCAAGAAAAGCATCCATTCCTCTCTTAAATTTGTTCAGTGAGTTGGCCATCACCACTTCCTCAGGAAGAGAGTTCCAGAGCCTCACTGCTCTTACCGTGAAGAACCCTCTTCTATGCTGATGTAGGAATTTTCTTTCCTCCAATCGAAGAGAATGCCCCCTTGTTCTTGTCATAGTCCTTGGTACAAACAGATCATGGGAGAGATCTCTATATGGCCCTCTGATATATTTGTACATATTTATTAGGTCTCCCCTAAGTCTTCTCTTTTCTAGAGTAAATAGACCTAATTTTGATAACCTTTCCGTGTATTGTAATGCACCCACTCCATTTATTATTTTAGTAGCCCGCCTCTGAACCCTTTCAAGTTCAGTAATGTCTTTCTTGAGCACCGGCGCCCAAAACTGCACACAATACTCAAAGTGTGGTCTGACGAGTGATTTGTACAGAGGGAGAATGATGTTTTCATCTCGTGCCCCCAGACCTCTTCTAATGCATCCCATCACCCTATTTTCTTTGGTGGCTGCTGCCTGACACTGGGCACTCCAATTTAGATTCTTATTGACTAAGATGCCTAAGTCTTTTTCCATGTCTGATTTCCCCAGCGGTTTCCCATTTAGTAAGTAATCGTAGCATCTGTTTCTCCTTCCCATGTGCATAACCTTACACTTATCTGTGTTAAACCTCATTTGCCATTTTTCAGCCCAATTCTCCAATTTACTCAAATCCATCTGTAGTTGCAAACTGTCCTCCTTTGTGTTAACTACCTTACATAGTTTTGTATCATCTGCAAATACTGATATTTTACTCTGTAAACCATCCACCAGATCATTAATAAATATATTAAATAGTAGGGGGCCCAATACAGACCCCTGTGGCACCCCACTAGTAACCCTGGCCCAATCTGAGTATGCGCCATTAATAACCACTCTTTGTTTTCTACCACTAAGCCAGCTACCTACCCATCTACACACATTTTCCCCGAGCCCAATCTTTCTCATTTTACTTAGCAGTCTTTTATGTGGGACAGTGTCAAATGCTTTACCGAAGTCGAGATAAATGACATCCAATGATTCTCCTCGGTCCATGTGAGAGCTTACATCCTCATAGAAGCTGATCAGGTTAGTTTGACAGGAGCGATCCTTCATAAATCCATGTTGATATGGACTTAAACAATTATTAACATTGAGACATTCCATAATAGTATCCCTTAAAAACCCTTCAAACATTTTACCCACAACAGATGTAAAGCTTACCGGCCTATAGTTTCCAGGTTCCCTTTTACACCCTTTTTTGAATATTGGTACCACATTTGCTAGCCGCCAATCCAGTGGAACAGACCCAGTTTCTATAGAGTCTTTAAATATAAGGAACAGAGGCCTGTCTATCACACTACTTAACTCCCTTAATACCCGAGGGTGAATGCCATCAGGGCCTGGTGATTTGTCAATTTTAATGTTACTAAGTCGGTTCTGCACTTCTTCCTGGGTTAGGCAGGTCATACTTAATGAAGCGTTTACATGATCACTCTGCATTTCCCGTGGCATATGCTTTTCCTGTGTGAACACAGTTGAGAAAAAAGTATTTAAAACATTTGCTTTCCCACATCGCTTTCTATGATTTTACCCTCATTGTTCTTTAAAGGGCCAACACCATCAATTTTAATCTTTTTTCTGTTTATATAATTAAAGAATAGTTTGGGATTTGTTTTGCTTTCCTTAGCAATGAGTCTCTCAGTTTCTACTTTTGCTAAATGAATTTGTTTTTTACACATTTTATTTTTTTCTCTATATATTTTTAATGCTTCTTCGCTGCCTTCTTGTTTTAGCTTTTTAAATGCCTTTTTCTTATTATTCATTGCCCCTTTTAATCCTTATTTAGCCACATTGGTTTTCTCCTGTTCCTAGCCCTTTTATTTTCGTATGGTATGGCTAGCTCGCAGTGGGTGTTTAATACCGATTTAAAAATTTTCCACTTATTTTCTGTGCTCCCATTTTTGAGGACATTGTCCCAATCAATTTGGCGAAGGTCTTCTCTAAGCTGATCAAACTTTGCTTTCCTGAAATTCAGCGTTTTTGTAACCCCCCTCCAAGGCACCTTACTGAAGGACAAGTGGAATTGTATTATATTGTGGTCACTATTCCCGAGGTGCCCATCCACTCGTACGTCTGTTATTCTATCTGGCCTGTTGCTTAAAATTAAGTCCAGAAGGGCTGCCCCTCTAGTTGGGCCCGGCACAAGTTGGGACAGATAATTATCCTTAGTTACTGACAGAAGCCGGTTTCCTTTCTGAGATACGCAGGTTTCAGTTTCCCAGTCTATATCGGGGTAGTTGAAGTCCCCCATAATAATCACCTCATTGTGATTTGCTGCTTTGTCTATTTGTTTCAATAATACATTTTCAGTAGTTTCTATTATATTTGGTGGCTTATAACAAACCCCTATGAGGATTTTATTCCCAGCCAGTCCCTATACAGGTTCCTCACCTGTTGCAGAGCCGGAATGTGAAGCCCTGAGATGACCCTACAATAGTTCCTGGCTAAGGAGTGGGCAGGTGAAGGACGCTAGCCCCATCACTGCACTGAAACCACACACTGGGAAAAAGAAGACAGACATATGGAAAAACAAACAAGACTGCTGCAGTCATTACCAAAACTGCAGCCACACCAGCAACTAGGGCAGACAGTAACAGCAGGTCCTTCCTCCTCCAAGACCAGAATCCAAATGAATCCAGAATAACCGGCACCCTCTGGGGTGATCCTAAACCGCCAACCACCTGGTAATTGGCCTGCCTGCTGTCAAGGAATACTGCCATTTAGCCTACAACTGCCAAAGGAAAGGAAAACTCGTTTAATAGCAGAGTCCCACAGGTGACCCAAACCTGTCCGTAAACTCCTATTGCAGAGCGAGAATCGCGATCCAGAGACACAGAAATACAAGGTGTTCAGCGGTGAGGAGGCTGAAACCGATCACCACTGAGCAAGACACAGAAAGGAAAACTACAACTCTGCCATGAAATATATGAAGACAGATTTTCTCCTAGGAAAGGTAACCTCCCTTTTATTTTCTTTAAATATTCAGAGTTTTAGTTTATTAATCTGTTTGAATTAATCGACAGCTATTATTGAACAACTACATGAATCCTCAAGAATACAAATAGCCTAATAATTGTGCGAACAGTGTAGAGCAATGGTGAATAAATGCTGCATTCAACACAAATATGAGACTTGGTAAACTGTAGGACAACCACTGCTGTCAGTGGAAGAGAGGGGCCTATAGGATGAATTTTGCCTTCCCATTTTTGTCTCCTTTATTAAATGTTTAGTTACTTTCACACTTGGCTCAGCTGAAGGGACAAATTAAAAGGGTTGTCTGGTGAATATAAGCTATCACTTGTGTTAAGCGAGCACTACCATGCTCGGGTGCTCTGTACTCGTAACTAGTGATGAGCGAGCACTACCATGCTCGGGTACTCGTAACTAGTGATGAGCGAGCACTACCATGCTCGGGTACTCGTAACTAGTGATGAGCGAGCACTACCATGCTCGGGTACTCGTAACTAGTGATGAGCGGGCACTACCATGCTCGGGTACTCTCTACTTGTAACTAGTGATGAGCGAGCACTACCATGCTCGGGTGCTCTCTACTTGTAACTAGTGATGAGCGAGCACTACCATGCTCGGGTACTCGTAACTAGTGATGAGCGAGCACTACCATGCTCGGGTACTCTCTACTTGTAACTAGTGATGAGCGAGCACTACCATGCTCGGGTGCTCTCTACTTGTAACTAGTGATGAGCGGGCTCTACCATGCTCGGGTGCTCAGTACTCGTAACTAGTGATGAGTGGGCTCTACCATGCTGGGGTGCTCAGTACTCGTAACTAGTGATGAGCGGGCACTACCATGCTCAGGTGCTCAGTACTCGTAACTAGTGATGAGTGGGCTCTACCATGCTCGGGTGCTCAGTACTTGTAACAAGTAGTAAGATGTTTGGATGGGCACGACTCGAGTACCAGAGTATAATGGAAGTTCCAGATTAACTTCCATTATACCCAGGTACTCTAGTTGCACCCATCCAGGCATCTAACTACTTGTTACAAGTACAGAGCACCTGAGCATAGTAGTGCCCGCTCATCACTAGTTACGAGTACTGAGCACCCGAGCATGGTAGTGCCCGCTCATCACTGGTTACGAGCACCGAGCATGGTAGTGCCCGCTCATCACTAGTTATCACATATCACGCATCAATCGGCAGAACGAAGTATTTGTATACAATGGAGCTACAGTACACATGCTCGCTCCCTCTCTTTTCACTCTATGCAACTGCCATAAAAATTTTAGCAGCCTCACAGGGAATGAATGTGCAGTACCGCTCCATTGTTACAGGGGGAAAAAAGTAACCAGCTCTGCCAATCTGCATGTCCCAGCGGTCGGATCTGCCCCTCCCTCACCCATCTTTATCTGTCAGTGCACTGATCATCTGACCAATTGAAAACGTTTCCATTTTTGGCCACCTTCACACATACTTTATTATTTTTTATATATATATATATATATATAATAAATATATATATAATTAATATATATATTTTTATTATTTTTTTTTTTAACGATGTTAGTAAGTTAAGTGAAGTTTGAAGCCATTTATTTAGCATCATTATATTTGTCTCCCATTTTGCATGTTGGTACATTTTTCTGTGTTGGGAGATTTTTGAAGATAAATGCCCCAGATCCTCTGTCAAAGATATCCCATTTATTACACCGTGCTTGTGGCTCCGCAGGAAAGGGGTGAGCAGTTTTGCAGGGAAGACTGTGGCTTCATAGGCAACACCATACTCCAAAATTTTGATGCCAATTTCTAGCACAATGTAAATGTAAGCCAGCTTTGGGGTAAATTTTCTAAAACCTTCTAATGTGTTTTTAATTCCTCATTTATAATATTACCACTATATTTTTCGATTTATAAGACGCACCGGATTATAAGACACCCCAAATTTAGAGATAAAAAAAGGTAAAAAAATAAATAAAAATGGGGTCCGCCTTATACTCCGATGTTGTCTTACCGGAGGGGGGCAGCAGTTGTGGTAAAGCGGGGTCACAAGAGGCAGAGGCAGAGACCATGGGTCTGTGGTGGCAGAGGCGTCAACCGCGACAGGTTTGTGGCGGCATCCGGTGAGTGGTGGAGCAGGCCGATGCGGTGAGTGTCCCAGTCTATCCACAGTCCCGATTCAAATGATGGCGCCTGGAGCGGTGCATGCGCAGATGGAGCTCTCATCCAAGAGCTCCATCTGTGCACACGCTGACTCTCGGAGCCATCATTTTAAACTGGGACCACGGACATACTGGGACATCTGACGCATAGCCGCCCGCTTGCAAGAGTGGCAGCCAGCAGGCCACCCGCACAGAGGCAGCCGGCAGCGACAGGTACCCAGCATCCCGCATGCAGCCACAGGCACCTGGCTGCCCACACACAGCCACAATCAAGAAATAACGTCTGGAACACCGTTCTGAGTCTGAACTGGGTGCAAAAATGATACGCATATATAGCCTGGGTCTCAGCTTCCCATACACGGTAAGTTTTTTAACTGCATGAGAGGACATACACTAGCTAGGGACCCCAACGTAGAGAAATACTTTGGTGTAGTGTTGGGGCTCTGTTGCATTGATCAATTCAGTAGCTAAATTTCTCTTTATTCATATGTTCATGGCAGTAATGCAGGTTACATTTTCATATTTTCATTCTTACATATAGCTATTGGATTTTTCATGTCAGTTTTCACACAGCAGTTTCTGCTTTTCATATATTCCCCTTACATAGTTACTGGTGTTCACAAACAGCCAGAGGCACCCGGCTGCCGCCTGCACGCGGCCACAGGCACCCGGGCCTCCGCCTGCACGCGGCCACAGGCACCCGGGCCTCCGCCTGCACGCGGCCACAGGCACCCGGGCCGCCGCCTGCACGCGGCCACAGGCACCCGGGCCGCCGCCTGCACGCGGCCACAGGCACCCGGGCCGACGCCTGCACGCGGCCACAGGCACCCGACCGCCTGAACGCACCCGGTCACCGCATAGACAGCCCCCCAGTAAAGCTATATTCGGACTTTGAGATGCACCCCTCATTTTCCTCCCACATTTTTGGGAGGAAAAGTGCGTCTTATAATGTGAAAAATACGGTAATTCATAGATCATTTGCTTGGAAAACATGGCATTCAAATAACGCAATGCACATTAACATGCATTTTTAAGGTCGGGGTGGGGTGGATGGAGGTCTGTTGGAGAGAAATGGCACAAATTGGCAGAAAAAAAGAGCTTGTCTAGAGTTTGGTGCAATTTTGCAAAATGCCACAACTAAAGGAAGAAAACCTACACGTCCATACGAAAAAAAGGCAATAAATTATGTATGAGATGTCATTCTTGGACTCAAGCAAAGTGGAGGCTTTCTAGAAGACTATTTACATCCAACCTGGAGGACTGAAGTGTTTTACCTGTTGCCAGTCATCTACAACTTTCTGAATTCATCACCATGTTCCTTGTGGTTTAATTTCTGCAGAATACAAGAAATTGGCTTTATTCATCCACGGCTCCATGTGGTTTTATGCACCTGGTGGAAAGATAATGATCATGACCATCACCCAGTGATAGGAGCCAGTGTTTAATGCACGATGATAAATCGGATTTTTGACGATGGCGGGCACCTGCGGTTTTTATTACAAGACCATAATTACATCCAGCAAATCCGCTCAGTGGGAAGGATCCTGGCTTATAATTACAGCTCTGTAAGGTTTATAGTGAAGAAACCACAAAAACCCATTACAGATTGAGCGGTCTTAAGTTATGTATGGCCAGAGGTATGGACTCATCTCGTCATTAGAAGAAGGAAAAAAATAAAAGGTATAGCGGTTTACCTTGTACTTAAAATATTTTCTAGTAACTAATATCTAATTTTTTTTTTTTGTTCACAACTCAATAGTAGATGTGAAAATAACAAACTTGACATATCTTCTTGGAGAAATCTGCTTCTTTCTCCTTCTGAACTGATCATAAATTATCAAAATTCTGAATTCGCGGGTCTATCTAGAATTGTAACTGTGGAGATCTTGCAGCAGAATGTCTGTATATTCCGCTAGCTCCGCCTCCTTCATAGAATTTTCAAAGCACCAACTGCCATCTCCTATCTCAGTAATGGAGAAATCTGTCTTCACTGAATACAGATTTTATCCATGAATTGAGATTGAAAGATCTGTCCAGGAGGAAAAAGAAGCAGATTTCACCATGACATGCTTATATTAATGTCTATTATTGATTTATGAAATAAAAATTTAAATTGATGGTTACTCTTTTATGTTATCCCCACTTTGGCCATTACCAACTTCCACAGAATATGACATTTTTTTTTTATAAGTGGGTATTTCCTCTTTGGGATTGGACCAGTCGTAGCACCATGTCCAGCAAACCAAGATGGCAATATACAGTGAGGAAAATAAGTATTTGAAACACTGACAATTTTGCAAGTTTTCCCACCTACAAAGAATAGAAAGGTCTGTAATTTTTATCGTAGGTGACTTCAAATATGACAGAATCCCCCCAAAAATCCAGAAAATCCCATTGTATGATTTTTAAATAATTAATTTGCATTTTATTGCATGAAGTAAGTATTTGATACAATAAAAAAACAGAACTTAATATTTGGTAGAAACCTTTGTTTGCAATTTCAGAGGTCAGACGTTTCCTGTAGTTGTTGACTAGGTTTGCACACACTGCAGCAGGGATTTTGGAGACTCCTCCATACAGATCTTCTCCAGATCTTTCAGGTTTCAGGGCTGTCACTGGGGAACATTGAGTTTCACCTCCCTCCAAAGATTTTCTATTGGGTTCAGGTCTGGAGACTGGCTAGGCCACTCCAGGAGCATGAGATGCTTCTTACAGAGCCGCTCCTTAGTTGCATTGACTGTGTGTTTTATGTCATTGTCATGCTGGAAGACCCAGCCATGACCCATCTTCAATGCTCTTACTGAGGAAATAAGCAAAATCTCACAATACATGACCCCATCAATCCTCCAATACGGTGCAGTCGTCCTGTTCCCTTTGCAGAAAAGCACCCCCAAAAGTATGTTTCCACCCCCATGCTTCACAGTTTGTATGGTGTTCTGGTTGTTCTCATCCTTCTTCTTCCTTCAAACACGGCGAGTGGAATTCATACGAAATAGTTCTATTTTGGTCTCATTTGATCACATGACCTTCTCCCATGCTTCCTTTGAATCATCCAGATGGTCATTGATAAACTTCAAATGGGACTGGACTTATGATAGGCGGGACCAGGAGGACCTTGTGTGTCCTGCAGGATTTTAATTCATGACAGCGTAGTGTGTTACTAACTGTAATCTTTGAGACTGTGGTCCCAGCTCTCATCAGGTCATTGACCAGGTCCTCCTGTGTAGTTCTGGGCTGATTCCTGACCTTCTCAGAATCATCCCTTTCCCACGAGGCAACATCTTGCATGGAACCCAAAACCAATTAAGATTGACAGTCATCTTGTGTTTCTTCCATTCTCTAATAATTGCACCAAAAGTTGTTTCCTTCTCACCAAGCTGCTTGCCTATTGTTCTGTAGCCCATCCCAGCCTTATGTAGATCTTCATTTTGTCCTTGGTGTTCTTGCCTGTTTTCACCTTCATGACTAGTGTGACTGTATGAGGTTTTAACTCTTGAAAGCTTCAACGGATCCCTGTGATCCTGAAACTGTTTTTTCGTAACATATTGCACTTTATGATAGTGGTTCATTTGGGTTGATATTTTTTGCGTTTTATTTGTTAAAATATCAGAAATTTTGCAAAAAATGTCAAAATTGTGCAATTTTCAAACTTTTTTCAAAGTTATGTCACACAGACTAGATAATAAAAAACATGTCCTATGCCTACTTTACATCAGCGCAATTTTTGAAACCTGATTTTTTTTTTTATTTTTTTTTTCGGAAGTTACAAGTACATCTCAATAAATTAGAATGTCATCAAAAAGTTAATTTATTTGAGTAATTCTATACAAAAAGGGAAACGCATATATTAAAGTTATTACACACAGAGGGATCTATTTCAAGTGTTTATTTATGTCAATGTTGAGGATTATGGCTTATAGGCAATGAAAACCAAAATGTCAGTATCTCAGAAAATTAGAATATTATATGAGACCAAATGAAAAAATGATTTTACACCCAGAAATCTTAGCGCCTACTGAAAAGTCTGTACAGTAAATGCCTCAATACTTGGTCGTGCTCCTTTAGCATTAATTACTGCATCCATGTGGCAATGTGGCTGGGAGACTATCAGCCTGTGGCACTGCTGAGGTGTTATGGAAGCCCAGGTTGCTTTGATAGCAGCCTTCAGCTCGTCTGCATTGTTGGCTCTTCTCATCTTCCTCTTGACAATACCCCATAGATTCTCTATGAGGTTTAGGTCAGGCGAGTTTTCTGCCAATCAATCACAGTGACACTGTGGTTAGTAAACCAAGTATTCGTACTTTTGGCAGTGTGGACAGGGACCAAGTGCTGCTGGAAAATTAAATTTCCATCTGCAAAAAGCTTGTCGGCAGAGGGAAGCATGAAGTGCTCTAAAGT